>NC_091821.1:408970397-409305397 GCF_038994185.2 Dermacentor albipictus
GCGTCTTTGTGGGCGCCACGAGGACCGCGCGACGGACGCAAACGAGCAACCGAGCGAGGAGAAGGCGGCACTCCCGAAAAGTACACGGTTGCCAGCAGGGTCGCGGAGCGGGTGTAATGGTTTGTTTTCTGAAGTGACGCAATCTTTGTTTATGTATTTGTTTTTTGAATGATGATTTGCCCGTTTGCTGCTATCCGTCTTCACCTAAGGAAGGAGACCGCTCTTATTACTGCAAGTGTATATACTGGAGAGTTCGTTTGCACTGCGCGCGCAGAACTCGCCGTTGAGCACGTCCAAGACATTGTGCACCTCGCTTTGAAAGTGTCCAGGCCAATGAGTACGTGGCTCTATCGTATAACGTCCCGGCTGCTTCTATTGCATTCATGCCACGTGCAGAGACGGATTTCCCTTTCTCGCGAGCGGAGTTGTCCTTCTTCGGCACCGCAAGCCTGCCGCTGTTTCGGAGCTGCGGCAACATGCTTCGTGTAGTATTGGCGCTTTTGTGGTAATCCTGCGAGCTACCTCATGTATAGACTTAGAGCGCAAGGACAAGGGTTCTGTATAAGCTGGACTACATATAGTTGGTCTATGTCACTTGGTCACCATTTCGTATACCACTTGACACGTCGTTTGCATTATTAGTCATGTTGAAAGCAAGGACCAGCATTCGTTTGAAGCTCCGGAGCTTTATCAGTGCTCGGGGTAGAATTTCAATCTATCCCCGTACCTTTTCCACTTGGGATTATTGAAGAAAGGCTGCAGAAAATCACCTGCAACTTAGCCATCAATTAATAGGACGGATGTGAAATATCTTTGCGATCTTTGGCACTCAGAGATACTGAAGTCCCTCGCACACGGAGCAATGGCTCGCGTAGAGAGCGTGTATACACTATCTACTTATGAGAGCCAGCACGGTGGAGGCTATACCGAATGCGCCATGTGAAGAATAGATGCCACGAACGAAAAGCTTCTCGAGCACTTGTTGTCCTTGTCAGAAAAAGATGGCCCAAAGGTACAATTTCTCAATGCTTGCTATCAGGTGGGAACAAGCCAGGCATCACAGTGAAAGAAAGAAAGAAAGAAAGAAAGAAAGAAAGAAAGAAAGAAAGAAAGAAAGAAAGAAAGAAAGAAAGAAAGAAAGAAAGAAAGAAAGAAAGAAAGAAAGAAAGAAAGAAAGAAAGAAAGAAAGAAAGATTTACAGCAAGAAATATAAAGACCCGCGATAGGCGTATAGTGCCAATCCATACGGCACTGAGAATACGTGCCAGTAATATCAATCCAAAAGAAGGGTCGTTACTTAAAAGTCTATGCTCTCCGCTTATATAGTGCCTTTGACACAACTTGCTTTCGGCTCATTCCGGTCGATATTTATTGCACGTTCGTGCATTCGCCAATTATGCGTACCTAAGGTGCTTAAAGTCCTCTTTACTTGGTTGTTTGAACGTGTCCCAAGTCCTTCGGACCCTCAGCCACGTGTACTTACATTGCGGAATATCTTCATAAATGGCTCTTCTCCTTCCTCTTAAAAAGCTCGGCCATCGCAACTTCAAGGATAAATTATGCGCGTGTAGGCGGACATTCAGAAACATCGTCATTCGATTCGTAACGGGGACTCTACCCTCGCGACGTCAAGAATAAAGACGTGGAGTAAATGTGAAGAATACATTTCGGGAAACTCTGCAGTGCATTCGAAACCATGCTGTTGCGCGGGTTGGGTCAGCTATCTTGAAATTAATAAGTGCGCTAAGATAGGCGATGCGTGAAAAAGGGCAACACAAGCATCACACTGCACATATTCGCAAATGACTGTATACGGGTGAGATTGCACGCCATGCGCAGTACCCTGTGTACGTATATATGTATAACATATGCAAAAGCCATGTTAAGAACTTCTCTTTAAGTACGTGACTCACTGTGCACACATATACATATATGCATAGAACAAGAACGAAAAAATCGGCGCATTCAGACCTCTTGTGAATAAGTGCTTCTATTCTACACACGTGATCCCGAGCTGTGGCAACTGTAAGAAGGCGCGACCGCGTGGATGGTGATTTGCACAGATGCGGAAGAAAAAAATTCTATTTTCCTGCTTCTAATTTCTAAAAATTCTAATTTTCCGCGTAATGGTGATACGTGCAGATCATGAAGGTGCAATTCTCATGTTGCGCTCACACTTAGACAGAGCTGAAGTATCACTTATATACAATCTACATATTTCGTTGTTTCTTCTTCTTTCTTTTTAAATGTCGAACGTTTCCATCATTTCCGGTCCAGCCATTAAATTTGTGCATTTCTCAGCTATTATTCGTTCCGTAACTATTACAGGCGTGCTCAATCTCATTTTTCCATATTCGCAACACTAACTTCTGATTTGGTGTCTCGGACGCCACGAGGAACAGCGCTTAGTCGTCGCCTTATCATCTCCATGGGTGACCGTCTGCGCATTTGGATGTGGGACCGGTTACACGTCGCCTCACTTTTTGGCTCGCGATAATTCAAAATCCGTATAATTCAATATGCCGCTGTTATTTCGTACAATTTTCTAAATGCCGGTTGGCCGGCCACGTTTTTTGTGGATTTTTGGAACCGCCTGGCACAAACCCGGGCTTTCGCTTAATTTAGTATTTCCGGCTTCGTGTTTTACAGCGACGTGGTCGAAAACGGTTGACGAGAGGACATCCGTGCGTAAGGCACGAACGGTCTCGAAACTATCGCGTCGACAGCAATCTAACATGAACACAAGCAGTATACAGGCTGGTACATTCTGCAGCATCGAATTTGCCATATGCTACACGGGTATAGCCACATGAGTATAGTCACACGAGAGGAACAGAGGTAAACATTTGCTCTGCCCCGGGTCTACAGTACACATATGTGCGCAGTCCTCCATATCTATAAGTATTTCTTACGTGCTGTACCAGAAGGTCTCACCACGTTTGTCACAAGCTTTCGGGGGTAGCGGTCCATTCGCTCCAAGAATGGAGCCGGATTGAGGGGGGCAGAAAACATGTCCTAGAAAGCGTGTGTTGACTGAGAAAGCAAAAATCCCGCAGCTGATGCTGCGTACTGGAATAGCCCTACATAGCAGGTGAGAGCAGCGGGGGACTCTCGCGTACGTTTTGTGTACAACGAGAATTGTGCGAATAGAGGATGTTTGTGCTCAACGAAAACGACCACAAAAAGGCACTACTGCGGTGTGCCATGACAAACGCTGTAACGGAGACCTCCAATTTAATTTTGATTCTTTTAGTTTTGTCAACGTGCCCCACCCCCCGCGGTATGCTGCTGCCGCAATCCGGCATCGAACCCGCTCCTCGCCTAGCCACGCCAAGCATATAGCTCCGATTAGGAGCCACCATAGCTTGTTGGTTGATGAAATTGTCGTTATGTTCCGTTGTTCGTCAAGGATCGAACTAAACAAGAGTACGGTAAGCGACGTGGGGATGGTTAAAGAATGACATATAGTCCTTTACAAAGCACTATCTTAACTCGGAACTTGACTTAATTTAAGGTTATACTCAAGGAAGCATAAAATATAGCCTTGTTTCTATACTTATTCGCGCAACGAGCTCATGTTCTGCACTTTTCTTCTCGCACATGAACCTCACGTATTCCGTTTGTCCTATTCCTCTTTGGGGAATTCTAACTGTTGATAATTCAGTCGGACGCCTACACTCTGGCGAAATTTTAGTTAACGCGAGTCGACGATATTACGCATAGGCGCGCGGCTGAACATCCAACATGTGAAAGGATAAAACATGTCTTGTCGCTTCCGGCGTACATATGTGCATACATTTAAACGATGCTTGGCTTAACATTATGCACGCTGTCTTCATACAAAAGTTTGATTTAGTTCAATGAAAATGAGAGTGTTGTAAACTATTGGGGCACCGGCTTCTTCACAAAGAATAAATAAATTGGTTATTGAATAAAAGATGATGATACACGTTATATAAGCACATAATCCATGACATTCGTATAGCCATATATGCTTAAAGGGACTGACAGCCAATTTTCACGGTACCCATTATTTTTTTTTTATTGCAATGGAAAGCTTACCTATCAGAGTGTTTAATCTTGAAGTGCTAACGCTGAAAACACCGTGGAACATTTTTCATTCGAATTTTTCGATCTGCAGTGAGGATGTAGTCTTTCGCTGGAAGCATGCTGAAAACGGTCATAGGTGAGCGCGATAACGATTATCCACCGGTATTAGTTGGGAGGTAGAAGACAAGTGTTGCCGTGCTGTAACAAAGTATAATTTTGTTTATCAAATCTATGTTCCTGTGATTCATGTTTTCCGAATTATAAAATGATTTCTGCGATAACAGCTACGTGTTTTCGTGGTTTCCTGTCCAACTACTTTGGTATTTAACCAGTCAAAACGAAACCAATCGGATCGAAAACGAAATGACGCTTTTACACGTGCGTTTTACAGCGAAGCTGTTTACCTCTACCAACGGCAATTCCTTCGTGGCGGTCCACAGAAAACTCGGCTTCTTATAGAAATCGACGATTTAGCGAAAAGAAAAATGCGCATGTAGCGCATCTCCATTGTAAAGAACGGCGCAAAGAAACGCAGTGCCCTCGACGTCCTCGCTCGTGCGTTCCTTGGAGACGCCGTGTCTGATTTCGAGAGAGAGAGAGAGAGAAAAACTTTATTTTCATGTTCGGTGGTAACGTGGAAAGGCCCTCAGTGGTGCGCGGTACCTGCAAGGATTCTCTACTATAGAAGGTAAACTGCCTCTTCTTTCCAAGACTCGCGGATACTCGAAACCCCCGATTTCCCCTCATCTGCCCCCGGCTGAACGTTGCCGAAGAACGTGGCCACTGTCAAAACCTAAAACCTCAGTGTATATACCGCAGCGATCGTAAAGCCGTCGTGAATGTCGTTGTGCAATAAATGGTTGTACACTGCATTTTCCGGCGTATTCATTTCATTCGTTAGACTAGAATAGGTTAAGTAAATTGTAACAGCTTCACTGTCAATCCACCTTCGCAGAGTGAATTGGGCCTTCAATTTCTTTTATTTCCGAAACAGAATAACGCGCGAGTGTCTAATGATATACCAACTGCAATTTTAAGCAATAATTATGACGCACTTAGTAACAGTAGACATACGTACAGTAAGCTCATAGCACACATCCGAAGAACCAAGATTTCACCACCAGGTCTCGCCACTTAGTGGTTTTTGAGACTTTCTTTGCCAATATAAAATTTGAATTCCTACTTAAATCGCGAACAGCACGCTGGGTTCTATCACTATATATATCCTAGTCACTTCATTTCTATCAACGTCTGACAACACGTTCTGGCCAATTGTCAGTCCCTTTAAGAGTTTCGAAGCTATACATACTTCGCGAGTATATGAGAAGTTCCATTACGAACCACTGTTGTAGAGTGCCTGGAGCGCGTTTATATTTAGGCATACTCCCAGTCGCGAGACATGAGGCTTGAGCGTTCTACCACTCAAGCTTTAAATACAGCCCGAAAATAGCGTTGGTCACGCGCTCAGTGACTTCCACACGTTCGAAACATAATGCACACAAATTATTTGTCACCTCCTATAAATAAGGCACCCTATACAGTTTGCAGCAATGTATCGCTAACAACATGTGGTTTTAGGTAAAGAATGTGCACTATACTCGCACATGTTCCATGCATGCGTTTAGTTATATATACCTCCAAGATAATTATGCCCCTTGATGGACGCTCTTTTGAGCATTTCAGCAGAAAACGTCACGGATGGGCTTTCCTACCGTGTAAAGACATCGGCTAATGTGCTCACTTGTACTGTGACCTGCTCTGCGACGTGCCATGCAGGTCCGCGACGTTGTCCCAACGTCAGGTATGGCATGGTATGGTATTCCTTATGCGATGGCGTACCCCCACTGTAGGGGATTGGCCAAGATTTGGATGAAATTAGGCAATCTTTATGAAATACTTAAATTGGTAAAGTTAACTGGAGGAAATGAACAAAAATAAAATGTCGGCTCGGCGTAACTTCCTCGGCGTCTTGCGCCTTCTTTCTCCTCCTATTCCACTCCGTGCCTTTGTTGCGACATCGCCTTGCTCGCATAAAGCTTCCTTGCTTGCAATGTCGTCTCACGTGAAATAGCCCTTGTTGCAATGTGACTCACTAGTTATGCCACTTTTGTTTCTGTATATATGAAACGCACTTTAAATGCTGTCAGCGTCCGTCTTCTTCTTTTTATACCTTTATAGCACCTTTCGTCATGTTACCATCATGACCCATTTATTTATTTTTTTTTGTTGCTACAACTGAATTTAACCACGATAGCCGCCTCTCTCTTGATTGTTTGACTAATTAGGTTTTTAACATATTGAAAATGCGGGCAAGAAATTTGTTACCGGCCTGCCTACACCGTTAAATGGTCGTACGAAAACATTCATTTCAGCGCCTCTCAATCAGTTCCTATACTCTTCGTCGGTATATTTCTCGGCCCTCAAGCAAACTAAATTATCATCGAGGCATACGCGGTGCTCTTAGTGAGCAGCAATACTTCAGCCATAAAGTGAGAGTTTATTGGCTCTCGATGCCTACCTAATTACTCAGCTTCCCTGTAAACTTATCCTTGTGTCTACATAACCTGTGAAAATTATATAGAGAATGCATTGAATTACGACCGTTTTATGAACGGTGTTTATGAAAATATGGTGTTCATACAGCCCAGTGGTACAGTGTAAAGGTTGTTTCCAGACATTCGAATACATTGTTAAGATACGCACACCCAGTATAGAGTGGCAAATTATTTATTGACCAATGAGCCTGCAGGCCTGAAACGCAGCAGAAACGCAGGCAAAACACGCATACTTCGGCGTTGCTATACCTGGATGAGTTGGTGCCTATATATACTTGGTGCATATATATATTAGCGGACTGCGCAACGCTTTGCAACGAAGGAAATGTTGCGCCCCACGCGAACGCTGGGCACCGAAACAAGACATTGACTCGTAACGTATTGATTGCTTTTGTTGCGTTCAGAATGTGTTACCGTGCTTATGTGTTTTCCTTGCTATACTGTGGCCCCGCAGCCATGATACGCCAAGAAGCTATATAAAGTGCCTGTAAACTTCAAAGTAAATCCTACTATACATGATGGGAGATAGGATCTTTCGGAACCCGGCAAACTATACCTATACAAGCGAACAGGTGGTGGCTGTCAAAATGAAAAAAAAAAAAATGTACCTCGTATTTTTTTATCATTTTTTCATGCGAATATCGAGCACTTCTGCGAGACATTAGCTTTTCACCGATTTTTTTTATTCAACGTTTTGTAACGTTAGCTGAGCTCGTTGAGACTATTCTCGCGAGAAGAGTTCACCATTTTTGTTCGCAACAACTATGTACCGCTCTTATGAGAGTGCTCCGGCCTCAAGCTCGGGAAAAAGAAATTTCTAACGCGCCGGAGGAGAAACCTATATATGGCATCCAAGGCGCCTAATGAGAAGCCTCACTATTACGCCGATATCCTACTATTCATTGGCATCATCGTTGCAAAAGACAAGAGTTCGCTCAAAATGCAGGACCACTCGCTATTTTTGTCGAATCATTTTGCTATTCAGAACAAGCCCCATATCTTTAACAGAGCAGTCTGCTGGTGCATCTGCCGCGAATTTCTAACGACTACCAACCTCCCTGCTAGATTAATTTCAATCCTGAAATTCCTAATATGTATAATATATACAGCTTCCAAAACGCCACCTTTTAACCCTCGGCAAGTCCAACTTAGTCTGTAACTGCAATTTTCGCACGCATTTCCACAAATCACTGCTTCACTTCGTGCAGCAACATTGGCGTTCCTTAAGATCGATGCTTAAATTTTATTGAATTGTAGACATTGTAGACATTGTAGACATTGTAGGATATTGTCTACAGAATTCTCTGTAGACAATATCCTCCCATGGGACGCGAAGACAGCTCATCGGACATAACCGCTGTTCAATTTGATTCTCACTGCATGCTGACTGGTATGTTACGAACGTAACACACTGTAACATGCTATAAAAACAGCTCATATTTGCCCACTAAACACAATATGGTGTGGACATCGTGTGGTGGGCGCTGGCATGTTGATGCTGTATCTCATATATATATATTTGCAGATCGTGCGGTATTCCGAAGACGCGTCACCGATGTTTTTCGTCACCTGTGATGACACAATGGCCGAAAGCAAATTAGTGTCACCTTTCTCGAAAGCTGACGGCAATATTATTAAACACCTTCCATCATTTATGCAGTTCCCCACTCATCCGGCTTCACATCCTGAATGAGTATATTAAGTATAGCAGGCGTACATTAAAAAAAGCAATAAAAAACGCAGAAAGCATATAAAAGGCCGTTGTGATTTTGGTTACGCAGTTGGGGACGCCATTTCCAAAGCTACGTAACTTCTTAAACGGCTGAAGGCAAAGTGCAGCTATAGAACCTGCAATGGGATACTCGCGAGGATGTACATCAAACGATAGGAAATTCAAGAGAATATATAAACTTGTGCTAAGAGGAGCGCTAAAGTGGTACTGAAGGGCATGGAAGAGTGCATGAACAGTAAAGACGCTTCTCAAAGCGGTACGGAAAATGTTGCGCCACCCAGTCCAGCCATCCACTATTCTGAAGGAGCAATAGATTGTCGCCAGCGCATTATATGTGTACATCCTCGCCAGAGACGGAGTGCGCGGCCACGTGGAACCGTTACGGGAGTGGGCGCTCCCTGTAAAAAAGTTTAAAAGCCTGTCTCCCCTCTGGGATGTGCCACGCCCTCCGGACACCAACATAAACGCGGCGCTGCGCAACCGCGTGCTAATCGACGCCTGCGGCTCGCCGAATGGGGCGGCCGGCGCATGCAGGAACCAGACGCTGGCCAAGACGTCTTGCACGAAAAATCAGCCGTTGTATACAGATCACTCACGCGTGCATTAGAAGTTGTCTTTTTCGATCGTGACTTTGATTGAGCGCCGCCCTTACGCACCCTTTCCTCGGAGGCCGGGAAGTGGCTTTCGGTCATCTGAACGCGTGCATTTCGTATATACGTATATATACGGAATGGAAATTTCGACCGTGCTCGGATATATAGTCGCGGCACTGCAGAAAGCCAGACGGAAAAAAAAAAAAGCCTGCCCTTTCGCCACATACTTTGTGCAGTGCCATAGCTTGCAACTTTCTCTTTTGTTTTCACATCTGGTACGCTTGAAATGCAGCTGTATAGTCTAATTCGTTGGGTAACTGAAACGAAATGCGACAGGTGCGCCTGTACATTTCGTCGTCAGCTGGAATCGAGAGTTCGCGATATTCTCGCTATATGTACATACCCTGTTGCAGCGTGCGCTTCAACAATATAAATGTTGGCCGTGATAAAACTGCCACGCTGAATAACAGTGTCAATCGGCGCTTGTGTGCTGCAGGGCTGTGTGTAGCCTTGCTTTAAGAAAATGACGCTCTGTCCGTGTACAGCTGACGCACCCTTCTCGCACGTCGATGCATGTGACAATGAAAGCGTGACGCGAGGCCGCTAAACGCAGGTTATAGCATGGGCCGAACATTTAGATGATTTATGCTTCAGTTTTCCAGTATAAAACCCTTTGTCGGGAGACACGGCCAACCAAGAGGAAGAGACATGGCTGAACAAAACGTTTTCTTGAGCGAGTTCGTTCGTAACGAAAAATCATAGCGCAGGAAAGACCAAGTATACAAAGAGCTCCGTGCACAGGGCAGGCGCTGAATCCTGCGAACTATATAGGTTGCGTCTTTATCTTTACATCACTTCGATTTTTTTTCTTGTTGTACCCGGCAGAACTTTGTCAAGACAGACAGATGCGAGAGCAAGAACAGCATGCACGAGAAAAATGACAATGAGGACACGAGCTTGTCTTCCTGTTTCTTCTGTAGCCTGTGCATATATATGTATATTTTTAACGTTCAGACTCCTTTTGTAACAATGCTTGTACCATACCATCAGAATAAATTCAAATACGAACAAGAAAAGACGGCTAGCTGACAGCACATGCCAAGCACAATTACACGGGAGTGCGGTGTGAGATCACTCCGTCGGTTTTGATAAGCATACATTATAGTTTGTTGGAGGTATACAACATGCTGGAGCCTAAATTGAGCCAACGACTGAAAACGCGGTCGAACTTCGAAACATCACGAAACACTCCAGTCGCTTTGGACTTGCTCGCGCTTGAACTTTTAACACTGATAAAGCAACCGTGCGGTAAATCGAATTTATGCGTACATTATGTGTACCAGCTATATATAAGGTATCCTAGCTAACGTTAGCTAAGCTCATAAAAATATATATAAGAAACACGGTGCAAGATAAGATTATCAGACCTACAGTGTTTTGTCGTCAGACCCCGGACAACCGCGAGCACCGTAGGTCTCATAATCATATCTTGCACCATGTTTATTTTAATTATTTGTTTCATCTAACAGCTTGGCTATAAATTAGCCGGGACAACGGGCATGTGCTGAATAGAGCGTGTAAGACACTGCGTTAATGCTGCATGCCGTCTATGTTTTTAAGTCGCCGCATTCAATTGATACTACTAATACATTTAAGTAGCAATACAGGTTTTTTTTTACATATTAACATTGATACCTTATACTTCCTTGTACATTCTATATCGCATTAACTCAGGGGCGTACCTACGTACTAAAATGTTTGGGGGCTTTGTGCCCACAAGGCAAATTAAAGCGCACATCTTCGAATGAACATAAATATCAGCGGTGGTAACTCACTCCGCGGGATGAGTGTGGGGCAGAGAATTACCTTGCGAGGAGCTTAATGGTGAAGCTGCCAATATATAATGAAGGCGGCATCTCATGTTGGTCACAGTTTCTGGTCAAACGTTAATTGAAGGATTTTAAAATTATATATACAACTAAATGTCAGCAACGGCTTTTCTATGTGCCGGTGTTGTGAAACGAAAGTGGTATAGGCGTGTTCGAACAGCAGTTTTTGAGATATATCATCGAATACGAATCGAACAGTGCCAGAAACGAATCGAATACTTTTCGAATAATGAACAGCCATTTCCACGGTTGATTTAAAACGGTATTTATATTATAGCATTCATTAGCTTAGCACATTTCTGGCCTTACATTTCGCATTATGAAGCGTTGCTCATTAAAATGAACGAATGGATGATTAGAAACAATTAGGCAGTTTGTTCGCACACACAGGACTTTTCGGAGAGTGCGAGTGATTCATGTAACGTAGCCTTTTGCACTACGTAAGTTCTGAAGCTTCATGAGTATGTTATGGCCGTGGAGGTGAACGGAATGGAAAAACTTTATTTCTCTATATCTCAGAGAGATTGGCGGTGGGCCGGTGTCTTGATGTTTTGAGTCCTGGCCGCTTCACAAGGTCGGCGCCCCTATTCCAGGGCACCGCTGAGTCTTGCTGCCTCGCAGGCGTGCTGCACAATTGCCCGTTGGGCTGCGAGCTCGCTGCTGGTGAGCAGACCCTCGGGGTGAAAAATTATTGTACTCTTGCTTCAATTTTATGTTTGATTGCACACGGTTGACATTCTAAAATATCCGAGAACTATTCGAAAAAATATTCGTGTTTACGAATAGCGAATATTTGATTCGAGGGCCGAATCGAATAGGACACTATTCGATTCATTATTCTAAACCTTCGAATATTCGCACACCCCTTGAAAGTGGACTGCGATGACATAACATGAGACAGCCAATATAATACGCGTCTAAAGCTCAAACTCAGATAGTGTCTTTGAAGAATAGGGGTAATATCATTTTGTGGCTGTACGTCTGCACATTATGTGATCGAGCCGTCAGCTATCCATCATCAAGAAGGTAATCTGCATTCTCAAGCTCTTGGAAGATTTCGCTACGAGGCAATAGGACTCCAGAATTTATTACAAAGTCATACCGACAGGACATCGAACGCCGAAACCAGTGCCACGCATAGCCCAGTTGGTTACATGCATTGTGTGGCGTGAATACAATACAGATGACACGCACTACTTCATTTGCTCCTGTCGATCAGGCTGGCCAACCGGCGGTGGTGGGGAAAGCGTTTGTATGGCAGCTATCAAACAGCGAAACGAATTTATCGGTTTGTGGATGACTGACTCACTGAAGTATTAAAGGTATACTTCTTTCCGACTGTGTGGATCGTGGCCTAATATTTAGCTAAGCGGGTCTTCTTAATGCGCAGCAAGACCTCGGTACCTGGTCGTTTATCCCAGCCCCGTCGAAATTCCTTCTTCGCGGAGGGTATAATAAGTGGCATAATGACGCAGCCAACGTAGTTGTCGACGCGGCAGCTCAGAGCCCAGCGCATACGACCACCAGCGTAACGTACAAACATAGACGCACCGATACTGACAGTTCGCGTTAACCGCGCGAACACTGTATATAGAGCGCCGCCGCATCGCACGGCGCAATCGCCTCGTCGGCCAGTCGCACTCACCTCGGTCGCCGTCGAGGAGCAGAGCTTGGTGCCTGCCAGCGCTACCCTGAGCGTCGTGCGCCGCGAGAGGGCTGTGGACCATGGCAGTCGCCCGAAGCTCCGTCAGTCCTCATGCCGCCGCTCCATCGGCTACTCCACCGCCGAAGACGACCACAATGGCAAACACCGCGCGCCGGTGGCCGTGCACCACGCGGGAACGGCGAACGGCAGAAGCACACAACGACGACCAATTTCGCCAGGCGACGCACCAAACGCGGGGAAACGGAGGAGGTGGGCGCACGAGCGCGCGCGCGCGCACAAATATCGGGAGGGGGGGTGTCCGAGTCCTGGAGCCGGTGCGCACGAGTGCGCCTGCGTGTCGAGGCCGCGGCGAGCGTGACGCGTTCTGATGTTCGTATGCGAGTCTCGATTCGCGAGCCGGGGAGGGGGTCTCGCGGGGTGTCGGGGGGCGGGATCCGGGGGCCGTGGCGCCCGCCCCGGCCGGGACCGGTTGGCCGCGTAGCAGCCAACCGACGAAGCGCTGCACGCCCGGAGACGGGAACCGCCTTCGGGAGCCGTCCACCCCCAACCACGGCCACCTCGGCGGCGGCAACGAGGAGACGCGCGAACTTGAGCTTCCTTTCTTGATGCGTCCTGCCGTCTTGCGTCCTTCTTTCGTATTTTCCGTTTCGTCGCTTATTTAGGTTCGTGTAATGGCGTGCGATCTGTGTGCGCGCGCTTGTCCGTCGTGTGCTGCGGACGCTGTAATCGCCGCTTCTCGTGGCGACTTGGTAGCGCGGCGCTGTCACAGATCGCTCTGTCTTCTCCGTCATTCGTTGTTCGCGGCTATCGGGGACGTCAGTATACTCTTGCCAAGTGATCGGAGATGGACAGCGTCGCAAGAAAGACGCCACAGGGACGAACAGAGCAAGAAAGAATGGCAGGCGACAGGTGACACTGCGTGCACTGCGGTCCACTACGCGTAAGACAGCAAGAAGACGCAGCGGCAGTGAAGCTGTCACTCGCGTATAGGGCCGCATTGAGCACATGAATTATCCGCCCCGGGAATCGCCCTTCCAATGCGAATGATGTACCGCAATTTGCCGAGATTCACTCGCCAGAAATTGCCGCCCCGCGTGCTACTAAGCCTAATAGCCGTATTGAGGAAGTCGCTGCCCTCCGAGCGCCTGACGTGATTGCAACGAACGCAGTCCAAGATAGTCGTAGGCATCACATGCATTCTTTTATCTCACCACAAGGAGCTTCCGAGTGCGGTACACATATTTTTTTTTCGCCCCTGTAATCATGCGTCCGGCGTTAGGTTGACGTTTCTTGTGCACTTCGGCGATTCCTGAGTGACGCGGTCGGAGTCACGGGCTCGGTGCTCGCTGTTTTTTTTTTTTTTCGCCTTCTTTTCTTTCTTTCTTCCTTTTTATTTTTTGCGACGGTCATTGAACCTCTTTCTCCTCAACATTCTGGCGGGCGCGCTGCTGCATGCATAAAGGAGGAAGATGTAATACGGAGGCCCGAAGTTATCATTATATACATGCGACTTCGTGCAAGAAGGTTCCCACGCTTCAAGAAACAAAATACTGAAAGCTAGAAAAAGTGGCCCCACAGGTGGCATGCGTAATGACTGCCACAAGGAAGCGCACACTCGAAGGTTTCCTTCGTAAATACATAAGCTAACCTTATTCATATATGGATCAGAATATTCATTGCACTTAAACTGCTTCCGCGAAATATCTTGTGCAGGCCTAGTGAAGTAATTATATCCATGTCCGAGACCGAAGGTGACGCGTCTATAGCTGCCGATGTATGCTAAGAAGTTAGCAATTGGCCACAAATGGGACGGGAGTGTAGGTATACCTACACTCCCGTCCCATTTATTATTTCAGAGCAAAGCGCGCTGCATGCTCGCGTCGTTTCACCTGTGTCAGTCAGCTGGCAACAGTCACCACGTCCGCCATCTGAGGCTGCTGCATACGTTCGGCGATCGTCTCCGCTCAGCTATATATTCATTTAGGCTTCTAAGATACGACATTCGCCTTAATCGTGAAGCAAGTAGAGATTACAGAACAGCGAATTTCCCGTTGATGCCATGAATCGGCGTAGCCATGCGATAGGATTTGTGCACCCTCAATTGGATATCCATCCAGACGGCATTCTCAAAAAGCGTATACTGCTTTGAAACCAGGCTTGTACACAGGCACGTACCCCGGATTTCTTCTCGGGAGGGGGGGGGGGGGCAACCCAAGGTAACTTTTCTATGCAAATGGGGGTGGGGGTGGGGGGGCTTACCTTTACTATAGTACAAATGTTAATAACGCCCGCCATTCGCCATAAGGACGCGTAAACCCGCAAACGAGAAATGAAGTAAGATGTATCTCACAGGTACGCCTGTGAGATGCACTTCTCCTTTAGGCAAGCAAGGAACCACAACAAATGAACTCGCGCAGGAAAGAAGCGCAAGAAGAACACTGCCAAGAACAATTAAAAAAGCGAAAGTGTAATATAAGGATTTTTATCGTAGCATACAACTTAAAAAAAAAACATAGCAGTTGGCAACCAAGGCACACGGCCCACGCGGGGTTGTGTTACTCCGCCAGCCAATCAAGCAAACAAAATCGTCGTCATGCGGTCTTTTCAAAATGGCATCGAACTTTATATATTCGGAGCGTCTGCTGTTCTTGAAGAGTCTTTACATCGACGGAAAGAATGAGGTGTGCAACAGCCACGGAGAAAGTGTATGGAGTCTGAGCATTTTACTCTTCAAAAGTGTAACTGCCATGGTTGCTAAATGGTTATGAAGTTGGGTTGGGAAGCACAAAGTCGCGGGATTGAATCCCGGCCACGGCGGCCGCATTTACGATTGGCGCGAAATGCGAAAACACCCATGTCCTTAGATTTAGGTGCACGTTGAAGAACCCCAGGTGGTCCGGAGTCGCCCACTACGGCATGCCTTGTGGTTTCAGCACGTAAAACTCAATGATTAATTAAGTCTTCGAAAATCTGCGCTATACTATTCATTTCACTGCTGAGCCCCTTTTACTCATGAAACTTCACTGCCAACTGAAGTGAAACTTGAGAATATACTGCATAGTTGCAGCGAAGCAAGCGTTTTATTTCAGTTAAATAATGAATTAGGCATTCGCCATTCCACTGTAATAGGCGAGAAAAAACGTAGAAATTTAGGCGCTAATAATTTTATTTTTGTGGTTACCGCCTGATTTGGGTAACAGGAAAAGTTTGAAGTATGAATTATTTTTCGCGGAGGAACAGTGGCTGGCAGTTATGAGGGCGTGTGCGGGGCTTCACTGCAGACTTGAGTTGTATTCGACTATAGCAGCGTTTTTTTTTTAATTAGCTCTGGAAGAATTGTAGGGGAATATACATTTGCGGAACAATCACAGTTCTTTTGGATCCCTCGTTTACTGCTGTACCAAGTGCCACAACCGACTCGTATTGTTATTTGGGAAGTTGCGTAACGGTGCGTGGCTGCCAGTCCCGTATAACCGCGCAGAGCGCAGGACGCTGCCGTTATAGACGTACTGCCCCCACCGCGGCAGGTTAGAAAAACACCTACACATAAGCACAGCAGGAGAAGTGGCTACGTCAGGCGGCTCAACTGATAATTGTAGAAGCGTTATTCAAAACACACGGAATTGTTCTCCGCTTCCGGTGGCGTTTCCTCTACTTTTTTTAAAATAAAAAAATGTTGATCGATAAAGATTTTCATAAACATCGGTTAAATTTGTCAATATCCGCTTTTTCTTCCTGTTTGGCTGTTACCTTGGCTCTCTCTCTTAGTAGATCGCTTAATTTCTCAACTCCTTGCGACTCTTGTTTCCAGTAGCCAATTTCGCACGAAAAGTGCTGTACAATTAGGGGAAAACCAGACGAGGTAACGGTTGACAGTGATATTGCTTATGGGTTTAAGAGGAAGCTTTAGCTCGGTTGCATGCTCCTATCTAAACACATGCAAAAGGAGAACTCGTTTTCTCGGCAACCACGGCGAGGTTTGACGAGGTTTATTGCATTTAAAAGAGAAACCCTAAAATCTAGTGACTGTTGGTTTCCAATTTCTTATTTAGATCGTCAATTTTTATTAAAATATTGGCAGGAAAATCTAAAATTTTCAGAAAACGAAACTATCATGTTTACAACTCTCTAACTCAGCAAGGAATAATAATGTCACAATTCTGTGAATCGCATCTAATGTTACAGCTAATGGGGACAATATATATATATATATATATATATATATATATATATATATATATATATATATATATATATATATATATATATATATATATATATAAGCACAGTAGGAGAAGTGGCGCATTATTTCATTTTCCACCTTTCCGAGGATCTGCCACCTTCGCGGCTAGCCGTCACTCGAGAAAACAATAAAGCAAAAGTACAACTTAAACGCAACTGGCGTTTTCTCCCGTCGCAACTCGTTTCTCGTGCATATAGACCAGCTGACTACGAACCGAATCCCTTTCCTGGTTCCTGGATCAGTCTAAACAACGAAGGTTGAACTAACGAAGCAACAGCAATGCGTGTGACCGTTGAATAGGTGGTGACAACTGAATGCATCTCGAGTTAATCGCGTGGGCACCGAATCCATGATAAAACTGGGCTTCACACGCCAGGAGATGCCGGTAACAACCGCCATCCAAAAGGAGTGAAAAGGGCAGCAAAACGTTGACCGTCAGGTAGCTGTGAAGTCTCAACAGATTTGGCGGCGCTTTAGGAATGTGTGTGAGGAGTTGGGGCGTGGGCGGGGAAAGGAAGGGGATATGCCGCTCAATTTCAGGGGTTCTCCCAGGTTTCTACTAGGAAACATAAATACCCAAGAAAGTGGATGGAGAAACGTCGCCGCGGTAGCTGAATTGGTAGAGCATTGCACGCGAAATGCGAAGGTTGTGGGAACGGTCCCACAATAACAACTTGCCGCAGGTGGGGAACGATCCCTGTAGGATCGTTCCCCACCTGCGGCAAGTTTTTTTTCACCCACTTTCATTTCCAATAATTTATCGTTTTTATACTTCATTTATCAGGTACAAGTAATTTCCCCTACGTTGTCCTTCGTGTCAGTGTTGGTGGCTTCTTATATGATACGACTAATAAAAGGAGAACTCGTTTTCTCGGCAACCACGGCGAGGTTTGACGAGGTTTATTGCATTTAAAAGAGAAACCCTAAAATCTAGTGACTGTTGGTTTCCAACAGTCACTATATGTGGCCCTTCGGTTAGCCACCTTTCTTCTCGTTTATTACACAAGCAGGGTCGCGAATCCGGCAACATTGATGCCTTTAGGTAGCATGTGTGGGTTTGTTGACCGGTTCCCTTCACCCAAAAAGATCACGTTATCGTGACGCCTGCGGCAGAAAGGATGTTCTACATCCGCCGCCAAGGTCTGTGAGTGATGGCGCTGGGTAACACTCCCAGGGTTCTACTATGAAACATAAATACCCAAGAAAGTGGGTGGGGAAACGGCGCTGCGGTAGCTCAATTGGTAGAGAATCACACGCGAAATGCTAATGTTGTGAGATCGTTCCCCACCTGCGGCAAGTTATTTTTTTTCATCCGCTTCCGCTTTCATTTACAATAATTTATCCTTTCTTTATTTCATTTATTAAGCACAAGTAATTTCTCCTGTGTTGTCCTTGGTGTCAGTGTTTGTGGCTTCTTATGATATGACTAATAAACATCGGGCCCCTTGGTTAACCCCCTTTCTTTTCGTTTATTGCCCTGGCGAGCTGCATAGGGAAAGTAATGGAAAATATTATCCTTACACGCCTAGAATGGTATCTTGAACGCCACAATGCGTGCCCTGACTCCATGGCAAACTTTCGGCGAGGCAGGTCACCTATAGACAATGTTATTGACCTCATAACGTTCATACAACAAAAATGCCTCAAGCGCATATCAGTTGCGCTCTTTCTTGATATGAAAGGGGTGTACGATAATGTCACACATGAAGCGATTCTGGAGTCATTGGAGACTTGGAATCGGTGGCCAGATGTTTCAGTGAATCCGCGACTATTTTACCAGAAGGTCCTTTTTTTGTGCAGACCGAAGATGTCCCGATTGATTGATTGATTGATTGATTGATTGATTGATTGATTGATTGATTGATTGATTGATTGATTGATTGATTGGGATTTAATGGTGAAAAGGCTACTTAGGCATGCTGCGCTTGTCACAAGACAACAGAAAATGCAACGTTAAAGCAGGTAAACCTACGTTACGTTATAGTTGGTGCAAATAACCAGTTGTCTCTAAGAAGTCAATTAGGTTAGTAAATGGCACTAGAGGGTCATATGCCAGTGATAGGACAATGTTGGAAGGTGTATGTAAATTATACAGGTTATGTAAAAGCTTCCGTCTGTGTATATCTGTGTGTGGACATCTCATAAGGAGGTGTATAACTCTGAGAGGTTCATGACATTTTCCGCAAGTCGGTTTTTCTTTTAGAAGGAGAAAGTTGTCTGTCAGATGTATGTGTGCGATCCGAAGCCGACACAGGATCGCCTGATAGAACCGTTGCTGGTAACTGCACGACTTCCACTCGCCAATTACGGGTTTAGTAAGATGTAGCTTGTTGCTTATATATACAATGTCCCATTTGGGTTGCCATTTTGATCTCAAGGCCTTCCGATACGCATTGATACTATCTTTACATGGAAGTGTTGTTTTTGTACACTGACATTGATGCGCATCTATCCGCTGCTTCATTGCCCGGTATCCTAACATGGCTTGGTACCCAGCAAAACCTAATTGATCTGCCGTATTTGTTTGTAGTTACCATGCATAAAATATCCCCCAATAGGGGTTCACATTCGGATTTCACGTGTAGAGCCTTCTGTGTATCACTGTATACACTGAATG
Source organism: Dermacentor albipictus (assembly GCF_038994185.2). Classification (NCBI taxonomy): domain Eukaryota; kingdom Metazoa; phylum Arthropoda; class Arachnida; order Ixodida; family Ixodidae; genus Dermacentor; species Dermacentor albipictus. The sequence goes on from NC_091821.1 coordinate 408,989,743, forward strand.
TAAACAGTGATAATGCAGTATATAGCCTTAATGAATCACTGCATATGACTGCGTTTTCGTGTTTGTCAGCGATGATCTTTTAAACGCAGTCCATATTGCGTTGACTTCGGCTGTGTAGACAGAGGCATGCTGTGGTAATGGAATACTTGTTTCCCAATTTTCCGTTACGGCCCTCACACCCACGTGTTCCTTTGTTTTAGAGCCATCAGTGTGAAATTTCATCCAATATTGATATTTGTCCTGAAGAGCGCGGAATCCTTGTATAAAGTGTTTGTGTGAGGTGTCTCTATACTTTAAATGTGTCAATGTCCAGTCACCTAACGGTGTAAAATCGTACCGCGGGGCAAACGCTGTGGCTTTCTAGCAACTTGGAATACTTCACGAGGAATGTCATAATATCAACGATATTCCTCATATCGCAGGACAAGCGGCCTAATCATGTTCGGTTTGTTTGCACACTGTAAGCGTGAATTGCACTGTGTGACGATGTTGTAACAAATGCGTTGTTGTGAGGACTGAATTCTGAGTATGCAGGAAAAAGTTAGTAGCACTCTGTGCTGCTGTAAAGGAGGCTCATTACAGTCAACGTATAAATTCTGGACAGCTGATGTACTGTAAGCACTACTTGCCAGCCGTAGTCCAAGGTTATTAACTGCATCAAGTCACTGGGTGTAAGACTGTCTGGCTGAACCAGATATGATGCTACCATAGTTTAATATGCTAGGTACTAAATGTGCGGTAGATGTGTAGCAAGCATTTACGGTCAGAGCCCCAGCGCTCCCGCGACAGGCTTTGAGGATGTTAAGTGTCTTCTTCGCTTTAGTTTTAAGACCATTTATGTGCGCGAGCAAGTTCAACTTTTTATCAAATATACCCAGAAACTTGCGTCCTTGTTTCGCCGGGAGCGTGGCTTCCGGTACCTTAAGGATGGGATGTGGTTGTTGGCCCCTTTTTTTGTGAAAAGACAACACTAATAGTTTTTTTAGTTGAGAAGCGAAAACGGTTTTCAGATGCCCACTGCGTTAGTTTGTTTAATGTAATTTTAAATGCCTTTCGTAGGTTGCCAAGTTCGATGCACGATATGCAATTTGTAGATCATCCACATATAAATTGCATTGCAGAGGAAGGAAATACATTATAGAGTGAGTTCATTTTCACGACAAACAATGTTGTGCTTATTACGCATCCCTGTGGCACACCATTTTCCTAAATGAATACATGGGACAGCACCTTTCCTAAACGCACTTGGAATGTTCGGTCGGACATGAAATTGACTAGACAATTGAGTATTCTACAGCAGAGATAAATCGCCTGAGTCCCTTAAAATGCCAAACCTCCATGTTGTGTCTTACGCCTTTTCTAGATCGAAGAAAACTGTGAAACAGTATTGCTTGTGTAGAAAGGCCGCACGTATCTCGTGTTCTAGCCGGACTAGATGATCTGTTGTAGAGCAACCTTTCTTGTACCCACACTGATGCTTATCCAGCAAATTCTCGGCTTCAAGGTCGTATGTCAACCTTATGTTTATAATGGCTTCATAAGACTTTGCAAGACAGGTTGTGAGTGCTGTAGGTCTGTCTGTAGCTGGTTGCTTTTGTGGGATGTTTCCCTGCTTTCAAGAAAGGGATTATAATGGATTTCTTCCACTGATTCGGCATCTTTCCCGTTTCCTAGGTTATGTTGAGGAAACAAAGCAAGGACTCAACTGCTTTAGGGTATAGCGGAGCTAGCATTGTGTAATGTACTCTGTGCGGACCGGGTGCTTTTTTTTTTGCCAGTAGTGCGTACTTTGTTGATTTCCAGGAGTGTTAAGGGGGCATTATACGATCTCTTGGAACTTCCTGTTGTCGGAAACCTTGGTTTTTTTTGCTGATTGCTTATGTTTTCGAAATGTAGCAGAATATTTCACTGAGCTTGATATGCCATGGAAATGCTGCCCTAATACGTCAGCTTGTTCTTTTAAGTTAGTTTGCGTACCTGGGGGTGAGAGTATGAGGATCGTGTAAGGAGCGTAGTCGCCTCTAAACTTATGAAGCTGATCCCACATTCTTTTGGATGTTATCGAGCTATTTATGGACGATACATAGGTTTTCCAAGACTGTCTTTCGGCTTGCCTGAATGTGTACCTGGTTTTCGCTTTCGCTTTTCGGAAACAGAGGTGGTTATCTTGTGTTAGGTATCACCGAAAGATACCCCACGCTTTGTTTTGTAGTTTTTTTTTTTGTATACATTCATTAACCCACCAGGGTTTTACTTTTTTTTTGAGAAGCCGGAGGATTGTGGGATTATCTGTTCTGCTGCAGCAACTATACAGGCAGTAATCCTTTCATTCATTTCGTCTATCATTAACTCAACTAATATGTTATCCAGACTGGCCTTTTCAGTGATGAGAGGCCAGTCTGCTAGATGGAGTTTCAAACGGGGTGATCGTAATGGTATTGCAAAGAAAGATGTTTTTTTTAATGATAGCAGGTATACCGTCGCTACCATAGGGATCGTCGGTAACACTCTGTTGAAAATCGCCAAAGAGAGATGGACAGCACAGCGCCAGATCTAGACAGCTCATAGTTCCTGTGCTTGGGGATCAATAGGTTGCAGCACCAGTGTTTAAAAGGCAGATGTCGTTTTGTTAGAATAAAATTTTCGAGTGTTTGTACCGTGGTAGCACTTGTTTTGCTACTTCATAACGTGTCATGTGCGTTAAAATCACCTGCTATTAGAAAAGGTTCAGGTAGCTGGTTTACAATCAACTCTAGATCCCTTACAGTAAAATGCGAACGCGGAGGAATATATATCGCACATATGGTTATGGTTTGGTGAGCTAGAACCGTGAAAGCAATGGCTTCTATGTGACTATTAATGGCAACTTCTCTAGCTGCGATACCGCGCTGTAGAACAATGGCTACACCACCCGAAAGCCGGCTCACCTGAGTACGATCGTGCCGTGCCACATTGAAGCCTTCAAAAGAAAAAGGCTTTTCGCCCAGCTTTGTTTGCTGTATAAGCACAAGGCCACAGGAGTGAAGTTACTTAGCATCCCTTTGATGTCACTTAAGTTGTGTAAGAGTCCTCTGCAATTCCAGTGGATAATAAAAGTCATTATGAAACTGAATAGTAAAAAAATGGCATTACGCGTGATAAGAGATAAAAAATATTTTAGATGACGGAGATCTAAAGTAGGCAAATACAAAGGAGCGATAACCTTTAGGTTATCGCTTTCTTATTTAGGAGCGTTATTGTGTCCCTCTTCCCGCGCCCGAGAAAGCGCTTGTCCTTCGGCGTATACGACACCGGGGTTTTTGCGTCGAGCTCTATCACCCTCTCTGAGGCGCTGGAGGACCGAGAGTTGGGCGCCGAGACACTTGTCTCGGACCTTGGAGTTTGTTTGATTTTGGGGCCCTGGCGGGACTTGGTATCTGCAGGCCTTTCGAAGAGAATGGAGCAGCACTGGCAGCTTCCACCACAGGGGCGGAACGGGTCACTGCGAGACCACTATGCGTGGGCTCGGAGGATTCCTGAGGCCTCTGTGACGCTGCCCCCGCCTGCGTCGCATCGGCATATCTCCTCGAAAGCTGTGACAGTCACTTTCTTGCTTCAAAGAACGAGAATGTTTATGTAACAGTTAGTGCAATTACTTCTTTTTCTTTTTTCTAACAAGGGCTCGACCGCGACTAAGCTGGATGGTCTTCTTTGCAGTTAACACAATGTGGGGAAGAAGTGCAATTGTCAGGTTGGTGATCGTTGGAGCTATATTTAGCACAGGTTGTTTGTCCTGGGTGTGTATGTAAATCATATGCAAACTTTTTGCCTTTGAAACATCGTCTGGGGTTTGGGATGTATGGTCTGACATTTACTTTTATGTAACCTGCGTCCAGCGAGGTTACCTTTGGAACAAGCGTCCATTACGAATGTTCCAAAGGTGAGTATAACGTTTTGTCGGGATTTCTTGGTCATTTCTGCGGATGACAATTCTTTGTACTTTAGTAACGTTTTGTTCCTGGAAACCTTCCCGCAGTTCCTCATCGCTCAACCCAAGAAAGTCCTCCACGGATATTACGCCCCTGCTTGTACTTGGTGTTCTGTGGGCTGAAATTGTCACTGTCGCGCCGCCAATACTGGTAAGTTCCGAGAGCTTTTTGTGCTTGATCTTTGTCATTTAGTTCTAGGAGTACGTCCCCGCCAGACATTTTTTGAGACCTTGTATGCCGGTCCTATTTTGTCTTTCAGACACTCGGCCACCAGAAATTGAGAGAGCTGTCTTACTGGTAAGTTGTTTTCGCTGTGGACTACATAGTGCTTGGGAAATGATCAAGCGTTGCTCCGAAACGAGAACTGGAATGGTGCTTCGGTGCGGCATCTTTTCAGACGCCGATCATAGACAACAGAAGCTTGCGCTGCCAAAAGAAAATGTGTATGTTCGTCAACAGCACCGACCGCCCATCACGGAGCCCAATGAGGCGACGCGGCAGAGCTTCGCAAAAAAATTATGAGATTTTACGTACGAAAACCACTTTCTGACTATGAGGCCCGCTGTAGTGGAGGACTCCGGAAATTTCGACCACCTGGGGTTGTTTAACGTGCACCTAAATCTAAGTACATAGGTGTTTTCGTATTTCGCCCGCATCGAAATGCGGACGCCGTGGCCGGGATTCGATCCCGCGACCTTGTGCTCAGCAGCCCAACACCATAGTAACACCATAATCAGAGCTTGCATGCATGTCTGCACGACGCCAATCGTATGCCATCACTGTAACGAAATATGGTGTACCCATAATAGGATAGCCATATAGGGTTAACACTTGACGCCAAGGAGAAAGGAAGTAAATGGGAGAGAGAAGAAGACAGGAAAGGCCAAAAAGTGTGTGTGTGTGTGTGTGTGTGTGTGTGTCTGTGCGTGTGCGTGTGCGTGTGCGTGCGTGTGCGTGTGTGTGTGTGTGTGTGAGTGTGTGTGTGTGTGTGTGTGTGTGTGTGTGTGTGTGTGTGTGAGAGAGAGAGAGAGAGAGAGAGGCGAAGATTTGAGAAGAGAGAGACAGGAAAAGGCGACATGCTGTTTTCCTCCAGGGGGTCAGTCTGGAGGTGCCGTCTATGTGAAGCAGAGGCCAAAGAGGTGGGCTTCCTCCTCTGGGTGGCCTTAAAGGTCCGAATACCCGGCATCGGCTCAACCCCCAGGATCCCCCTTTCCCCAGGCACGGCTAAGCCGCGCGCGGCTACACGCGAGTGGGTCCAACCCTCATGTGCTCGGGTGCATGGTGTTGCAACATACTAGACGCCTGCTGACACAGAAGCCCCTGCGGGGACTGCCAACTCTTATATATACGCTGGCGTCCCACAGGGCGGGATATTGAGCCCTATTTGACCTAACTATGGTTGGCCTTAATGAGATATTACCCAAGACAATTCACCTATTCATGTATCCTGATGTGAGTTGTCTTTGGTCTTCTGCAGAAACTCGTCTTCAAGTGCGCGCAAAGATTCAGCAGGCAGCCACACTAACTTTTTTGTATCTCCGCAAACAAGGCTCTAGTGTGTTCATCGAAAAATGCGCGTTAATCGCGTTTACGCGCAAATCCATGACACCATACCCTGCTTCTCTCAATGGCCAGATTATCACATACCACAACTCTAACAGCTTATTAGGTGTGGTTATTGACATGGACCTTTCAAGGAGCCCCAGCTGCCTCTACCCGAAGCAGAAACTAATTTCGATTGTACATATAATGAACTTCCTGTGCGGAAAATCCTGGGGCACGTCGCTACGGTCCATACTGCAGCTGTACAGAGCACTGTTTCCCGTCTTTTTACGGCGCAGCTTGCCGGTTTGGCGAGCACATGTAAAACAAGTTTCCCAGGCCAGGCCCTACGGACATGTCTTGGACTACCAAGATGCGCCTTGACTCAAGCAGCAATCAAGATTGCTAGACTACTTGGTTCAAACATATATATAACGATTGACAACTTTAGAGCACACATTCGACTTCTGTGTCGCGTACCCAGTCACTATATCGCTGATTTGCCAGCAGAAGGACCTCAAGCCACTTTTCCCAAACCAGTTGCGACACATCAAGGCTACCTTCCGTCGGGTTTTACACCAGCAGCAAAAGTACTGTCGCCCCTGTGGTGCCTACGACAGCCACAAGTACACTTCACCATCCCGGGAATTACGAAGAAGACCCTTCATTTAACAGTGGCTCCCTGTCAGTTGGCATTGTAATTACTGAAAGGGCTTATGAATAAAGAACGTACATTTACACCAATGGATCGGTCTGAGCCACCAGCTCCACAGGCGCTGTTATTATCCCATCCTTACAAGTCAAAATTAGGTGCAAAGTGTCCCAGATAACGACGTCTATGGCAACAAAACTTGCCGCCCTACGTGCTGGTGTTAATTACATCGCACAAGGAAAACCTCGAAAATGGGTAGTTTTTTGTTACTGCAAGGCCACCCTTCAGAGTCTGCAGGCAGCCTTACGACGCAAGACCCACAAACAACTGTTGTTTCAGACCAGAGAGGTTCTCCATCAAGCCCTCATAAGCGGACATGACATCAGCTTCCTATAGCTTCCGGGGCACTTTGGCATCATCGGAAGTGGCCTTGCTGATGATGCCACCCGGTCACTCCATAAAGAAACCCTGACAGTTATACCCTTATCAACGACAGACGCTGCGAAGGGTCTTCGTTTACTTGCTCAAAACAAGAACTTTGTGGAACATTGTGGAACAAAAACTTTGCGGAATTTCTCCAGTTGATGTCCCCACAGGCTGGATCATATACATAGAAGCTGCGGATTCCATTGAATGTCTTCCGCCATGATGCAACTTTGCTGTGCCGCTTCTCGTTGGGGGTGACTTTTACGAAAGCCTACTCATTCCTTATTGGAATGGTCTCCTGATTAAGAGACCACTTTCGGGGACTAAGGTTCTCGGATCAGGGCCCCACGCGTCGCAGGCTTACGAAGCGTCGCGGGCACTGCTACAATTCATGAAATCGACAGGCCACAGTGACCGATTGTAGGCGTGTAGTGATGGACAGTCGCTCGTGTTGACACTGAGAGTACCTTCTTCCCTCCCTCTCCTTTCTTTCTTTTTATCCCTTAAAACCCTTAACCAGTGAAGGGTAGAAAACCGTACATCGGTCTGGTTGACCTCCTTACGTTTCCTTCCTTCTTTACTTTCTCTTGCTTGTCGTTAAATTTTACGGTGACGCGGCGGGATCTATAATCGTGTAAAACGCAGAGTGAACACACCTAAAGTCACATGCACAAGGGATTAGGGTCTCAGAAAAAATTCTGCTCCAGACTGGTACTCTCGAGCAGGGTACTGTAATAAGCCCTGTATACGCGGACGTCACCCGGCAAAAGTTCGCGCGACAAGTTATATAGGTCCTGAAGAGTCAGCAGGGTTAACAACAACAACAACAACAACAATAACAACAACAAAAACATGATGATGATGATGATCAATAGCAGTAATAAATAGTGGGCTCCAATCCACGCTGTGAAGGTGGTTAGCCGGCGAAGCTATGGTGCCACCTGATCCGATGGACCAATATGACGTAGCCTTGAATGATTGAACAATGCACTACATGAAATGATTGACAGCAAGACAATTAAATTGACAAAGTGAACTGCTGCGTCCTGGCTAGCCTGAGCATGACACCGTTTTCACAGTGACGTTGCTGTTCCCGTCGCCGCTCATCGTGTTCACGTTGCTCTTCGGGAGTTCTAACTCTGCATGGCCTTCCCATAGTGCTAGCACAACACAAATGAAATCAGTTGCTATGCAGCTTCTTCTTCTTTTACATACGAAAATGTAGTGAGGTCACTCCCTGTTTCCCGGCAACTGCAGTTTATGTAACCGTAATATTTGCCGAGAAACGCGTGCGGCGAACGGTATGCGTGCTTCACATTATTCAAACGCGTCTTATCATATATCACGTGGTTTTAAACGAGAAGAAAGGGGGGGAGGGTTAACCGAGGGGCCCGACTTTCATTATTCATATCATAAGAAGCTAATAAACACTGAAACCAAGGACAACATAGGCGAAATTATTTGTGCCTAATGAATGAAATAAAGAAACGATAAATTATTGGAAATGAAAGTGGATGATAAAACAACTTGCTGCAGGTGGGGAACGATCCTACACTCACAATACTGTAATAAAACCTGTATATATACGCGCCGTCATCGAGCAACACTTCGCGCGATACGTTATATAGGTCCTGAAGAGTTTGCAAGGTGTACAACAACAACAATAACATGATGATGATGATGATGAATAGGAGTAATAAAAAAGCATGTGTGGTAGCATGTGTGGGTTTATTGACCGGTTACCTTCGCCCTAAAAGATCACGATTTCGTGACGCCTGCGGCAGAAAGGATGTTCCACATCCGCCGCCAAGGTCTCTGAGTGGTGGCGCTGGCTAACACTTCCAGGGCTCTGCTAGGAAACATAAATACCCAAGAAAGTGAATGGGGAAACGTCGCCGTGGTAGCTGAAGTGGTAGAGCGTTGCACGCGGAATGCGAAGGTTGTGGGATCGTTCTCCACCTGCGGCAAGTTGTCTTTTGATCCAATTTCATTTCCATTAATTTATCGTTTCTTTAATTCATTTATTAAGCACAAGTAATTTCCCCTATGTTGTCCTTGGTGTCAGTGTTTGTTGGCTTCTGATGATATCATGTGGTTTTGACACTTTCGTGCTTTTCTTTATAGAAACGAATATTAGACTGTGTCTTGCATGCCTAATTCTGGTGGCGATATGCACTTTTTGCTTCAATTTGTGGAATTGTTTTCTATCAATTATTCTGTCGACGGACACGAAAAAAAACCCGGGACCTGAGTCATATATAGCTTCGCTGTAAAAAGCACCGTGTCTCTACAAACGGGGCGTGCTTCCGCAAAATTCAGAAAATCATTCCTGTTCTACTGGTGCCACAATTACGGTTTTATTATTTTTGCGTTTTTGCCCAGCGTGATCCGTCATCTGTCATCAACCAATAAATTAATGAAGACTTGTGCCAACTGTTCTAGCTGGTGAATTAACTGGGTGCCGAGTCACCACGGAAGTAGCCATAATAACTTTTTTTTTTTGAGAGCCGACGCAGCGAAAAAACTTGCCGCACTTGCGCGTGACCTGACATTAGCCCAGTGGAATTTATCCGATTTCACAAGTGCACGCCTCCATGCTCTGGACCCTAATTTACAGCTCCATATTCCGCCCGAGCTCCCACGACGTGACTGCACCCTTCTTATCCGTCTGGCTTGGAGTAGCATTTTCAAATGCTTACTCTTTCCTTATCGGAATGGCCAACAGCCCACTGTGTGACTTCTGCGGGTGCAAAGAAACGATCGAGCATCTTCTTTGTCAGTGCTCTCGTTTTAACCCACAAAGAACTGTCCTCTCAGCCACCTTAGACAAACTGGACAAGCGCCCAATGACAGAAAACAAGATCCTTGGAACCTGGCCTACGCGAACATCAGCGCGATCCGCTATGAAGGCGCTGCTGCGATACTTGAAAGACACGGGACTTTCTGACAAATTGTGACAGTACATTGTGTGGCGCAGGGCTGTACGGTGACACTGCGTAAGACTAGGAATGCCTTTGCGGGTTGCGTGACAGTGCCCACAGAAATAGTTCGTGTGCACGTGCGTGTGTGTGCTTAGGTTCTTTTTTCCTTTTTCTTTCCTTCTTTCTTTCTCACCTATTGCATCCCCTTTCCCCTCCTCCAGTACAGGGTAGCCAACCGGAGATAATCTCTGGTTAACCTCCCTGTCTTTCCTTTGCCTTTCTCTCTCTCTCTCTCTCTCTCTATTTTAGGTGATTTAGAATGTTGTGTTGTGCTTGCAAGCCTGATAGAAACCACCTTATGAGTGAGTGAGTGAGTGAGTGAGTGAGTGAGTGAGTGAGTGAGTGAGTGAGTGAGTGAGTGAGTGAGTGAGTGAGTGAGTGAGTGAGTGAGTGAGTGAGTGAGTGAGTGAGTGAGTGAGTGAGTGAGTGAGTGAGTGAGTGAGTGAGTGAGTGAGTGAGTGAGTGAGTGAGTGAGTGAGTGTAAAGGATAATCTTCAGGAAGGCGCCGACGAAAGTTTTCTTTGCGACCTTTTCCGGACTTTTCTGACCATGGCTGGGTGTCGCTGCCTGGCCGGTTAGCTTACACGCAGGACAGCACCACCATCACAGGCGTTCTGGCTCAGAAATTACTGAGAGGTAAAACAAATGATACCTAAATATCCTCATTGAAACAATATATGTCATAAATATCAAACTTTCCGATAAAAATTCAACTTTCTATACCAACTTTTCTAAGTTTTGGGGTTAGGCGCCTCTGCTTGGTTGATCTGATCGGCCAGCCCAATTATTAGCGCGCCGACAGTTGCAGTTGCATATAGCAACTGCATAGCGTTTCAGTTGCATATCGCATTCATTTAACCGCTTCACAAAAGCTTCGCGTATTCCCACATGTGCGTTGGACCTGCACAATTCTTTCATGTCACACTATGAGAAATATCCAGCGTGTTTTCTAGTCGCGTGCCGTAATTTTGATTTAAGCGCATTCGCCACGTGCTGTTTAGTTTGTAAGTGAGCACGCTCGAGCGAATTGGTCCCGCGCCCCGAAGGAAGTTCGCGTGAAATGCGCCGAGACGTTGGTCGATCGAACAGCTGCATTTTCTTTGTGCTAAAGAAGAGCGCCGTGATGGACAGCACAAGAGACACGGAATGAAAATGAGGGTGAAATATTATTGCGCCGAACGATGCACATGCCATATAGGGGCCATTATATATATGCGTATCCGTATATTGCGTACACCGCCAAGCAGTTTAATGCGAACAACTGCCTCACATATCTTGGAATCTATAACAAGGCGTCCACCTGCGGGCAAGAGTATTGGGTTGCAGCCTTTGCACACGCACGAAGCATACACAAGTGCCGGATGCGCTGTCTTTTGAGAGACAGCGAATTTACTTGGAGCGATAAATGCTTGTTCATTTCTCCGAGTAGTATACCAATGACGCTATTCGGCAGGAAGGGCAATGTGACTGCGAGCATCCCAACTCACCTGGGAGCTCACGAACGTGCGTGCTCACGAACAGCGGAGCTCACGAACAGCGCTGTGTATGTCGTCTATCGCTGTCCTTGTCCTTCGCGCAGTACGTTATTTTTGTGCGTACATAGTTTTCCTTTGCCTACGCTCCCGAGTTTGGTACAGCTTCCACTCGTTCCTGCCTGCTGCTCGGTTGGTAGGTATCTCGGCAGATATTATTTATGGATATATATATATATACAAAGGTTACGTCTGTGTCGAATGCAAGTACGAGAGAATGGGCTGTCGTAATGCCTTGCACGCTAACTGGCAAGGTAGTGCCACTAAGTGCACCGCTGTTATGCGTCATAAAAAATCGTTTCTACATAAAGCTTGAACATTTAGTGCTGGCTAATATGTATCTGTAAAGCACACCGACCTCCTATTGCAATTGAACGGACCTTACATTGAACGGACCTCTTGTGCTACTCTGACACAAGAGGCACAAAATCCCTAAATGCAGCTAGATCCGTGTCACACTTCCCTGTGCATGCCCCTGTCATTGCCATGTTCTTCCCTCGACAGGTGAGATGCATTCGTCCTCGAGACATCGCTGCGTAGACAAATGGTGTTTGCATTTCAGCCTAGTTTGTGAGCGACGAGGTGCATAAACATAAAAAAATTGAACGAGGTTAAACGTGTGACATGTGTTGTGGATAAACAAAAATTACATGATACGTGCTGCACAGGATAATATTAAACACAATTGTACGCATCACCGTTAGTTTTATAGAATGTACAACACACCGCTTGACAAAAGCTTCGCGCTTCACACAGATTCTAAAATGTGCGTTGGATGTGGAAAAGTTTTTTTAAATCGATGACAGCATCTGTCGGCGTTACAAGTATGGTCTTGGTCAAAGTTAGTCAAAGGCCCTTGATATACACTTGTCGCTCTCAAACGCTTCCAGCGCTCACGGTAAACTCTGTAACGTATTCCCCCTTTGCTTTTAGCACAGTGCCGCCCGACACGCTCCTGTTGCGCTTTAATTACAGTTGAAATGCATCCTCCACGATAACCGCTTAAAATAAAGTAACAGGGCACGCTTTTATAGACCATCGGGCACCCTGTGAAGGGAAACCAACGCGACGATGCTACGGACACAGTACATCACAGATACGCTTCATGTCGTATAGCTGAGATTGAAGAATTGTAATCACGCTCCAAAGCCATAAACTGCAAAGCGTGATTGGATGGCTAGATAAAGAGCGGTGATACCACTTGTCCTCTTAAGTGCTGTATTGGGTATAGCACTAACGCGGCGATAACCAAGTTATGCGAAATAAAGCCGTTCATTTTAAAAATGAAGTCAGCACAGAAATAATGAAAAAAAAATTCGGCCTATCTCGCGCAATGATTGTCGACGTTAATGCGATCATCAGTCCAGCAATATAGCGACACCACGTGTAATGTTGTCTGAAAATAAGTTTGTTTAGAACATGTCATGGTCGTTCTGATACTCCCATACTTCGATTATACCATGTTGGGGTCCCACTCAACGTTAGCCAAGGTGTTAGAATAACGAACGACGAAGGCAGATGACAACGAAGGCATGATGACAGCGGGATGACAACAATGACGTAGGTCGTAGGTCATTATGACGTAGGTCCGACAACGACTGCGATGTGACGATGGCGTGACGACGATAGCATGACGAGGATCGGATGAGGAATCTGAAGTGAAGACGACGTTAAGTCCACTATACGCTATCACGACGATGACGTGGCAACGAATGCATAACGACTGTACGACTGTACGACTGTACGGACGACGGCATGACAAGAGTGGGACGATGAAGCTATATATAGAACGAAGACGATGGAACGACCGCAACGCATCAAGACCACGAGCACTTACCTAATGGCCCAAGCTATAACTTGGTTCACTGGATCATTGTGAAAGGCATAACGATGACTGCAAGACTAGAGTCAGATGACGAAGCTAGGATGGCGATGATAGAACGTCCACAATGGCATCATAACAACGACGAAGGCATAAGAATGATTGTAAGACAGCTGTATGGCGATGATGGCGTGGCGATGGCGCAATTGGAATGACAACGATAAAGTGACCAGGACGGCCTCACGGTCACAAGTACATGACTAGTGGCCCAAGCTAGCAAACAAATTTGGCCGCTGGATCGGCGTAAGTGTATGTGTGTATGTATCACGATGGTTGCAACGTGGGCTTGTTGGTAATGCGTCTTCAAGGGGTGTACGGTAGCGCGAGAAAAAGACGGCACAAAAGAAGAAACACAGGGACACACGCAGCACTGTGTGTGTATGTAGCGCTGTGTGTGTCCCTGTGTGTCTTCTTTTGTCCCGTCTTTTAATCGCGCTACCGTACACCCCTTGAATGAGTGTGTATGTATGTATGTATGTATGTACCGTATTTTCCGGTGTATAAGACGCACACTTGTATAAGACGCACTCGCCATATATGAAGGCTCTCATTGAAAAAGTTGGCATATAAGACGCACCCGTGTATAAGACGCACCCCAATTTACCCACTTAGGCTAGTCAGGGTTAATTAAACACGCTTGATCGACCATCGCGAAATGAACCATGGGTGGACTCATCTGATCGCATAAAAGCTCCGTAGAGCTAAATAAAGTTATCCTACCCACCTACCTACCTATCTGTGAGAAGTTCTTGGTTTATGGGGTTTAACGTCCCAAAGCGACTCAGGCTATGAGAGACGCCGTAGTGAAAAGCCCCGGAAATTTCGACCCTTTAACGGGCACTGACATCGCACAGTACACGGGCCTCAAGAATTTCTCCTTCAAAGAAATTCTAGCCGCCGCGGCCGGGATTGAACCCGCGTCGTTTGGGTCAGCAGTCGAGCACCATAACCACTGAGCCACCGCGGCGGCCTGTGAGAAGTTCTTAAGCAACGCTAAGTGATCGCAAAAGGCAACACTCACGCCATACCCGCCCACGTTTTAGCAAAAAAGAAAGAAAAATACGACGAAAGAACCCTCCTATATGTCCATAGCAACATTTTATTTTTACTTAAAACCATCGAAGTCTTCATCTTCGGATGCGCTCTCAAAAAGCTCGCCCATTTCTGGAGGCAACGCGGCTGAAGCATTCTCTTCATACTCAGAACCGCTGGTCTGATTGTCGTCGTGCTCGGTTGGCGATGAAGCTAGCAGGCCAGCCTTCCGGAACCCTGCAGTTATGGTTGCCACTCTAACAGCACTCCAGGCCTCATGGACCCACTTCGCAACTTCGCTGTAAGAAGCGCGCCTCATGCGTCCAGTTGCGGTGTAGCTGTGCTCGCCTTCCGTCATCCACGCCTCCCAAATACGTCGCAAAATAGCTTTAAAGCTGCGGTTGACGGAAATATCCAAAGGCTGTAGAACCTTCGTCAAACCACCGGGTATTATTGTAGGGGTACAGTTCTTCGCCTTGATTTGCCTCAGTGTCAAGTCAGTAATGTGCGCCCGCATGCTATCCATAACCAGAAGGCCTTTCCGGGAGTGAAAAAATCCATCCGGGCGCTTCGAAAAGCACTTTTCGAGCCAAACTCCCATCATTTGCTCATCCATCCAGCCCTTCTGGTTAGTTGTGACAATAACACCAGGCGGAAAGCTTTCTTTTGGCATCGTTTTCCTTTTAAAAATTATCATCGGCGGCAGCTTTGTTCCGTCAGCACAGCACGCAAGTACGACAGTGAAGTGAGACTTTTCGTGCCCAGTTGTTCGTACTGTGACAGTCTTATCACCTTTCTGAGCGACACTTTTTGACATAGGGATGTCAAATGTTAGAGGCACTTCGTCCATGTTTACGATGTGGCTGTCGATGATGTTATTCTTTTCGACTTCCTTCTTCACAAATTCATGGAACTTCTCCACTTTCTCTCCCAAATCGTCTGGTAGTTGTTGAGACATTGTCGTTCACGCTCTTATTGACAAGGCTTTGCGCTGCATAAATCTATAGCACCATGACGGCCCACCAACAAAATCAGCGGCACCGATTTCACTCGCCAAAGTGCGTGCTTTCAAGCGCAACTGCACGGTTGACAGAGCCCTACCTTGAGCCCGTTGTTCAAGAGCCCACTTGAGGAGCCGGTCTTCAAGTTCAGGCCACCGCGCCTTCTTCCCGCGGTCAGCCTTCTTTCCGCTCTTCATCGCCTGCAGTTTGGCGGACGACTGTCGCCACGTGCGAATCATCTTCTCGGTGACGTCGAAATGGCGGCCCGCAGCCCGATTTCCGTTTTCGGTAGCATACTCGACCGCAGATAATTTGAACTTTGCGGTGTAGCTCTTGCGCAACTTCGGTGGCATACTGTAGTAAGACCGAGCACGACAGGTGTAGGTAGTGGAAAACACACGCCGAAGTCACCAACACAGACGTAATACGTACACGGTTGCGAAGTTGCAAAGAATGACTAAAAAAGAACGCCGGCTTGGCTTGTCTTGACAATGTCGAGAAGCGCGACTGTCGCCATCTTTGGGAATTTCACATTACTTTTGCTTGCGCCTCCGAAACGACCGCGTGTTTGCGATTCTGGAAGTCGTCATCCCCGCCGTTTCATGATAAAGTTCACCTAAAAAAAGTTGCGCACGGTGGTCCCCGTATTGAAGTATTAACCGTGCTACTACCGCATCATTGGTAGTGATATTTTTTCGGTGAAAGAAGCTTGAGCATGAACCTGAGTAATTTCTGAACCCGCAAAAAAAAAACGAAAAATTCGCATATAAGACGCACC
The DNA here is from genome assembly GCF_038994185.2 of Dermacentor albipictus. Taxonomy (NCBI): domain Eukaryota; kingdom Metazoa; phylum Arthropoda; class Arachnida; order Ixodida; family Ixodidae; genus Dermacentor; species Dermacentor albipictus. Next base: position 409,005,537 of record NC_091821.1, read on the forward strand.
CTTGTATAGGACGCACCAGCAAGATTTTTGGAAAAAAAAACGCGTCCTATACACCGGAAAATACGGTATGTATGTATGTATGTATGTATGTATGTATGTATGTATGTATGTATGTATGTATGTATGTATGTATGTATGTATGTATGTATGTATGTGTGTATGTATGTATGTATGTATGTATGTATGTATGTATGTATGTATGTATGTATAGCTGGCTGGATGGATGGATGGATGGATGGATGGATGGATGGATGGATGGATGGATGGAGGGACGGACGGACAGACGGATGGATTCAAAATGCCTCAGACAGGCAAATAATGCTAATCGCATTAATAATAATTATTATTACAGCGAAGCTGTCTATGGCTCCTTCCGGAAAAATCGTGGCGGCGAACAGAAAACGCCTTGAGGCAAAGCGAACTTTCTCGCGAATGCTCTGTAGCTCTCAATCCAATGCAGGTATCTCGGAAAAAAAAATTATAACGAAATTGGATGCTAATACCCGTGTCACACGGGCGTTTGGAAGGCCTTCCAACCGATAGTCAGTTGACTCAAAGGTCAAGTTCGAGCTGCTACACGGGCGATTTCGACGGCCGCCGAGTCAATAGTCTATCGAGTCAACGGAACACCTTACAACTCTATCGAAATCTCGATGGCCTTTGAGCAACGGAAACGGAAACAGCGCGAACATGCCCTCTCGTTCACAGTGTGCTCCAACTCACGGTTAGAAAGAACAAATCAAACCAAAATGCTCTAAAAATACTATATATGAGTGTTATCAATTATTCAATAAAGTATTTTTGCCACTTGATATGCTCGAACTACACACACTCTCGACAACAGCGACGTGCAGCGACGCAAACGTTGCCGCAGTTTCGCTACTCAACAACTTAAAAACTAAACATACATGTAAGACAATGTATAAACAATTGTTTTAATGTATACAGAAACATAAAAGAAATTATAGTGCTTTTTAACTGGTTTTAATGTTGTTTAACTTTTTGTGACATGAAAACGAAAATAAAGATACGCAGCGCCACACAATTTGGCGAGAAACACCGGTACCACTCAACGGCCTTTCAAAAGTGCCGTGTAGCAGCGCGGCAACTCCTTTGAGTCGATAGAGTTCTGGCGTTTCGAAGGCCGTCGACTGGAAGGCCTTCCAAATGTGCCCGTGTGACACGGGTATAAGACCACTTTATCATTACGCCGAGTTTCATTTGTGTCATAATTACGTAGTTCACAGTGAAGTTGTAAACGTTACAGAATTCCCGTCTGCTGTCAATACGTGGGAATCTACGGCGGGAGTGTGATTACAGAAAATGGCTGTAACTCTTGTCTTATCAAAACTATCCCGAAACAAATTATACGACATTTAACCGCTAAGACGACTCTAACATTACGCCGCGTTCCATTTACTTTCCCTGATTACGTAGTTCACACTGAATTTGTATATATTGTGGAACTCCCGTCTGCTGCTAATGCATGGGCTTCTACGGGAGGGAAACGGACAGCCCTATGTTTGTCCGCTAGAATAAAACTCTAGTCCTTCCAAGTTTCACCCGGCTAATCAACTAGGAAGTATATATGCTCAATTGCAAATTACAAACAAACGTGCTTTGTTTCGTGCACTACTTCGGACAGCGCCCCGGTCAGCGCATATCGTCGCTCGTGTCCAGACTCCGTTTAACGGCCACCTGCGTCTAAAAAGCACTCCGTCGCAGCTGCGTCGACACCTGCATGTTTAGAGCGGCCTCGTAAAAGTCCTTCGCTGGTAGCTCTGTGTATGTATGACGTAGTGCGTGACGTAATGTGTAATGTGCGCCTGATATTTCTTTGTATTTCGCATAAATGACATACATAACTATATGTGCAGTTATTAACAAAACTTTATACCAACGTAATTTATACAAAAATAGTAGCTTCAATAGTCCACCACCTTCACAGGGTGGACTGGTTCCTCAATTTTTTTTATATATATACAGTAATGCCCTGCCAAACATCCCAGACTCGGCGCTCGGGTCTCTTCGATTACCTTCTAAAAATCATGGTGGATCTTCGCTGCATTGTTTCTCATCGTAAACTATTTTCGGTAGGAAATCTTATTTTCTCTCTGCTACAGTGATTTTAATATTGCGGTGGTGCCAAAATCTAAGTTGAGAGAAAAAATAAAGAATAGAATACTACGCGTAGCGCCTTAAAGATCGCCTATATATATTTGCTTGAAAGGATTCGCAGTTTCTTAATACAGCCCATTACTGACCGCTGCCTTGCCTCAAAATGCGATTTGTGGAGAAGCGCTATGAAGATTCTGGACCGGATTTGTCCTTTTTAACGAAATTTCACTACTTTTACAGAGTCAATAAAACTGCATTGTTTGGTTGGATAGTTGGCGATAAATGCAACCGAAAAGTGTTGATGCAAATGGGCCAGTAGTTGTTCGGAAGCGAAAGAGGACTCAACATGAAAAACATGACAAACATTCCCGTCTGTGAGGTTGGAATGGCAGCGAAAAGCTGATGACAGTCAAAGCTCTCAAACGAAAAGCGAAGTGCTTCACCTACGCCGCGGGTCGACCCCGAAGATAGTGCAATATCGGGCCTACCCACGGCGGAGGTGAAGTCGGCGTTAAGCTCCCCTCATAGTAGGGGAGCACTCAAGTGCCATGTAGGGGGCTTCGCCCCCACCATTCATATCATTGGCAATAAAATGTTTCTACCACCGGCGTTAAGCACTCCCCATACGTGGGCCGATCCCGACGGTAGTGCAATGCCGGACCGACCCGCGGCGTTAAGCACTCCCCATAATTATGTGGGCGAATCCCGAAGATCCCGAAGGACTCGTTATAGGTCCCGAGCCCACAGGAGTATGTGCCATTGAGCTTGGACCATTTCTGCACTATCACCGGGATCGGCCCACTTGATTTTTTTCTGTTGACGGAGGCGGAAAAAATAACGGAAGGTTAGTCATATACAGCTTTCGCTGTGAAATGTGTGAATTGCCTCATGTTCAGGCACATACAGCTTGTTGATACGGTCCAATTAGAAGTGCATGCTTGACGTCATTTGGAAGGGCGTGCCTGCGTGTTTGCGTGCGTGTTTGCGTGCGTGTTTCGACTCTTTATGCACTCACACGAAGATTCACTGTATATATATATATTCCAACTCGTGGGATCTGCTACATATTTTTAATGTTAAGACCACTTCCGTTTAGAAATTACTGATCCATCGACTTCAATAATCTTTTTACTCATTTATCAACAGCCATCCAATCCTATAATGTAGTTGTATTGACTCTGTAAAGCTTGTAGAATTTCGTTTGTAAAGAAGTAACAACTGCCACATAATTGTCGCATTTCTTCACCACAAAGTACATTGTGAGACACTGTAGAGGCCGGCAGTGCACTGGAATTCACAGTGCGATCCCTTTTCTAGCAACTACTTTTAAGGCGCTCCATGCAGTATTAAATTTGGGGTGATTTTTCTCCGTAACATATAGCTTACGGCCACCATCGCAATATTGAAATCGCTTTAGGAGACAGAAAAATAATTGTCTTCCAAAAATGGTTTATGAGGTCTAACAGCGTAGCAAAATGACTGACCTCAATTTTTTTAGGATGTAACCAGAGAGGGCCGAGCGCAGTGTCTATGACGTTTGGCGTGGAAGAAGAGAAGGATACCTAAGAGTGGGTTGCGCAATATCACTGATGAACAAAAAGAACAAGCTCCTCGCTGTAATACTGGCGTGCCGGACCACCGCCGCTTCGCACACGTTGACTTATACGAAGCATGCCGTAACTAAACTACCGGTAGAATTGCGCTAACGGCGATCTCCATATTGATACACGCATATTGCGTGCTTCTTGTGGCAGATGCATGCGGGCGCTCCGACGACGACGACGAACGCTCTCTGGCTCTCCATCTGTCGGCTGAACTGGCTAGCGCTGCATTATCCTTTGTAAATACACTTGTCTCCAAGTCTCCAGTTCTTATTCCTTCGTTCGCAGAACATTTTGGTGGAGCGTGCCGTTCCCTGTCCTCGCCCCAGAGCTCCGCAGTGGCCGCACCGTCCCGCTTTCCGCAATGGCTCCCGGTGAAGGCACCTCGTCTGCTTCTACTCCTGCGACCCCTCCAACCACGTACGTTATGGCTACCAACCCCCGCGATCCTGGCATATTTTCCGGCCAAGATAATGTCGACGTTGAGGACTGGCTCACCCTGTATGAGCGTGTTAGCCAAAACAACCGCTGGGACCCTACCAGTATGCTAGCGAATGTCCTATTCTATTTGGACGGAACTCCTCGTGTCTTGTTCCGTTCACACGAGGACGTTATCTCTAGCTGGTATGCTTTCACGAAGAAGCTCACCGACCTCTTTGGAAATCCCTCCGGTGGGCAACTGGCTGCTAGAAAAGAGCTTGCTACCCGAGTTTAGTCTTCTACTGTATCCTATGTCTCGTACACACAAGACGTGCTCGCTCTTTTCCGGAAAGTCGACGACAAAATGGCCGAGGTCGACAAAGTCGGCCACGTACTTAAGGGAAACGCGGACGACGCGTTCAACTTGTTGGTCTTCAACAATGTGTCCACCATCGACGTCACTGTCAAGGAATGGCGCCGCTTTGAGCTCGCCAAAAGCCGCCACGTCATTCCACAGTTCTCCCAGCTCCCTAACACGTCTGCGACGCCGTCTTGCACCGACCTTACCCCTTCACCACCTTTAAATGAGCGCGTCACCCGTATTGTTCGCCGCGAGCTCGAGGCTGCAAGTCCTCTACTCTTCCTGAAACGGACACAATTGTAATGACACACGGACACGACTCTTTCGCTGGGAACCTGGGCGTCCACGTCTTGGCACTGCTCCACCGCCGCGGCACAGAAGGGGTCATCAACCTCCGGGCTGGTGGCCTCAAAGGTATCATTCCATGGTTCGAGGTCCTAGTGTCAAGCACAGCGCTCGCAAGAGCGCGTGTCCAGCGCCTCGCAAGAGGCAGTGGACATAACCAGCCAGACGGCACCGTCAGCGCCTAAGGAGAGGCGAGATTCTCGCGATCGCTCCAAGAAAGAAAAATCTCGCATCACAGCGCCCGACAAGGGCTCTGTAAGCTGATTGACATTCCCTAAACATACATCTCAAACTTTTCTTTAAATATGGGCACGCAAATATTGGAATGGAACGTTAGGGGACTTCTTCATAACCTCGATGACATTAAAGAGCTCCTTTGTAATTATTGTTCAAAGGTGTTGTGTGTTCAGGAAACAAATCTCAAATCAACACACAAACTTTCTGATGCAATATGCCATATTTCGCAAAGACCACCACGACGCTATAGGATCCCGTCCGGAAGTGTAGCAATTGTTCTAGATAAGTCTGTTGCTTGCCAGCATTTTTCTCTCCAGACAAGCTCGAGGCTGTGTCTCTGGGGGCAATTCACTTCAATAAGTTGATAACCATCGGTAGCATTTATATACCACCTGATTATCGCCTCAGGAAAGCAGCATTTCAAATGCTCATTAACAAGCTCCCAGAACCATACATGATCACCGGTGATTTTAATGCCCATCCCACTCTTTGGGTAGACTCTCAGTGCCACACGAAAGACCGGCCAATAGAAAACTTCCCAATAAACTTTGGTGCGTGCCTATTCAATAAGAAGGAGGCAACCTATTATAATCTTTTTCATAATTCATATTCATCGATAGACAGACAGACAGACAGACAGACAGACAGACAGACAGACAGACAGACAGACAGACAGACAGACAGACAGACAGACAGACAGACAGACAAAGAACTTTAATTACAAGGTCCTGAGAAGCTTTGCCCTAGGGCAGAGCTGCGGGCCGCTCCCACGTGGGGACAGGTAGGCCAATATCAATTGATCTGTCGATTATCTCTGTTTCACTTTTCTCTGAATTAGAAAGGAATGTACTACTCAAAAATTCATTCGGAAGGGATCACTTTCCACCAACTCTTAACTTCGACAACATGTCTCTCCTCCGCATGCCCCTAGGTTGAAACTATAGCCTCCGCCAATTGGGAACATTTTAAAAAAGTGACTTTTTATTGCAAGATTTTATCAGCGAGCTTAGTATAGACGACGTAGCAGCGCATTTTACTGATTTTGTCATTGACGCAGCAGAAAAATGCATTACCGGCCGCTCTTTTGCGATGCTAGAATAAACAAGTTGTTCTGTTAGCAGTCGACTCATGCTTTGCCAGGACCTTCTGATGCTTCCAGTTGTGCCCCGGGCCGCCAGGCCAACGGTACCCTTGGGGCTTGCGACCCATCTGCAACACTAGGCATTCGTCTTGACTGATTTAGGCTTGTAGCGCAGCTCAGAAAGAGCAAATAAGGAAGGAGTTAGGGGTAATCAAAGGCAACGGAAAACAGAGTGAGCGCTCACTCTGTTTTCCGTTCCCTTTGATTACCCCTACCTCCTTCCTTATTTGCTCTTCCGAGCTGCGCTACAAGCCTAAAACAGTCATGACATACCAACTCGCCCAAACTGCCATGCTATTGACATTCGTCTTGACCTGCCTTGACTTGTAACACTCTTACGATAAAAATAATCTTTTTTTGTTGAGTAAATATAGATTAACATTGTTTTTTTATTTATAATACAACTAAAGCAATTGCCTTTTAGAATGATTTTTTTTACTTTAATCTGCATCTTCAACAAACATGATTTTAGTCTGTCGCCATTCTTTTTCAGTGCGAGTGCGTCCTGTTTTCTCGTTTAGCACCGCGTAGCCTAAAGTGTCACTCAAGGTAGTGAAGTGCACCCCCCTTAAATGCACTTGCCCGCTTGACAGGGGTATAAGTCAAAAATTAGGGTCGCCTACCACTTATGTTTCATGGGAAGCGCGCAATATCCCGTCAACAATTCATGCACCGGTTGCCAAGCAACGGAAAGGTGTTGAGAATTCGCCAAAATACCAATACGATTAGAAAGGTGAGATGACAAGCGTGCCTCTTATAGTTGATATATATGTGCACGTGTGCGGACGCCTATAAGCAAGTTTTTTGTCAGCGTATAGGTCGTGATACACGCAAAGCTGGGAAATACCTGCAAACAGACGCCTTCAGCCCTATACTATAAGTATACGTGCATGCTGCATACGCGGATATATGTTGGCAGTTTTGCGTATACCCGGCGCGTTTGTCTCACCTTTGCCGGATCAGCAGCCGGTGCCGATGCAATGGGCACAACACGTCGGTCATGCAGTTCATCGCATCATTCTCGCACGCCACATACAGAAGTGTTTAAACGTTGCACGTACGGCAAAAGTGACGGCCGCCTCCCGCGATGACTCGCACTTTCGGATCACCGTATACGGAGTACACGTTCCGTTCCATCGCACGCATTCGCGCTAAGTTTGCCCTCCTGCGTGTCGTCTATGCACTAATTCTCTTTCAAAGCTGTGTGCATGCAGGGCGCTGCAATCGCAATCCTCATTTTTCACTGGCTTTAAATTTCATCGCTCCTTGTCCGTGCATATTCGCGCGCGTGTGCGACGTACGTTGGCTGCAGTGTCGGCGCTGCGGGCCTGGAAATAGCTAATGGTATACAAAAGGAATAAAAAATATGCGAAAAAAAAGGCCAAGCAGCGCTGCATTTTCTAACTTGCCGCAGCTGCGGCTTATATACCCCGTGTGCCAGTTTCCACTTCCTCTGAAAAAAAGAATTACATTTTGTCCCCTCGACAAAGCAAGTTTATAAATCTATTTTCGTTGTGTGCAAGGCAGCTGTACGCGAAATGAAGCCTCGAGAAGCTTGCGAAAGCGAGCTAATCGCATTTGCGATGTACAAGCAATCGGCGTAGCGTTCAAGCGCATTCTCATCGTGGCGCTGTTTATCACCATTAATTTCTTTTTACAGAGGAGCTGCTACAGCCTCTAGTTGGTCGGGATTTTTTCGTGGGCTCTTTCTGTGCTCACCCAAAAACAGCACCGCCACCTAACGGCCACGGCCACTCAAACCTAAAACAGCAGCTGGAAAAGGGCCTTGTCTATGGGTGTCCGCGTAACATAATTACGTTTTCTCGTATGTTCCAATTTTGTGCTATCCTGTCTGCGTGCAAGTCGTATTTTAAGAAGGTCGTGACGCAATTTACTTTGAAAATTCAGTTAGTTCAATATTGTACTTGCGCTTGGCGGAGGGCCTAGAAGAATGAAGAGGTATGCTGCATTTCCGCACACGGGCGTGTGCACACACTGTATGCGTCCTTCATGCGTGGATGCTCTGCCTGTTGCATCTGTCGAACAGCAGGTGTTGCGACCCTAATCGACATTATGCCAAACACTGTGCGAAAACAATACTGCCACATAACAGCCGCGGCCATACAGACAGACCTCAAACGGCAGCTAGAAAAAGGCATTGTCTTTGAGTTTCCACGTAACAGAATTATGTTTTCTCGTATATTCGAATTAAAATCCGAAGCTATCATGTCTGCGGCTTGGGTCTAAGTCGTACTTTACGAATTGCCTGACGCAATTTCGTTTGAAAAATTCGATTAGTTCAATAAGGCACTCGCGCTTGGCGGATGGTCTAGAATAATGCGGATGTATGCTGCACTTCCGCACAGGTGCGTGCGCGAGTGACGTACGCTGCTTGTGGTGACGGTGCTTGTCTAACGTCGCCTATAACGTTGGTAGCAGCTTCGCTGTACATCCACTTTCATAGGGTGGAATAGAGGCGGATTTCTTCTCTTCTTATTGTGTTCTAAGAACAATGAGGAATCTACGAACGTAATTATTTACTTCGCTTTTTCGAAATACATTCTGAGCAGTAATTTTGCGGTGACAGAAGAAAAGGAAGTGCATGTGCGGAGACTAAGCAGCAAAGTTTTAAAGAAGTTGTGATGGCTGTATTTGCGTCAAGTTATTTCTAACAGATGAATAATGTGCGACCCCCTGTGGTGGCGTAGTGGCAGTGGCACTGCGCTACTAAGCCCGAGGGTGCGGGATCGAATCCTGGCCGTGATAGCCGCATTTTTATAGGGATGATAAGCAAGAACGCCCGTGTACCACGCATTGGTTGCACGTTAAAGAACCCAGAGTGGTCCAAGAACCCACTGTGGCGTGCCTCATAATCAAATCGTGGTTTTAGAACGTAAAACCGCAGAATTCAATTTTAATTAAGGATGTGCGGACCATTGGAAAGTATTGCATATACTTCACTCCTCTTCTTTCCCGTCTTCTCCCCCAGTGGGATGTTCGTACTCGGCCGCGAGGCTATCTTTTACTCTTGTAGTGGACACTTCAAAGCTATAAAAAAGAAAATTGGGGACATATACTTCTATTATATATATTTTTAAAATCTAGTGCCGAAACCCCACAGCGCTGGTATGTTAGCGTGACGTCACGGATTTCAAAGTAATTTCTCGTGTTTCGTCTGTCGTGAAGGCATACAGTAGAATTCCTGGAAATCTTGCTCTTCTTTGGCTGCTTTCAAAATACAATGCATAGTCCATGTTCAGCGTTAAATAATTAACGAGGTAAGAGCAGGCGCTGTCAAAATTTATGACGTCACGGGGCGCGGGTGCCGGAATTAACTTCAAGGCGGCGTCGCCACCCGTCTTTGTTTCTTACCTCTTTTCTGGCTTACCGCGCTACTTCTAACGGCAAGAGTGGCTTCGTTGGTATTTGAGAAGGGTTTCTTACTAATCAGCTAAGTCTTCTTTTTTTTCTCTCTTTAGCGTCCATTTAACGAACCTGACTGATCAAGTCTGATGCCCCAAAGCTTCTCACGGGCGATGAGAGACGCCATAGGAAAGAAAGTTTCGCACTAATCCTCACCATTCTCGGGTTGATATAAACTTATCAGATCTCAACAGACTATCGTTTTTTTGTTTTATTTTTTTTGCATTCTGTTTTTAACGGAATGCAGTTGCTGCATTAGGGGATAGAACCCACGACGTCGTGCTCCGCGTTACAATGCTGCAGTCACTGAGTCAGCGTTGAAAATTACCTCAACGTGAAATTTCACAACATAAGGAAAGGAAGGCACTGTTAACCGTTGCGTACATATAAGCAAAAACGAAATTCAGCAGACAACGTCAGAACGTATACGTATACGATGTTACGTAAACTCTTAAACGGTGCTTCGTTCCTGGCCGTCCGTCAACTGAACAGGAAAGCTGTGTTCAACCGTGATAGCTTGAAAGATGGACCAGGTGCTATAGCAGTTTAGCTTAACATCCCAATATTAAAAGCTCATTAAGCAATCACAGAGCCACGGTATAGACTGGTGAATTGCGTACACCGGTAACCCTCTCGGCGTTTGTTAATGGCAAGAATTGGAGCTCGTTAGCGGCATAGCACGAAGACCTAACTTTTTTTTTATTTCGTACTGGAACCGCGAGTAAATTACGGTATTTTATTGTGTCGTTCACAAATATCGTGTTATTTTCTGAAATTTTATTATTCCTGCAGCTAAATGCCACCATAGGCAGTGTGCCTTAAGCAGCAAAATTATACAAAAGTTACTTGAAGTTTTAATTTGTGTTAAGACGCAACCTTACAATGGTATTAAGTAATAAATGCTCAACCATAGACCTAATATATCCCGTCACAGGGACCTACTTGAGAAATTTGAGGAAGGCGTTGCCATCCATCTATAGCTACCACGTAAACCGTGGTAGCTATAAGCACCAATCAATGGCGTTCTTTTGCTCAACACAAGGTTGCACGTGGTTCAAGATGGTGGACTGTCTTTAGAAACGTTGCCCAAACGTGAGCAAGCACACGCAGCTAGAAGACATTCTACAAGACTATGTGAGGCCTCACATGATCTGGTCATGCTATTTTTCAAACGTTAATCACCATAGAAAAGAAACATGCGAGGCTGCATGGTGTCTGGCAATACGTCCGCTACAACTACATAGGAGCTTGACGCGGCGGATTATGACGCAATCATCAAGGCTGCTGTGTACATTTGATACATGGAGCAAACGCAGAATAATAATTTTCCTGGCGCTTTAAGTTAGCCGGCGCAGTCAGAAACGCAAATGCTCATTTAGCCACAAGACGTAGCAAGCTATAGCCTAAGTGTACATGGCGCGCCGCTTTCCATGTCGTTCGCGCATAGCCTTTTTTTTTTTCATTGCGTAGGAATTTCCACGCGCACGCTCATCCACGACGAACAAACACACATATGCACGCACGCATGCCCACGCGTGTATGCGTTCAAACCCAAGCGCACGCACCAACACGCTGGCAGCGCGAACACATGCACGCAAGGGCAGTGCACGTGTTTACGCCGCACGACTCGGCTGCCGTTCTCGAGCCGTTTCTCTCCATTGCTTCCTCATTTCGATGCTAATGAGAATAATTAATAGCTCATAAAACACGTCTGTGTGGGCCATAGCCACGACCCCAATTTGAGGCGTCCACACTCGACCCCACGGCGCGGTCACAACAATGCGCGCAGAAAATCAACTAGGAAGAAAGAGAGAGAGGGAAAGGAGGGGGGTTAGTGCTTGCCGCAGGTACACACATCCGCTTCATTAGGCAAAAGCGGACTCTCTGCACGCGCGCGCGCACAACGCAAATGGCCGCTCCAGTTGGGGCCTGTCCCTGAAGGCCTCCCACCCATTGAGATGCTAATGAGGCTGCAGCCAGCCGCGCGCTCGGTCGCGCGTTCGCTTCTTCTCTGCCGCTGCATATATCGGTCCCACGGAGGCAGCCGCGGCTTTGCCACGGACGCGCGTGCGCGAGCACCTGCGTGTTTGCGCGCGCGCACGACTGCCGCACGCGGAGCGGTTTTTTTCCCCCGTTTAGCACTGTCGCGCACTCGCACACATACCAGGGGTGTACGCGCATACCTGCAGCCGCGTCGGCTGTGCACTGCGTGGAACGGTAATTGGCGCTCGTACACGAAGAGGCGCGGTTTGCGAGATGCCGACGCGCAAGCTTCTCCCTACCACCGCCGCTCGTTTGGTGGCGTGTTGTGTGTAATGTGCCAGTGAAACTGCCGGCCAAGTATACGCAAAGTACAGGGGTGGGCAACCTGTCGGATTTTGGCGCCGCTTCCTCCAAGACACTGAGCAGTCTTGCGTACAGTTTCGCAAAATTATCCGTCGTCTTTCACCGGCCAGTAAAGCGGAGCAAAATGATGAAGCGCAACTAGGCCAGTATGGCCGGGAGTAGGAGCCTCAGCCGCACGATTCCGTGGGAGGTGCGTTACAGGTCGTTGGGCTTACCAGTGCGCGCTTGCACTCTAAGCAGCTGCAGGTTGCCCTGCGAAACAACGCATCACACTCATGTCGGAAGGCGAAGCATACCCACCACCGAAACGAAGCGATCGAGTGAAGGCGGCGGTTTATTCGACCGCGCACATTTAGCACACCGCAGAGAATGACGGTCATTATTGTGACTACCAAGTGAGGAAATCGAAATGCTACCCGCGCATGCGATGGCGGCGACGGTGGTTAGGTGTACTGTCGCAGTAGCAAAGTGTGTTCACTTCCTCTCTGTTTGTTGTCTTCCTGTCGCGTTGCGGTTAGTAATGAACTTGTCGTACACCTCGATCAGAGAGACAAAGACCAACTTTCTAACGATACTTGGACAGGCTTGCCTGTCGACACACGTAGCATACTAGTCGCAGTGAGTACGCGATTGTATTCTCAAGGGAGGCGAGGGATCACCATGTTTTTTCAACACATGCTGCAACTGCGTCAAAAGAAAGGCTGATTCGCTTGGAAAGTCATAAATCTGTTCTACAGCTTGGCGCCTTTCCTAGGGCCATGCACGTGAAGCAGCCCGTGCTTGTAGTTTCGTGCTCCCACCCTCCTCGTATGACTTAAACAATTACATTCTGGGGTTTTACGTGCCAAAACAACGATATCATTGCGAGTCCCGTCGTACAATGGGAGATTCCGGATTAAAGCGGCCATCTGGGGTTCTTTAACGTGCGCCCAGTGCTTGGTACAAGGATGCTGTTTTTTAAAACTTAGCCCCCAACTCAAAGGCGGCCGGAATTCGATACTGCACCGCCTAGCGTAGCTTCGCAATGCCACGTAGGCACTATATGCCACCACAGTCGGTTCGTGCTCAGTAAACGGCGACGCTGTCGGCGTGCACGCAGAAATGTTCAATGCACGGCAAAGGGTACCGTCATTCGACGACTTAACGTTAAACAAACATCTCGCGTGTGTCAGTATAAATGAATAAGACCTTTTACAGCAAGAAGTCTGCGCACCGCGCCTCCAGAGGCCGCCACAGGCCCCGTCGCCATTGAGCGCCTTCTGAATCGAGGTCAAGCAGCCATCAGCCGTTGCCCGCCGCTCCAGAAATATTCCGGCGACAGGGCGGGAATCGCTTAGTACACTTCCATTTTTTTTTACGTGGAAGAGCAGAGGGAAGACGTGCTCTATCGTGAACTGCAAAAAAATGCGACAGTGACTTGAATGCGAAGGACGAGACTGGTGCGCATGTATTATCCGTCTCAGCTGCAGATGCACAGAGTGCCCGTGTTTACGACCGGTCGTCATGCGCACCTTTGCACAAGACAAGCACAAGCTCTACCGCCAGCACATGATAGCCAATTGCCGGCAATGACCGGCAACCGATTTAACACACATTGTTAAAGAAAAACTGCTTTTTAATGAAGGACAAGACACAACTTGAATTTATTCAACAAAAATAAAATTTCTTATCAATTTTATGTGATGCGGGGAGAAAAGAAAATAACGTTGTTACCTTTATAATTAAGAATAATTGTTTTTAGCGCCCCCTAAAACAAGAGTACTCGGAACTGGTGTCATCCGGAGAATTCGTTCCAAGTGGATCCGCTTTGCGAAGCGAACTCCCCGGCTAGAATTTGTAAATTGTAATATGGGCCATAAGGTAATTAGTTACAAAGTTAATTAGGGGTTTTTGTAAATTAGTTGATTATGCATTTGAATTTTTTTTGTGCGCCTAGTTAGAATCGTGTTATCTGCCACAGGCAGACTTCAAGACATTTTGAACGTGCTCACTGAAACATTCTGTATGTGCCTCTGCCCTCGACGGGCAGAAAATCAGAAGCCACTCGCTGTCTTCTATCGGCGCTGTTGAACAATTGACCATGCGCATTCTAAGGCGATCATCTTTGACCAATGCAAATGCCAGCCAACTGTCCTCCGCGTGTATATGGGTTTCTGCGAATTTTATCCTCCACATTAAAACACCCAGGTGTCTGCGCTATGCGCGTCACTGTTTGCGTTCCATGGCCACTTACCAGCAATCGAAGGCGATGCTATTGTAAAAACAACCTTGTTTTCAGTCTTGTGACAGAGAAGTCGCCGCGAACGATTGTCCCTTTAGCATGAAATAGGACAAATGCGAATTTTATTCTCCACATTAAAACGCTGAGGTGTCCGCCCTATGCGCGTCACTGTTTGCGTTCCATGGCCACTTACCAGCAATCGAAGGCGATGCTATTGTAAAAACAACCTTGTTTTCAGTCTTGTGACAAAGAAGTCGCCGTGAACGATTGTCCCTTTAGCGCGAAATATAGGAAAAATGGCAAAATAAGCAGCACGACGCAACGACTGCGTACTTATTCTCTCGTATTTTGTGCTATTTCCCGCTAGAAGGATAACGGAGCGTCAACTCTCACGCCATCTGAACATGTGGAAGCACATACTTCTGCAGCGGTACGGCAAATACTGAGAAATACGAATACGGTCACGGAATGGATGCAATACCGCGAAACGGTGTTCCTAACGCGACAGCCTGCATTACGATGGAGGCGGAATCAAAATATAAGATTCCTGGGGCTTTTACATCCCACAATCACAATCTCATAATGCGGCTCGCCGCAGTGAGGGACTCAGGTTTAATTGTGACCATCCGGGTTTTTCAGGCGCGCCCAGTGTATACAGTACACGAGCGTTTTTACATTCCTCCGGCCATCGAAATGCGGCCAGTCACGACATGGACTTGATGCTGCGAGCTCGTGCTTAACAGCGAATAACGCCAAAGCAACTAAGCAACCACGGCGGTTGGTCCATAACCGAGAAAACATGTTTAAATCCATGACGTCACTGTAACGTACCGGCGCTGAAGTTAGAGCGTCATTTTTTGTTCTTGTAACTACCTATTATCCCCGAAATCAACGAAAGCAGAGTTCTTCAAGAATACTTTAACAATATAAACTGATTCAATGGTTCGCTTTAATGTCTCCCTAGGCTAAGAATCATGCTAAAGGCCGGCCCTCATAGACAACTTGCACAATGCCACAAGCCTGTGCGCGCATTTGGTTCCACCACCATCGTGAAGGGTAGACGCATGCACGGGCGAGTGCAGGACGCTCTTTTGAAATACATATGCGCCGTGCTGCTCTGCCACGGAGGTGCCCACCATTCGTTCGTATTTCACGCAAATTCTAATAGTTATGTGTAGTTGAAAGGAACGTGCACAGCACACACATGGCTAGTGATTTCATTTTTCACGTTCCTGAGCTACAATGTCGCCTGAGCGGCCTGCCACTCGCCCAATGCCAGTGTAGGCAACATGACATGCAGCGGTGACGGTGACAAGCTGATGCGATCATGTCGCCGAATACTGCAGCGCTTGCGAGGCCCCTTCAGCCGTGCTAGATGGCGGCGCTGCATTGCTACATCAGCACATAAGATATCGCAGTACGCCGTGCTTCTTTTCATGCGAAAGTATTATATGCCTATTACGTGAAAATCCGCCGTTGTCGTCGGCGTCGTGACCGAAAGATGGTACCAAAAATGGCCGATGGCATGACAAATAAAAACACGTGAAAAATGCTTGGATTGACGTCGAATTTGCCAGGCAGGTTTCTGTAAACCAAGGCAGTTAATAGAATTGAAAAGAAAATTTGGTACATTTCGGTCTGGGTGGGAATAGAGCTCAGGCCTTCGGGGTGCGAGACGAGCACGCTTCCTCGACGCCACGGTGGCTCCACGGATCTGGTTGACTAAAGTTGTGCCTATGGGATGAACATTGCGGGGCGACGGGGCGACGACAAGCTTCTCCTCTATTTCTCTGGGAACTAGGTTGTTGTTAGCCAAGTTCTTGGTGGGGGCGAGTCCGATCTCCTCGAGGATCCATCCACCTGCCGGCCGGCGTGGCGGACAGCCGAATTAGCTGGTGTTGTGTACACAACATACACAACAGTCGAGTAGGTGGGTGTCCTCGGTATGCGTTCTGAAGGGTAGCCCGAAGGCTCTCTGGATTTTTCTAATGAGGGCATTGAGCTTGTCCCGCTCGGCTCTGAGCCAATTGTGCATGGTCACCATGAGGGTGAAGTGACACAGCACAAAGGCGTTGATGAGCTGAAACAGGTTGTCCTCCTTGAGGCCACGATGTCTGTTCGCGGCCCTTCGCACTAAGCGAAGAGCGCTGTCGGTCTCTGCAGTGATTTTGCGCAAGGCAGTGCCGTTGCCGCCAACCAATTCGATTAACATATCAAGAACTCCGATAGTGTCGACCCTAAGTATTGGGTCGCCGCTTCGAGTGAACAGGTGAATGTCACATTTGGAGACCGGTTTCCAGCCCTTGGGTCTGCCCCCTCTTTTCTTTCTGTAAAGCAGAAGCTCGGATTTGGTCGCGGGACATCTTAATTCGGTGGGTAGCAGGTACTGCTCCGTGACATCTACGGCCTCTAGCATGGCGCTTTCCACTTGCACTTGTTACCGCCGGTGAACCAGATCGTTATGTCATCGGCATAGATGGTGTATTTGATACCTTCAACTTGGGCCAGCTTTCCTGAGAGGCCAAGCATGCAGATGTTGGAGAGAGTGGGCGAAATGACCGCGCCTTGCGGCGTGTCCCGTGGATTCAGGAGCACCTCGTTGGAGACAAAGTCGCCGATCTGCAGCTTCGCTTTCCTCCCCCTCAGGAACGAACGGACATAGTTATATAGCCTGGGGCCCAGCTCGACATCTGCGGCGTAGGCCAGGATGTATTCGTGGAGAACGTTTTCAAACGCCTTCTCGAGGTCGAGTTCGTGGTGTCTGGGGTCCCTGGTACTGCCGTCGATGATTTGATCTTTGATAATCTTCATGGCGTCCTGCGTCGAGAGGCTGGCGCGGAAGCCAATCATGTTGTGAGTATAGACGTTGCTGTCTTCGAGATATCTACTTAGTCTATTGAGGACGACGTGCTCCGCCACCTTCCCGACGCAGGAAGTGAGAGAGATGGGTTGGAGGTTCTCCATGTTCGGAGCCTTGCTGGGTTGTGGGATCAGAACCATGTTGACGGTCTTCCATTGCTCTGGGACGCTGCCGTTTCTCCGCGTCTCGTTGATCTTCTAGATGAGGTATTCGATCAAACGATCGTGAAGGTTCCGCAGCATCTTGTTGGTGATGCTGTCGGCACCTGGCGCAGACTTACCCTTCAGTGCAAAAGTGGCTTGCCTGATTTCCGCCATGGTGAGATCTTCGTCCGACTTCAGACGGGCCGGGCCGAGGTAGTCGGGAAACCGGACTTCATCTCCATGATTTACAGGTAGGTACTTCCCCATGAGCTTGACATCCATCTCGTCCCTGGAACAAAATCTGGTAGCTTCGTGCAGGGCTCTTGCGAGCATGTGTCTTTGAATGAATCTGTTGCTGCTTTCGTTGAGGAGTGTTTGAGCATGCCCCAGAATTTGCCGTTGCGCATCTGCCCGTCGATCGAATCACTGACCTCGTCACATTGCTGCTTGCCTGGGGTCCGACAGTGATCTTGATGGTCTTGTTGAACTCGGAGTTCTCTTGCCTCATTCTTGGGTTGAAACTTTGTCCCTTCCGTCGGAGGAGGAGCGCCTGCTTGGCCTCGATCAGATCGGCTAGCCTGCTGTCCATCTTCTCTACGTCCAAGTCGGTGACGATCTTCTTAGTGGACGACTCCGCGTCACTCTTGATTCGGTCGCACCAATCTTCCAGGTCTTTGGGAAGGGTTGCGCTTTCGTTGCCGTGGAGCTTGCGAACATGGTCTCAGTCTGTTACGGCGAACTCTCTGGATTTACTTCGGGCGACGTTGAAGCGGGTCTTGAGCACGTAGTGGTCGCTGCCGAAATCTATTGCGGTGTTACTCCGCTCGACTCCCTCGACGTTCTCCACCCACGAACGCCAGATCGAGCGGAGGGGGGGGGGGGTGTCCTGGTTCATTGAGTTGGCGATTCGGGTCGGGAACGCTTTGTCCGTCATGAACGTGAGGACTATTAACGCGACAGCGTTAAGGAGCTCGTGTCGCAGAAAAGCCGGTGCCGTCGGCGTCGGCGGCGTTGGCCGTGAGCGAAAAATGGCGGAAGGCATTTCATAAATAAAAACAACTGCTATGATGGGCTGGGTGGGAATCGAACCAGGGTCTCCGGAGTGTGAGACGGAGACGGTACCACTCAGCCATGAGTTTTTTTTCGATGGTTCAAAGCGCGACAAAAGCGCCTCTGGTGAATTGCGGTGTTGCCTTAGAAATGTGTCATATAAAATTATGCTGGGGTGTATATCGGTAATTATAAGCATGTAAATTACAGAACTCGCAGTTAAACGAGTAGCGAAGTACGTTTCCGCTACATATCTCATGCGCTTGGCGCACACGCAGAGCCATCTTGCGGCAAACACAGAAGACCTCCTCCTCGCCATGTACGGCGCTGCCCCGACAGGTGGCGCGCCACTCGCTCACTTCTCCCCTTCGTCTCGTTTGAGCGCATTAGGGGCCGTGCGGGGACCGGTGCGAGGATGCCCCAATACCCTTGCGTTTAATAAGTTTTCTTGCTCTCTCCCCTTCCAACTTCCAGCGTGCGTCACTCGAACCCTCGTGTTTAGGTGACGCGGCTCCTCTTTCCGCTTATAGCGCGGTTCCTAGGTGCAGCCTCCGATGAGGGACGCCTCTGACGTGATCGCGGCGCCGGAGCGCATCTGGTGGGAAAGAGTCCCCTGCGATGTGTGCCGTGCTGCTGGCGAGGAGTCATGCGTCTGCGTGGTGCTCCCAAGCGATATTGAGGACGATCCCGTCGAGGCGTCAGCCCCATGATCGCGTCTGCCTTCATGGCGCGTCGCGGCCCGGCTGTCCGTGCCGATCACGACGTTTGGCTCGCGTAGATCGTTTCTCCCTCCGAGACACCGAGTTCTTTGGTTCGTTCCGCTTGCTCAAGTGCACGTTTCGTTGCCGCGCTGAACGCTGCGTTGCTCGGCGCTCACCGCATGATTGGTGGGTGCAAAGTCCGATGCGGGGCGCCTCGTAAGTGATCGCTGCGCCGTAGCGCATTGTCTTACAGCCCTTGGCGGGTCGACGGGAACGCTTTCGCGTTCCACTCTTGAAGGCGAAGCTTAAGCGTCCTCCAATTTTTTTGTTGGCGTTCTGCTACAGACCACGGCCCTTGCCCGTGTCGTAGACATACGCCCACAGACCGTACGTGCGTTGAAGTCCCCGACGACGACCAGGGGTTGTTTGCCGGTCAGGTCGACGGACTTCTCGAGTATCGTCTTGAACTGCTGCCGGGAGTCCGTGGGATTGTTGTAGATGTTGAATATAAAGACGCTGTTTCTTCGCTGGTTGCGTTGTCTCGTGTTACGAAGAACCTCCGTTATGACGTATGTGAGACAAGTACGTAAGCCTCCTGTCAACTAACGTGCTTACTCTCCGACCTACGGGCTGCACGGAGACGGCCCCACAACCGGGGATGGATGCGGAAAAAATGAAGGTTTTCTGTAATGCTATTTATTACCTGTAGTTTGTTAGCTAGTGATACAAAATATTGCTGCAACAGAGCCCTCTTATTGGAGTACCCTCTGCACTTCTATATATATATATGGCCAAATTCTGAAATCTTCTTTGGAACTATCCATGATTAGTCAAATATTCTGTGTCACCCGCTGTATGGGCCGCATGTAAAAAGCTTCCCCCAGTCTGACGCGCCGATGTGCTCATAGCACTGATTATAGAAACCGACGCGTTCGGAAAAACGACCTGCATCGGAGTTACGGACGTAGTATTTGGGATCACCGGGCGCTTGAGGGCGTCCATGCGATTGGCCAGCGCACCTATAGGCCAGCGTCCCTTCGGGTTCCCTAGGGCAACCTGCACCTGTTCTATGCCTGCTGTAACTGCTGCACGTTCTTAGTGAGTGTGGACAACATGCCCTTTATCTAATTGGTTTGCGTACTCGATTCTTCCTTACT
Source organism: Dermacentor albipictus (assembly GCF_038994185.2). Taxonomy (NCBI): domain Eukaryota; kingdom Metazoa; phylum Arthropoda; class Arachnida; order Ixodida; family Ixodidae; genus Dermacentor; species Dermacentor albipictus. The sequence goes on from NC_091821.1 coordinate 409,025,661, forward strand.
CTAAACTGCCCTACGCTTCGGGGCCCGGGCCGAGTCGCTAGCTGCAGCCGGTGCATAGGTGGCAGTCGGCGCCGACGCTTTGGCCGAAGCACTCTGACTGATTGCCAGTTTCTTAATCTCTGCCATTTCGCTAGCCACCTGTCTGACCATTTCTTTAAGCCCGCGTTTTCCTTCTGAAGGCACGCTTCTTCGACGTGCCTAGCTTGCTCTGGGAGCGGGTTGCGTGGACCCCGGCAGGGTCCCGCTTCGCCGCCACCACTAACCGTACCGACCTAGGATAGGGACAACTTCCTCTTCCTCTGCTGGTCGACGCTGGAACCGGACCTGGCCCTGCAAACGGAACAGCTCCTGGATCTGCCACTGGACCTGGATCAGCCCCTGGATCAGCATCTGGCCCTGAACCTCGAACGGCGTCCTGAAGGCCCGGAAGTAACCGACGGAGTGGGGCTCCTAAATCTGCAGCTCCCGCGGGACCCGGAGCGACCGGTGATGGCCGGGAGCTGTCGCTCGTCCATTGCGAAGGCCGGAGACTTGCTTCTGTTGGCTCGGGATCGCGCCCCGCGCCTGCATCTGACGAGGTACAAAGGCTGATACCTCTGCTTGCACACCTTGGCGGCGGTGAAATGTCGGCCACAGTACAGCCTGCATTTGGGGTCGCATTTGTGTGATTCGTCCGGGTTAGCGTTGCCTTATCCCCTGCACACGGCTTCGTCCGGAAAGGAGCAGATCTGCTCGATGCCCGAGGCAACGACAGGCGTACCACACTTCCACTTCAGCAGAACTGATAGTTGGGCGAGTTGGTACGAATTCGTAGTAAAATATTTAGCGTGCGCAAAATATTTACTATGAACACTTCCTATATTTAATAGTGTGCGCGCTAAATATTTTACTATGAACACTTCCACTTGCTTTCGATATAAGGTACACTTGACGAGTGCAGCACCATACGAGACGTAGTTTCGCACCTTGTAGCCGTCGAAGACCACAACCACCATGCCCGTGCTCTTGATTCGTTTGGCCCTCAAGGCCAGTGGGTTCTCTGAGTTGACGATCTTGCGGTCGAGCTCCTCCGGCCGATGCCGCGGATGAAGCCGTTGCACGTGGAGTGGGCCGCCGCTACGTAGCCGTGGACCTCGTGCTGCTGACCGCCAAAGTCGATGCACTCAACCCTGACGTAGCGGGTCGCGTTCTCTCTGCTGGGGGTACTGACGACCGTGATGCTTTGTTGAAAATTCGGGCACATCGTGTCCGAGTCCCACTTCGCCGGGTCGATGCCGACCGCGTTCCATATGGCCTCGGCCACAATTGTCGGGCCCACCTTGCTAATCTTCAGACCTCACCTCGGCCTGTCTTCGCGTCTTCTTCGGGCAGCGGAGGCATCCTTCAACCCCGAATAATCTTGACTTTAGCGGTGCCGCGGTCTTGACGACCCTGGGCGGCCGCGTTGTAGTTTGGCTTAGCGCAGGTGGAAATGGCATGATAATTCGACGGGCGCTGGTTTGGCTCCGGAGCGCCTGGCAGCAACTGTTTGCTATCCGGAATCCTTGGAAAACTCTTCGGGAGTCAGAAACTCCCCTTCCATTTCACATTCCACCACTGCACAGTCTCAGAGTATCCGCATAGGCGAGAAAAGAAGCGTGCGCCGCAGCAGCACCTCGCCGGGTTAACCCAAGCGCGGTTAGAGTTAGCTTCACAGCGGCGTGGTCCGTACGAAAAAGGGCCATAAAATCGCAAAAAGGCCATTCACCTTGAAAAATTGGGTATCGACGTGATCTCCATACGAGTACGTTGGCGCCAGAATCGTCGAACTAGGCCTAAATTAAAGCACCGAAATCATTTTCAGAAGCGAAAGCCGGCAGAAGCGCCGGTGGTGCGATCGTTCGTGCATATGGTGCATACGGCGTTTGATGCACGGCAATAGACGATTCGCCAGGCACGTACCCAGGATTTTTTTTCGGGGGGGGCCCACCACCTTCATCATCATCATCATCATCATCATCATCATGTTTTATGTCCACTGCAAGACGAAGGCCTCTCCCTACGATCTCCAATTACCCCTGTCCTGCGCCAACCGATTCCAACTAGCGCCCGCGAATTTCCTAATTTCATCGCTCCACCTGTTTTGTCGTCCTCGATTGCGTTTCCCTTCTCTTGGTACCCATTCTGTAACCCTAATAGTCCAACGGTTATCTAACCGGCGCATTACATGACCTGCCCAGCTACATTTTTTCCTCTTGATGTCAATTAGAATATCGTCTATACCCGTTCGCTCTCTGATCCAAACCACCCTCTTTCTCTCTTAACGTTATGCCTAGCAATCTTCGTTCGATCGCTCTTTGCGTGGTCCTTAAATTGCTCTCAAGTCTCTGCCCCATATGCACTGGCAAAATGCATTGGCACTGGACATATTGCACTGCCGAAATGCACTGATTGCACACCTTACTTTTCAATAATAATGGTAAGCTTCCAGTCAGGAGCTGGCAATGTCTGCCGTATGCGATCCAACCTATTTTTATTCTTCTGTGAATTTCCTTCTCATGACCAGGGTTCCCTCTGATTAATTGACCTAGGTAAACGTACTCCTTCACAATCTCTAGTGGCCGACTGGCCATCCTGATCTCTTGTTCCTTTGCCCGGCTATTTACCATTATCTTCATCTTCTGCATAATAATATTCAACCCCACTCTTACACTCTCTCTGTTAAGGTCTCCAATCATTTGTTGTAACTCGTCTGCATTGTTGTTGAATAGAACAATGTCATCGGCAAACTGAAGGTTGCTGAGATATTTGCCGTCGATCTTAACTCCTAAGCCTTCCCAGTTTAACAGCTTGAATTCTTCTAAGCACGCAGAAAATAGCTTTGGAGAAATTGTGTCTCCCTCTCTGACCCCTTTCTCTATAGGTATCTCCCTGCTTTTCTTGTGTAGCATTAAGGTAGCTGTAGAACCTCTGTAGATATTCTAACGCGAAAGACGAGTCAGTAAGACGAGAAATTATTTACAGATTATATTTACAACAACGGTTGCAGCGCTGACCGGCTAGATTCACAGCGCGAGCCCAGTTCGTTCTTCCTCCTCTTTTCTGGAGTGATGGCGCCTACGCGCCTCGTTCAAACAAACAAATACCACATGCATGTAGCAATATTTTCCAAGCTTTTTACGTAAGCGTTCTGTACTCCTTGATTACGTAGTGCCTCTACAATTGCTGGTGTCTCTACTGAATCAAATGCCTTTGCGTAATCTATATAAAATACATAGAGAGGCTTATTGTACTCTGCAGATTTCGCGATAACCTGATTGGTGACATGGATGTGATCCATAGTAAGGTATCCCTTCCTGAAGCCAGCCTGTTCCCTTGGTTGACAAAATCCAGTGTTAACCTTATTCTATTGGAGATTATTTTGGTAAATATTTTATTAATACTGGGAGCAAGCTAATGGTCCTATAATTGTTAAATTCTTTAACGTCTTCTTTTTTGTGGATTAGTATAATGACTGCATTCTACCAGTTTTCTGGGACCTTTGCAGTCGATAGACACTTCGTATAAAGAGCCGCCAGTTTTCCAAGCATTATGTCTCCTCCATCTTTGAATAAATCGACTGTTATTCCACCTTATCCTCCTGCTCTTCATTGTTTCATGTCTTGCAGGCCCTTATGTCTTTTATTGTCTTGGGCCCTTCTGACCTCATCGCTAGTTATAGGAGAGTTTCTGTATGCTGTTCATTACTGTTTCTAAGTGAACTATTGTGACTCCTCTGGGTATTGTATACAGGTGAGCTTAGAAGATTTCCGCTACTTTTACTATATCTTTGAGATTGCTGATATTATCCTTCTTATCTTTTAGTGCATGAATCATGGTTTATCCTATGCCAGGTTTCGTTTTTTACTGATTTCAGGCTGCGTTCGTTTTTTACGGCTTCTTCAGTGTTTCTCATGTTATAGTTTCGAATATCAGTTATTTTCGACTTGTTGATCAGTTTTGACAGTTCCGCGAATTGCGTGACGCTGTGCGGCCGCCAGTCCCATACAACCGCGTAGAGCGCACGACTCTGCGATTCAAGACGTACTGCGCTCACTGCGAAAGGTTAGAAAAACACCCACATAAGCACAGCAGAGAAGTGGCTACGTGAGGCGGTTCGACCGATAACTGTAGAAGCGTCATTCAAAGCAAGTAATTGTTCTCCACTTCCGGCGGCGTTTTCTCTACTTCCTTTTTAAATAAAAAGATGTTGATCCATAAATATTCTCATAACCAACGGTTCACTTTTTTTATTATTCGCTTTTGCTTGCAGTTTGGTTGTTGCCTTGGCTCTCTCCCTTAGTAGATCGCTTAATTTCTCAACTCCTTGCGATTTTTGTTTCCAGTTGCCAATTTTGCACGAAAAGCGCTATACAGTTAGGGAAAAAATAGACGAGGTAACGGGCGACAGTCATCTTGCTTATGGGTTTAAGGGTTATTGCAGGGTTTCATGATGGACGCTTTTTCACATTATTTTATTTCCCACATTATCTAACCCATATCACGTGTATATGGTGCCGGGCATCTGCCAGCGTCGCGGCGAGCCGTAACTCAAGGAAACAATGAAGCAAAGGGATGAGTTAAACGCAATTGGCGTTTTCTCCGGCCGCAGCTCGTTCCATGAGAGTAAAGACCAGCTGAGTAACAGCCTCTCCTCTCCTGCCTCTCCATCCCTCTCCTGGTCCCAGGATCAGCCTAAACAAAGAAGGTTGAACTAACAAAGCAACAGCTATGCGCGTGACGGTTGAATATATGGTGACAACTGAACGCATCTCGAGTTGATCGCGCGGGTGCGGAATCTAAGAGAAAACTGTCCTTCACATTACAAGAGATGCCGATAACTACCGCCATCTAAAAGGAGTGAAAAAGGCAGCATAATGCTGACCGATGAACAGCTGCGAAATCTCAACATTGATCTGGCGGCGCTTTAGGAATGTGTGAGGAGTGGTGGCGTGGGAGGGGAGGGGGGGGGGGGGGTATGCCACTTGATTTCGGGGGGGGCCCGGGCCCCCCCGGGCCCCCCCCTGGGTACGTGCCTGCGATTCGCCATTAAGGGGCCCAGGCACACAGGGTGCATGTGGGCCCCTTAAGGGAGAATGGGGAATGTTACTGAATGGGGAATGGGTAAGGGCACTGATTTTTTTATTTATTTATTTTAGAACTCCTTCGTGGCGCAAGCGCGGGAAGATGCATCACAACATTCTATACCTATCCTGCTGCGCGAAACCAAGCTTGCTTTAGCAGGGATATATCCCAAGCAGCGAACACGTTGTGTGTATGTCGGAATACCCCAGCAAGCTCAGTGAGACATGTAGTATACCACAAGATTCCTACGCGTCTCTTGCGCTCTCATTCACCTTTACCCTTCACGACGATCGCGGGAACCCAAGGTGCGCACAGTGTTGTTCGCATTATGCAAGACGTCTGTTGAGCGAATATGCGGCGTCAAAGTGACGAACGAATTCGCCCGGTGGCCGGCGTAGAAAACGGTGACGCTGGCCGCCGATCTGGTCTCGTCCGATATTTTCGTCGGGCGAGCTTTGCTGTGGAAGCGGCGAGCTCGGGGCGGCGGCGGATGCGAGACAATCGGGCGCTATCATTTCCATCATATACTTGTCTGGTTGGAATGGCTATCGCGAGGCTCCGCCGTATTCACTACCACGGTGTTGTGTTTTTCGTACCATCGCGAGCACCTACCCGGGTTTCATCGTGTGACATGCCGTCTGCGAGACGGTGCACACTGGACTATAGGAATGAACGCCGAAAAGCTCCGAAGGCAGCAATCACAAGGGCGAAAAAAACATAGCGATGGCAGACGGGCTATAGTTGCAGGAGCTCCAACCGAAGTGAAACAAATGTGGCACTCGCACTGCCGTAAAAAAAATAATAATAAAAAGATACGGGCATGTTACGTACGCAGCTGTAACACTACTGAGTCAACTGCCAACCATAATCTATTCAGCTGTGCGCTCAAGCACGCATTTACGGGATGCGTGCTGCCGTACTTCTCCTTGACCACAAATGTCCACACAACAATAGCCCGCAGTTTTGAAAAAAAAAGGAGCCTTTAGCCGCGACCGCAAGTTCCGAATTTGTTAGAGAGCCCACTTTTGTGTAATATTTGCCCAGAAGGGTAGTGGAAAAATGTATTAACAGGTGAAATCCGAAAAGAAAAGCGTTGCAAAGATAATCGATCGTGCTTTACAACGTGTCAAAACGTAAGTCAGAGCACCCACTACACTCGTTCATATTTTAGCGTAGGCCTCAGGAATTACAGCTCAAGTTGAGCTGCCACACTGGTTCGCCGTATTAGATGAACTGGTATGCTTGAGGAGGAGTAGGAAAAAGTTTATTTTCGTCAGATGTTAGAGTTCTCTGAATTATTGGGTTCTTTCTTCTGCCAGGGGGCGTGAAGTGGCCGTAAGCCCTTACTTTTGCTGATCTCCAAAGCCCAGTCCGTAGCTGGACTGAAGTTTTCATTTTCGCTTTGTCTTTCTTGTTCAAGCGAAGCTTGTATTGGCTCACAAGTTTCAAAGGCGATGTAGTCACGCAAACCCTGCAGTCACCCCGCAGTTCCTCCCAGAGCAGAGCAGCTGCGGGAAAAGGCGGTTTGACGAGTTGATAGCTGCTCCTGCACCGGAGCCTGAGTCATTAGACAGTTTTTGTTTCACGTACGTAAAGGCTTTGCGTACGTAGAGCTCTTACGTGTGAGCAGTGCGCCTGCGCAGAACGCAAAGGGTTTGCGTGAGTCTCACGGATGGACGTGAGACTCAAAAGTTTACGTGCGTTCCTTGCGCACGTAGAGAGCTCCGCGCGGCGGTCTCGCGAGATCTCGAACAAGCGAGAGCATCATTGCAAGATGGCAGCCAAACACGCCGACAAGATAGTGCCGCGCCTTCGTTTTTCTAAAAAAACGACTTCGATTTGTTGCGAGGCGTAAGGGAGTGCAACACCTTCGAGGACAACATGCGGTATAGCACTTCTAGTCATTGCGAAGCTCCGATCGGCACAAGAGCACACTTTCACGTGTTCTGCGAGACAATCCAACTCGATTGGCTTGGCTTTGATTTGTCTTGGATGTCAATGGCTACAGCAGTGTTTATACGTGGCGATAGATGACGATACATGGTCGCTTTCAGCGTGCGTCGCGTACGTGTAGCTAAAAGCGTTTCAGGTGCAGTGCGCGTATGGTACGTAGAGCTTTCACGTTTGCATGCGAAGTCTCTGCGTACGTGTAACTAAAACTGTCTATCAGTAAGGATTCCGGCTGCATAGGCGCGCGCTCACGCCACGCTGGCAACCAATCAGAGCCGTTTCGCTTCTGCCTGTGAGGGAAATGGTTTCGTGAACGCTGCGCCGGCTTTGTTTCCGTTCAGCTCATTCTCGGAAAGTGGATGGGACAGGCACGAGTTGTGCCTTCCCCCGAGGAACTGGGAGCCTTCGACGAGCGGCGGCGAGAACTCGCCAGTGAAAGGGTTCGCCGCCGGCGCGCCGATCCAGCTGTTAAGGCCTAAATATAGTACGACGTAGCATGAGCGCACACACGCGTTAAGTCACGTTGGCGAGAACAGCAGCGCCTATAGTTCGGCTGCTGGTTCGACGCACTGGCGCCGCCAACGTAACCGGACGCGGCCAACGCGCTCGGACGAGTCTGGCGTCTCACGACGATCGTCCGCGTGCCGACAACATCGGACTATAAAAGCGCCATTAGAGCCACCCGAGCCCAGGCAATCCGACAGCAAGCGGACGATGCCGAACTGAGGGAGCGGGAGGCCGAACCAATCCGGCACCGTTACCTGTGGTTTACTTAATCGTGACGCAGGTCAGGTGCATGCACGACAAGGTTCGCTTGCCCTCCTTTTCCGGTGGGGGAAGGATCGGTCATTTTTTTATGTGCGTGTGTTTAAAGAAAGCCACTGTATTGCACTGAAGTTGTACAGACAATAAACCATATATATTGCAACGGGATTTCGGCGCCTTGAACGGGTTCCAAGGGGTACCCGACACATCCAAATCTCAGCCATTCTAGGAACCAACGATTCCCCTGACCCACTGCTACTATATTCTTGTGCTTGCCCTCCTCTTCTTTCACTTGCGGCCTTCTTCGTTACTGTTACACTCGCCGCTCCCTCTGCCCTCGAGTTCGCACAGGAGTGAGACAGGAGTTCAGTACAGGTTTCACGAGGGACGTAAAGCTTCATCTCGCTGGCATGACTAGAAAAAGTTCGTTTGCGACGGTTGTCATCAAGTTCAGGACTCGCAGCTAAACGAAACGTTACAGGACCCAGACCTTCCACAACACGGGAAAGGCAACATAATATCACAAGAAGCCAACAAAGACACTAAGGACAGCATAGGGGAAATTACTTGTACTCGGTTTCCTTTATTCTCGTTCATTACATAACGAAGGTCTCGAATACCGCAGCTTTGATGCCTTCAGGTAGCATGTGCGGTCTTATTGACCAGTTGCTTTCACCCAAAAAGTTCACGTACACGTGACGCCTGCGGCAGAAAGGATGTTCCACATATGCCGCTAAGGCCGTGAGTGGTGGGACTGGCTAACACTTCCAGGGTTAGTTTCTAGTCATCATCATCATCATCAGCCTAGTTACGCCCACTGCAGGGCAAAGGCCTCTCCCATACTTTTCTAAGTGCCCCGGTCATGTACTAATTGTGGCCATGTTGCTCCTGCAAACTTCGTAATCTGATCCGCCCACCTCACTTTCTGCCACCCTCTGCTACGCTTCCCTTCCCTTGGAATCCAGTCCGCAACCTTTAATGACCATCGGTTATCTTCCCTCCTCATTACATGTCCTGCCCACGCCCATTTCTTTTGCTTGATTTCAACTAAGATATCATTAACTCGCGTTTGTTCCCTCACCAAATCTGCTCTCTTCTTATCCCTTAACGTTACACCCATCATTTTTCTTTCCATAGCTCGTTGCGTCGCCCTCAATTTAAGTAGAACCCTTTTCGTAAGCCTCCAGGTTTCTGCCCCGTAGGTGAGTACTGGTAAGACACAGCTATTATATACTTTTCTCTTGAGGGATAATGGCAACCTGCTGTTCATTATCTGAGAATGCCTGCCAAACGCACCCCAGCCCATTCTTATTCTTCTGATTATTTCCGTCTCATGATTCGGATCCGCCGTCACTACCTGCCCTAAGTAGATGTATTCTCTTACGACTTCCAGTGCCTTCCTGCCTATTGTAAATTGCTGTTCTCTTCCGAGACTGTTAAACATTACTTTAGTTTTCTGCAGATTAATTTTCAGACCCACCCTTCTGCTTTGCCTCTCCAGGTCAGTGAGCATGCATTGCAATTGGTCTCCTGAGTGACTAAGCAAGGCAATATCATCAGCGAATCGCAAGTTGCTAAGGTATTCTCCATCAACTTTTATCCCCAATTCCTCCCACTCCAGGTCTCTGAATACCTCCTGTAAACACGCTGTGAATAGCATTGGAGAGAACGTATCTCCCTGTCTGACGCCTTTCTTTATTGGGATTTTGTTGCTTTCTTTGTGGAGGACTACGGTGGCTGTGGAGCCGCTATAGATATCTTCCAGTATTTTTACATATGGCTCATCTACACTCTGATTCCCTAATGCCTCCATGACTGCTGAGGTTTCGACTGAATCAAACGCTTTCTCGTAATCAATGAAAGCTATATATAAGGGTGGGTTATATTCTGCACATTTCTCTATCACTTGATTGATAGTGTGAATATGGTCTATTGTTTACTAGCCTTTACGGAATCCTGCCTGGTCCTTTGGTTGACAGAAGTCTAAGGTGTTCCTGATTCTATTTGCGATTACCTTAGTAAATACTTTGTAGGCAACGGACAGTAAGCTGATCGGTCTATAATTTTTCAAGTCTTTGGCGTCCCCTTTCTTATGGATTAGGATTATGTTAGCGTTTTCCCAAGATTCCGGTACGCTCGAAGTCATGAGGCATTGCGTATACAGGGTGGCCAGTTTTTCTAGAACAATCTGCCCACCATCCTTCAATGAATCCGCTGTTACCTGATCCTCCCCAGCTGCCTCCCCCCTTTTCATAGCTCCCAAGGCTTTCTTTACTTCTTCCGGTGTTACCTGTGGGATTTCAAATTCCTCTAGATTATTCTCTCTTCCATTATCGTCGTGGGTGCCACTGGTACTGTATAAATCTCAACAGAACTCCTCAGCCACTTGAACGATCTCATCCATATTAGTGGTGATATTGCCGGCTTCGTCTCTTAGCGCATACATCTGATTCTTGCCAATTCCTAGCTTCTTTTTCACTGCTTTTAGGCTTCCTCCGTTCCTGAGAGGAATCCTCAGGAATATGTGCTTTTTTCTCGCGCACAGCAGGCGTGGGATTCCATTCCCGTTTGGCATATACACTTATTTTGTCTTCTAATTTCTTTCTTTCTTTTCTTTGCTGGAGTAGAGGAAATTTTATAACTGGCCTGTTTCACCACATCCTTTCGAACTATAGGTCTGCTGGAAGCGACAGCTCTAGCGTAGCTGTGCAGGTGGCAGCATTTGCTTTTTCCCCCTTTAAGCGCGATATTACGACACTAATGAACTTGCACAAATATTCTTTTCAAGTAGAACAGGTGCAACCTTTTTTTCCTTTCGTTTTATTTTCCAAAACTGCAACAATCCTATACCTCACGCCTAGCAACACCGACAGCGGCTCAGCGACTTTCGCCGATGAACCGTTGCACGAGATGCGGTGCAACGAAAAAAAATAAAATAAATGCGGCGGGGCGTCGGGCTGGATGTTCTAACACGCGAACTTCGCCGAGAAAATCGGGCTCCATGAGTGCCGGCCTTCATGCGGAGGTTCGGAAATACATTACAATTAATTCATACACAGTCGGGTTTCCTGGGTGATACCGATAAGCTCAAGGAGCGCGCCACGTGCATAAGTACAGAAGCTCCTATCGTCGCGATAACCTAAACGCTCGAATTCACACACACGAAGAAAAATTCACGGTTCAATGAGCGTGCGATAGCTCGCCGGAGCCATGTATATAGAGATCGCGGTGTGCAGGTTGTAAACGCTTGAGTGCTTAAGTATACTAACGAGGGCGACTCGGAATCATTATCCTCGATCATTAATCTCGATGCCTCTTGCCAGTACCGGACGCCATGTGCGAACAGGCGTTCGCATGTGTGCCCGCTACGCTTCATTCTGCGTTTAAGAAAAATTACCACGCGCGCAGATTCAACGAGAGCACGTAAAAGCAGGTGGTGCGTAATTAATCTTCCACCTAGTTAAAGAAGCACTAATGCGCTTTTCTGCCCCATCTGATGCTTTTTCCTAATTGCTTTAAAAATTAGGAGCCGTGTTTCAAGAAAAAAGAGAGAGAGAGAGAAGCATTATCAACCCGTCGGGCTTGCGAGTGCAGTAAATAACGTTAAAGAAAGGTGCACTTTTAAAACGCTACGAATCCCTTCAAGAGCTTATCAGAATTACTAAGTGGGCTTTCCGAAGTCAACGTGCGGAACGAGCTTATTGAAGCCTTAAAAACGCAAATCGCTGAATCTTCCAATAAAGATATTGGCGTGCTCTATTTTCCGCCGTTAATCACGGCTCCTCAGGTAACGTCCTTTGTGTGTGAATTGTGCTCTGGCATGTTGGCGTTCTTCGGCTGTTCCCGAAGGTTATCAGTTCGATCGTCTTTCGCGGCTGAAGTCTCATCCCCCGAAGAACAGCGGCGCCTCGTGGCACCTAGATCGAGGGAGAGGACTTGGCATATACGGCGCACTTAGCATTTCGTGCATCCGCGTTGATTAAACATTAGCTCGCATTCATCCCGCAAAACACTCGACGCGCAATGTTTATTGTGTGCATAACGCTTAGAATGAAATAGGCAGGGGCGCCGAACTGAAATGTCGACTGCAGAAAAGTACAGGCGAGCGTATGGGCTCACTGGCTGAATAACTGCAGCGGCGGTAATGCCGAATTGTTAAGGTGGATTGGGGTGCCGGGTCAGGAAGCAATTATTGATTCTCATACCTTGCTGGTGAAGCAGCGCACAGACACGGACACAGTGAAGAGAAACAGGAAAAGACGACACTCACTGCTTTTTTTTTTTTGGGGGGGGGGGGGGGGCACACGTTGTACCTTACATGCCAAGATGCCACCCTTGCCTTGCAGACGCATATCGCCATAACTGTAGCCAGGGTGCTAGGGTCATATTGCTTGAAGTTGCTCGAACATATAAAAGGGCCCGTTGTAATGGAAATGAAGTTCAGTAGAGTGGAAAGTTGGGCTAGTTGGTGAGTGATCACCACCTGTTTCCTGTTTCTCTTCACTGTGTCCGTGTCTGTGCGCTGCTTCACCAGCAAGGTATGATGATCACTCACCAACTAGCCCAACTTTCCACTCTACTGAAAATTATTGATTCTCCCGGTTGTAAACATTCACTAATGCAATCAACTTTCTGAAAAGTACAAGTACATAAAATACGGCGTTGCGTGGAAAATCCGGAAAGGTACAGTGTTCTTTTTTCTTTCTTTTTTACCTCTTCATTTCAAAGGCGAAATAATTATACAGCAACAATAAAAACGAGTGGAATGGTGCCTAACTTTGTCAAGAGCATTCACGAACGATTTAGCGCTGCTTATTAAGAGTCCGTAGCTATACTTTACATGTACGCGCGCGCGCGCGTTTGTGTGTGTGTGTGTGTGTGTGTGTGTGTGTGTGTGTGTGTGTGTGTGTGCGCGTGCGTGCGTTCGTGCGTGCGTGTGTGCGTGCGTGTTCTGGTGTTATTGTCATGGACATAATGGGCATCACATAAGAACATAAATGGTTATCGTTATGGCATGGCTCTGACAACTATAAGAAATATCATGTAACTCAATGTCTATAAACAACGTGAAAGCACAAAGAAAACCACGACAGCAACGGAAGTTTGATAAAAGCGCCAGTTGCGAATATAGCAGAAGGATAGGCAAGGTTGCGTGCGTGCTTCAGTCGACTATCCTTCAGGAACGAAATAGGGGCCATCCGTAAACTCATCGAATTGATTAACATCGCATGCACTCGGTGGCAGCCGAAGACGTCTGGTACAAGCTCAGCGGCCGTTACAGGGGCGCAAAAAAAAACAAAGAAAAGAGAAAGGAAACAAGAAGCGCCGTAGGAGTTGTTTTTCGCTCATTACTGTTTCCCTTACGCTGCTCTTAAGGCTTTTTTCTTCTACAAGTTTATTTACTTATCTTTCTTTTTATTTCTTTTTTCATTCGTGATTAGTTCGTTTTCTTCCTTCGGTTTCCCACAAAGGCAACGGGTCCTTGTTTTGTCGTCATAGAAAGAAAGGGAGCGTCCGGGTTTCTGCACCAGCTGGGCCAAACTTCTTTCTTTTTTTTTTTCTCACAGCATTCGTGTAGCGCAGAATGAACACCCCAACGTCCGCCAGGCCCGAGTGAAGAAATAATTTCCGCCAGCGTAATTGCGGAAATCGAAATCAAGACGCTTGCCGAGAACACTAACTCGACTTTTCGGCACGCTGTCAGGCTTGTGCTCGCGCTCCCACCACGCACACACACAAAAGGACCCGCACCAGACCGCGGAGATGGGTTCCGCAGGCAGAGCGCCGTGTATACACACACATGCACGCACGGATGCGCTGGGAGGAGGGCCGCGCACGGCGCTGCGCCGTGGCCATAGACGGAAACACCTCGCGCACGAAACACCATCCTTGTTAATGAGTGATTAAAACCAAATGGCGTTGCCAGCGCAGCGAGCCGCTCACACATCCGGGACACGGCCTTCATCTCTTATTTTTAGCGCTAAACGGCCGGCTGCTTGAGCCGCTGTTGAGGGCGGGGGCTTCCACCCCTACCACTGTTTGTAGATTAAACTTTTGCCGCAAGAGCGCGCGCACTTCGCTACATGTGTACACGCAAAGGAAGGGCCGACCGGCCGGCGGGCTTTCAAGCTTCGCAGAGTTTAAACTTGCCAAAATGGGGCCCGCCAATAGACACGCCTCTGGGGAAAGAAAAGCCATGCACGAAAACAATGCGTGCTATGAGGGACTGCAGCACTGAAGGACGAACAACAAAAAGAGAGGAACCGAAAAGGGAAGGAAGAAAGGACGGCAGGAAGCGAAGAGGTGCCGCGCGCAGCTCTCCAGGTGTCGATGCTATCTTCGCGCTGAATCTGCAGCTTCTCGCGCGCGCGCGCGCGCTATGTGCCAAAGAGGAAGGAGAAGGAATAAAAGAAGAAAAAGCAAAGAAAGGCAAGAAAGAGGCGAACTGACTTATCAGCGGATCATGGCGCCTTGCACGCAGCCGCCGCCACTCGGCCGCGCACCGCCCTCTCGTTACTGCATGAGAAGAAGGTGTTTTAATGCTTGATGCCTCGGCACGATCACGAGCGGCGCTTAGGCCTCTTAATGCGAGCCCCCTAATCAACTGCTGCCGCGCGTCCTGGGCTGCTGCCGCTGAGCAAAGCCGCCGCCGCGTTGGCCCTCGTTCTCTCTTTCTCACCCACTGTGGGTATTGGGTGGACTCGGGTGCCAGCGCAGACATGAGCGCATGCATGCTTCGCGCCTCCCTTAATGGCACGGTTCCGGCGCGGGAGGTGTCCGCGCAAAGGCCGTATGCGTCATCGTAACGTCAGCGCCGAGTTTTATTGGGTTCGTCAGCCTTTGGGCTCCAGGGGTGCTCATATTAGGCTGTCAGAACCTGCCCCCGGGCTGATCATGTGTAGACTTCGTCCGCGTGCATTCTCGTGCGTTTACGTGTGTATACATCTGCAGGCTCAGATCCGCTAAAGTGATGCTCTTCACTCTACCCTGACTGTAGCCCTTCAAGAGTCGCGTTAACATCTCTTGAAGAGGCACTTCCAACAAAAGAAAAAAAGAAGAGAGAAACGCTTTCCTGCTAACTATCCACTCTGTATACGCCGGTTATGTGTAAGCGTCAAATTCGTCGCCTCACTGCGCCGCACACACCTCAGTTTCCTAAATATATATGCATGAGAAACCCAGGAAGCGCGCGCGCATACAAGGGCCTCTTCAGTCATGCACGCTTTTCCTAGGCCTTTGCACGGACTGCGCAACTGTTGCGATTCCTTCAAAGAGTTGGCCAAGCCTCTCATTACCGCCAAGTGGAACGAGCACAAAAAAAAAAAGGCGACAAAACTAGTCCTTACGCTCATTACGAAAAGCGGCTCAGTGCAGAGATGCACGGCTATGAGAGTCTAATTAAAACCCCACGCTTCATCAGGAGAGCGCGCTTTCATTCCTTTTTTTTTTTCGCTTGTACACTTCGTATATAGGGTTCAAAGATAGGGTAGGGAGCGATCGCTCAGAAATAATGACCGCCCTGGAAGAGACCGATGTGAGCGATGTGCATGAAACGAGCAGTGCGGTTTTTCCAAGACTGAAATTATGACCCCGGCGGCAGCGACGAATGTGACCGATGTTCGCGCGATACGCAGTCAGTTCAGTTTAGGCAGGGCCAGTGTGGTGGAGTTCACCGCCGCCATAGATACAGGTCGCACCACACCCAGCATCTGCGGCACTTAAGGAACTGCCCAGCGCATGCATACTGTGTAAGCAAAGGTCCCGCTAAGTCTTCTTAAGTATATAAGCACGGCGAACTCGAAGGTGGCCAATCTGGTTGCATAAATTCAGGACACACGTTGAAATTACAACTATTTACCATCATTCGACTTATTTGCCCCCTTTGTCACTCGTAAGTGACCATAGCTATAATTATGCAAAAGTCGCTCAAGTTACACTCTGAGTTTTTGTAGTATGCACATTTGCACACACACTAGCGCCATATATGTTTGGCATGCTTTGACGAGGCATTTGTCCGGCTATTGAGCCGCGGTGGGCTGATTTCGTTTCGCACCGGAAGCGACGTGTTAAACAAGGGGACGGAGGAGCTTGCGAATGCATTTGTGGAACAACACATTGTAATGAAATTTCTTAACAACGAAGGCCTAAAACCGACCGCAATTCATGCTATAGGCTTCAAGCTCAGCATGGTGACGAGAGGCTAAGCCACAACACCATATTTGAGTGGTGCGAACGGCTTCGAGACAGCCGGACGCCAGTGGAATATGATTAACAGGGATAAGCGGGCTAGTTGGTGGTCGTTATTGGAATGCATCATGTAACCGCACAAAAACAAGGGACAAAGAAGGAACACACAGGACAGGCGCGGAACTTCAACTAAGATTTACTCCGGGAAATCTCACATTTTTACTAGTATCGTAATCACACTTGCTAATCATGAGACAGCCATCACGTGACGTTGGCATGCGGGCGTGAGTACCGCATGCCATATGATGCATATGATGCCGGACAAGGAGGCTCGTCGGCAGCGAAACTCATGGCGACGATTTTTTTAGATGAATCCTGGATCATTTACGTTGGTCTCCTCATTAATGATGACACTATCAAAATCGAGTACTGCAGTGAGGGTTTCCAACGTGTACAAAATGCACTCCGGAAGAATTGACCTGACGTGATTACCACGGGCGTTCTCTTCATCCAGGACAATGCGCGCCAAAATACAGCCACTGTATAATTTATGGTTGTGACAGAGATATACAAGCTTTAATGATATGCTGGAAATGTTAGCCTGGCTATTCGCCAGGCATGCTACTCCAGATGCTTGGTGATTATTATGATATATACAGTGATAAACACTTAAACATTACATACAGTCACACACAGAAATATACACAATGTGATGGAAAAAGAATGAGTGGCCATCATCATAGTCACGGACCACCATGCACTATGTTGGCTGTCCTCCTTAAAAGATCCCTCAGGCCGTCTTGGCCGATGGGCACTTCACCTGCAGGACTATATATATACGATATCGTCGTGCTGTGCCGCAGCGGATACCAGTATTCTGACGCCGACGCCCTCTCGCGCTCTCCCTTACCTGACGACACTGCCTGCTGCTCACTATCCCAGTTTACCGTTTCTTCGCTCGAACTTACCACCATCGCTTCTGAGCAGCGCAAGAGCTATTAGACTGCCTCCCTCATAGACTTGCTTTCTGGTTCATGAGCACAACCAGCCACTCGCACGTTGCGTCGTCAAGCTCACCATTTCGCCATTCGCGACAACCTGCCTCATCGACGCAATTATAACACCGACGGGCGCCAGTGGTTGTTAGTAGTACCTCGCAGTCTGCGTTCCAAGATATGCGCAGCTTTCCACGCCGATCCACAGTGTGCACACTCGGGAGTTTTCAAAACGTACCAGCGCCTTCTAAAGCAGTACTACTGGCGAGGGATGTACAGCTACGTTCCGAAGTTCGTTCGCTCTTGCCCCGATTGTCAGCGCCGGAAATCTTGCCCCCGCCTTTCGCCAGCCGGTCTGCAACCTTCACCTTGCCCCACCCGGCCGTTTGTGCGCGTCTGCATCGATTTGTATGGGCCCCTTCCCCTGACATCGGCTGGAAATCGCTGGGCCATTGAGGCAGTCGACCACCCCACGCGATAGGCCGAAACTTCCACCCTCCCTGCAGCTACGGCGCGCGATACTGCCTCCTTCCTGCATCGTCGATTCATCCTGCGTAATGGAACACCTCAGGAACTGCTCAGTGATCGCGGACGTGTCTCCCTGTTCGAAGTAGTTGAAGCCATTCTTAAAGAGTGCCACGTTGTTCATCGTACAACTACGGCTTACCATCCTCAAACCAATGGACTTACGGAACGCTTCAACCACACGCTCGGCAACATGCTTGCCATGTACGTCGCCTCAGACCACACAAATTGGGATGTCATTCTGCCCTTCGTGACGCACGCTTACAACACCGCTACTCAGAGCTCAACCGGCTTCTCACCCTTTTTCTTACTGTACGGTCGGCACCCATCGCACACCATCGACACAATTCTACCATGCCGGCCGGATACATCTGAATGCGCTCCCATTTCTGCCACGGCAAGAGATGCTGAAGAGTGCCGCGATCTCATTCGGTCCTTCAACTCCAATGAACAAGGGCGCCAGGAGTGCAATCGCGGTGACACCACTTCTGCACCCGCCTTCCTTTCTGGAGCGCTTGTGTGGCTCTCGGTTCCTTCAGCTGCACCTGGCCTCTCTTCAAAACTACTACAGAAGTATGAAGGGCCCTATCATGTCTTCGAACGCGAAACCGCCGTCATCTACGTGATCAAACCCGTTGAATCATCTTCAGACATGCGCCGTCGTGAACGAGACATTGTTAACGTTGGCCGCCTCAAGGCCTACTATGACCCATTCATAGTGACAAGCTGTTATGTCGCCGGGTGGCTCCTTTTTCAATCCCGGGGGTAATTGTAGAGAAGGATTGGAACTGTATAGTGGGCTACCCTCTCCAGCGCTTCCTAGTGGGTCGTTCCCTTCAGTGCTGTTGCTCGTGAAATGCTGCTGTGCTGGGAGTCCGTACCCTGCTCTAAGTCTAAGGCCCAAACGCCGGTGACTGATAACCGCCTTCGCACTACATAAACAATTGCGAAGTTTCGTTAAGGCTCATGGCCCGCAAGAACGATAGCATTGCTCTCGTGGCGCGTAATACAATGTGCACTTTGCGGGATCTCGGTTGGGAGATATACGGCCGCACCTGTCATACGGCCCCAATCTCGCTCCAAATTGCTTTCATTTTTTGGGGCGCTGAAAGAGTTCCTGTGAGGCCAACACTTCAGCAGTGACGGTGAGCTCAAACTGGCTGTCCATTCATGGCTGCGAAGCAAGGAGAAATCCTTATACATGTTGCAGGCATCGATGTGCTTCTGAAACGCTGGATAAGTTCGTCAGTTTCAGGGAACATTAGTTTGAGAAATGGCATTGCTTCCACTCCTCTAAACGTGTTTCGAAATCCTGAAAAATTAGAAGTCAGGGTTTGACTTTAGCAACCTTCGCACCAAAACCATGCACCCTGACACAACTATGGTGAAGTATTGGGATCTTTGAGGAATGGAGATTCGGACAAGCTGATGTTTTTGCACAAATTATAACAAGTGAACGCGGCGCACTAAAGAAGGCAGAACAGAGCACTTGCTGTTGTTAGATAACTACAGATTTTTCTTTCTTTCTTTCTTTCTTTCTTTCTTTCTTTCTTTCTTTCTTTCTTTCTTTCTTTCTTTCTTTCTTTCTTTCTTTCTTTCTTTCTTTCTTTCTTTCTTTCTTTCTTTCTTTATTAGGACATAAAACATACAGTCAAATATTTTCTCAGCCCGCCAAAGCACTGACGCTTTTGAGCGGGACTGGGCAGTGCTCTGGCCCAAATCGCACAGTCTTGTGCTCTAAGAGCAGAGGAACAATAGGAAGGGAGAAAATAAATGTACAATAGCAAATTAAATTTCTTGTATGCACCACAAATAGTAACCTGTAGTCCGCGAAAGCACTGATGCTTTTATGCGGACCACTGTGTATTTGTCTTCAACAAGGCACAACACATGGACACATTTTCGAACCCTTCTCACTTCCATGCCCTCACCCTGTTCCTTCATCGCTCGTCTAATTTCTTGTATTTGTTACTGCACGAGCCATATAGTTTAAGCAAATACATATTGTTACGGGATTACAGCAGCAAAATAAATGTACAGCACATCTCTATATTTCATCATATATAGAAGTCAATGTGTTGGAAAAGCAGCAATCATCAAACACTATTGGAAAGTAAAAAAAGAACAAAATACACATAGAAAGAACACAATACTCTAGTCTGTCTTATACAATTGCTAGCGAAAGTTCATCAGAAAATTCCTGCCACATATTTAACTTCTGCTATTCCCAGTCACTTGTCAGAACCGTGTGACGCACAAAATCTTTTATTTTCCTGAATGATGATACCTTGGGGACTTGTGTTTTATTGAAGTAGTACGGTATATAAAACGATCGGGTTCTTTTACCGTAGTTCGTGAATGCTTTAGCCCGAACGAATGTGCAGTTTTGCGCAGATCGCGGGTTTTGAGGTTTTTTGTTTTAAATGATTCATCGAAATAATGCTTCGTAAGTATCACGGAGAGAAAAAGTTGCTTAACATCAAATATACTATGCTCTGCCATCAGCTCACTGTGGCCGGTGGAATTGCTGCTTGTTCCGTATGCTATATTATTCGTTATTTTTTGTATTATTATATTTAACACGTTTAGCCTATATGGCGAAGCAAGTCCGTAGATCGTAATGCCATATCGTAATATGGTTTCCCCTAGAGCTTTATATATGAGTTTTCTTAACCGAACGTCACATACTGATCTGATTTTGTACATGACTGCACATACTGCTCGGAGTCTTTAAGCTACATATTGTATGTGATGGACAAATGAGAAATATTCATCGAAAATAACACCAAGGTACTTTATTTTTGTGGCATACTGCATACTTTGGCAAGAACATCCAATGCAGTATTCACTATGCAGGTATAGATGTGCAGTTAGCTGCACTTTTTTGTGCGGGCTGTGAAAGCAGATTAACTGTGTTTTTGCTTTGTTCACAAATATGCAGTTGTTCTCAAACCATGCCATTATTTTGTATATATCGTCCTGTATCAAAGTAACGCATTCATTAACATTGTCATGGGGTAATATTAAAGCAGTATCATCCGCAAATTGGTATATCTTTGAGTTTAGCGCTAGATGGGCTAAATCGTTCACATACAAATTAAACAGTAGCGGGCCTAGTACGGATCCTTGTGGGACTCCATGCTTTATGTGTATTAACTCGCTGTCTATATCTTGAATTCGAACGACCTGATTACGATTTTTGAAGTAGTCTTTAAAAACCTCTATGAAAGGCCCGCGGAATCCTATTTGAGCTAATTTATCAAGGAGTATATCGGAATGTGGGCTACATTAGTGGTGACCATCCCAAGACGCAGTGGTAATGCGCCGTCTCGCACCGTCGCGTTGGTGCTTTCGCAGTTCGCCTTCGTCGGCTCGTTTTCGACGCTTAGCTCCGGCTTCGCGCGCTCGTAAAGCGGGGTCAGACTCGCGCCGACGACGTTTCTCTTACACATTATGCTGCGTCATCTCAGCAGGGGATTGAAGCCTATGCTGTTCTGTGTGTTCTATCGGTGCTTTCAATGAAGTATACGCTGGTCGCTTCACTTTGCTGAGCGCTTGTAGCCTCACCCTTACGGGCGTCTGAGCCATAGAGAAGGTCACGTGTTTTTATTTTTATTTTTTATCACTCGATTAGACGCCACGCTTCTGTATGTTGTATATTCCAATGAATGTATGCACTGTATGCTTCACTTTGCTGAGTGATTATAGCCTCTGTTTTACGAGAGGAATGAACCATGGCATTTTTTGCTTGCTTAGGGGGGTATGAGCCATTGCCGATGATGATAGTTTTTGTACCATTGGACAGGACGACACACTTTCTCAACGATATCGCGGGTATGAGCCACTTAAGACTTTCGCCTTAAAAGGAAAAGACACTGACCCGAGGCGCGCCATATACACATGCTGTAAGTGACAGAATTTCATGTTTACTGGGCAATAAAAACACCATTTCACCGATACAGTATACACAGAACACTTCTGTCCCTTATTATTCAAGCCAAAAGACAGTTTCAATACAGCATGTCGAGTGTTTAACCATATGATTTTTTTCTGTTGTTTCGCGCAATATGGTAACATAACGCGCACGAACTGTCAGTTTCAGGTGTTAATACTGTATCGATTTGGCCATGCCTACTCTATCGTTGGTTTCACCATGTATCGGTTGTATATGAGTCATCTTTGCACATCTTCACAGACAAGGCTAAACGTACACGGCGTCCTCTTTCCCCCTCCCAGATGATTCGGACGGATTTGAATATATATATATATATATATATATATATATATATATATATATATATATATATATATATATATATATATATATATATATATATATATATATATATATATATATATATATATATATGTATGTATATATATATATGTAGAATTCGCCACCGTTGTATCGATAAATTACATCAGCACCTGGCACCGTGGCTAGGCACCAATAGCACGGCTTTAAAGAAACAAGTGCGGACTGCCGCTCTCTATTTAGGTTGGCGATCGTTAATGACTGTAATTTAGAGCTCCGTTCATGCGCATCACGTTTTGGTGCGCCTTCCTTCAACTCATGATCGCAGCCTATATTGAATGCAGCTGGAATCAAACTGTAATATATAAACACGTCTAAAAAAATTTTCGCCCACAGCGAACCTCACTGCAGCATGTGTGCTCAATTCGTCAAGAAACCGAGTCAGAGTAAAACGGATGCGTGCATACGCAATCATGGCGATGTTTGTTTCTTTATAGCGATGATCCTTGGTGAATACGAAGTTAGGAACATTAACTTATCTAGCTATGGAGAAATCGGTCGTGATATCGTGACTGTGAAACGAAAGAATAAAGTAACTAAGCTGATCATGGCGCTTTCCACAGCTAAAATTGAATATTCTTACTAGGGGTATGGAAGCGCGGTATATACACTACAACGGACAAAAATGCAAAACAGACCAACTTATGTGCCTGTTTTCAGACTCTTTTGTGCACTTTCACTTGTTTGCGGAACAAGTGCAAGTGCCTTGACTCTGACTCAAAGTTCTTCCTCCACTCCATGATGATGGTGATTTATTGGCTAAATTAAAAAGCTAGAACTCTCTTTTGCTTAAAGCCATGAAGACCGAAAGCATATTCAATATGTTTCCGCTGGAACAGAAGATATGCAAAATACCGGAAGTAGACTTTTTCGTACTGCGAGTCATAGACCTGCAGCGAGCAGTCTGCTCACAGCGCAACAGGGGCCGCCACAGGCGCGCCGTCATTGAACGCCTTTTTAATCGGGAGCAAGCAGGTCATGGAGGAAGGAAACTGAGGCGATATGCGCTACCCCCTCCGCGCGCTAGGAGAAAAGTGTGAAGGAATGGAAGTGAGTGAGTGAGTGAGTGAGTGAGTGAGTGAGTGAGTGAGTGAGTGAGTGAGTGAGTGAGTGAGTGAGTGAGTGAGTGAGTGAGTGAGCGAGCGAGCGAGTGAGTGAGTGAGTGAGTGAGTGAGTGAGTGAGTGAGTGAGTGAGTGAGTGAGTGAGTGAGTGAGTGAGTGAGTGAGTGAGTGAGTGAGTGAGCGAGCGAGCGAGTGAGTGAGTGAGTGAGTGAGTGAAACAACTTTATTCGTTCCGCAATGGGCGCTAGTAAACTCAACGTCACCTGGTTATGCCCACTCGGGGACCATCAGATGAAACCTGACGGCCCTCTCGCGGGCCCCCTGGACTGCCAAGATTTGAGAGGTCTGGTCCTGGGCCTTAATAAGCTTCATAATTTTCTCTTGGAGGAAGTGACGTGGTATTTTCCGCTGTAGCGACCATGTTGTCGGGGCATAACGGCGGTTTTGTTATGGTTGTATCACATGCATGAATGTCATGCGTGTGCTGCCCCGTAGGTCTCGTCACGCAGCAAACGCGTCGTGGGTACAGGATTGCGTTAGTCTCCGTGTTTTGTTCCGCTGGGTGATCTAGACTATGCTCTCCTAGCTGTTGTTGTAGCGAGGCGAGAGTAGATGGAGTGAAAAGCATGAGACGAGCGATGCACGCGTAATGCGAAGATGTGGAATCGTTCCCCACCTACGGTAAGTTGTCTTTCCTGTACTTTAATTGCCAATAATTTATAATTTCTGTAACTAAATTAGTAAGTACCAGCAATTTCCCCTATGTTGTCCTTGGTGCCTGTTGGATTCTTACATGATAAAAATCGGGCCCCTCGGCTAAACCGTGGTATATAT
Organism: Dermacentor albipictus; assembly: GCF_038994185.2. Taxonomy (NCBI): domain Eukaryota; kingdom Metazoa; phylum Arthropoda; class Arachnida; order Ixodida; family Ixodidae; genus Dermacentor; species Dermacentor albipictus. The sequence goes on from NC_091821.1 coordinate 409,049,397, forward strand.
ATATATATATATATATATATATATATATATGATTTGACAGGAAAAGATGTCAAGGAGGCGTGGTCGGAGCCCCTCAGTCCAGCCAGGGCACCACTGGATTCTGCCGCCTGCCTGACCTGGCTAATTATGGACTTTTGTCTTGCCAAGCCGAAAAGGGCGAGCTGTGCCTCCCATTGCTCCACTGTGTTATTGCTACTTCGCCTATGAGGGCGCTTAGTCCATTCCCAGGTTACGTGTATTAGGGTGGGTATGCCACCGCACCAAGAGCAGTTGGCCCTATAGCGAGTGGGATACATGGCGTTTAGCCTTTTTAGTTGGGGGAATACCCCGGTCTGTATTTATTCTGAGCCAATCGGCGGCCTCTTACCCGCCAAGTTTTGTGTGAGGTGGCGGGTATTGCCTGCAGACTCCGCGCTGATGAGCAGCGATATCTTTCGCACTTAAATTGATGGGATTTTGTGAGGGATAGTGTAAGGGCTTGGGTTTAGAAGAGGACGCCATCGCTCGGTTAGTAGACCCTCGAACTAACGCATTACCCTGTTCGTTCCCTTGTATCCCCGTGTGTCCCGGGCACCAGAGTATATGGGAGATGACGGTGGTTGAACAATTTGTGGATTTTCGCGAGGCTAGTCCTGTGCCCCTTGAGAAAGATGCGACATGTCTCCCGCGAGTCCGTGACCACGACCGAGTCCCCTTGCGAACGCTCCACGTGAGCGAGGGAAATGTTAGCTGGGGCAAACATTTCGGCCGAGGTGGGGGAACCCCCCGTGGCCGACGCGGTTATAGCTATACTGCATGGCGGATCCGAGTTCACGACATCCAGGGTGCACCTCCTGTGGTAGCGCTGCCCGGCCGCCTCTGCATACGCAGCCAGCGTCCGTGTAGCACGTATTGTACCTATAGGTTATTAGAGCACATTGACTGAAAATGTTGAGCGCTTGCTTTGCGCCTTTCCTTATTGTACTCGGGATGCATAATCTTGGGAATCGGAGCTACTGTAATTATGCATCTCACCGAAGGAGGGAGAGGTACGGCCTGTTCGGTGAGATAAATATTGTATGCCGGGATATTGAGTCGAGCCAATGTTGCCCTCCAGTTTTTCTGAAGCTGAGGCGTTCCCTCTGTCGCGTCAGAGTGGCCTGCATGAGTTCGTCGAACATGTTTCCCATCTTCGGTGGATCCATGCTAACGTGTGATCTCTGAAACCGCTGTGTTTCAGAATATGTACGATAAACGTCTTGCAGTTCAGAGTCAGCTGGCTGCGCAGTGTTCCTGCTTTTTACAACGTACAATGCATTTGTGTCACGTAAAACAGCTATGTGGAAGTACGGGAAAGAAGCCGCTGTTGTGAGCAATTAAGGGACGAACCCTCCTTACTGCAGATATCTGTGTGGTCTAGGGGTGTAGGGAAGTGGAGGCTGGCGGATGCGGTGCACGAGTGAACAAGTCTCGACAGAAGAACGTATGCTTGTTCGTATACACCAAACGGCTGATGGTTACACGTAGGCCCGGCCACTGCGCTATAGCCACACGCATACGCGTATACTGTTGGGCACCGCAGAACTTTGTTTCCGTGAAGCTTCACTTGCCGTAAGAACAATGTACCTCAGGCTTCAGTCGGTGTATCTAAACGCGTGACGACGTTCTCCTCCGCTGACCTTTTCGTCGGCGCGCTGTGGATCTCCGCGTCGCGCGGCCGCCCGAAAGTCGTCCAATAAAGCAATACGATTCCTATAAAGCCACGACCAGAACACGTGTTTGTTGTCATAAATTGCAGATAGGCTGGCCGTAGGTCGTGATGAGCTTAAAGTGTGCTCCTGGTCATCGCCCGTGCATGCGTTCTTGCAGTGCAGTGAGAACGCACAGATTTATTTTCAGAAAAGGCGGAAAAAGTAGCGGGGGGCTATAGCGTCACAGTCAAACTCGCGAAGTTCATTATGAACTACTTTCAACGCTAGAGCGCAACACTCAGGCGACATGGCTTAGCCAACGGTATCGCTATGGTTTTTACACCGCGATTGGATCCGTTGGTCGGCGCGGTTGTGCGCCGAAGGGGAGACATGGAAACAAGAGAGAGAAGATGGTGCGGTAATTGCAACTTCCGGCGTCACTGAGGTCACAAAGGGCAACGTCAGGGCCTCTCCTCAGTTTTTTTTCTTCCTCCATGATGCAGGCATTAGCCGCCGCCGATTAACGTTCCGCCGAGAGTCAAGGGATCGCTTAGTACTATAGTAACTATTTGTTTAAAATGGAGAAGAACAGGAGGAAGACGTGCTCTGTCGTTAACTACGAAATGTGCGTCAGATTTGCAGTTGTGGTATGAATTAAAAATCTAATTCTGGGGTTTTACGTGCCGAACCACGCCGTAGCGGGGACCTCCGGATTCATTTCGACCACCTCGGGTTCTTTACAGGTGTACCCAATGCATGTACACGCTACACAGGTAGTTTTTGCATTCAGCTGCCATCGAAATGCGGCCGGCGCGGCCGGAATTCGATTCTGCGACTTCGCGCAGGGCAACGCCAAAGCGACTGAGCGATCACGACGGGTTGGGTGGGGTATGGGATGTGCGCGAGCTTCATCCACCTCAGCTGCACAAGGAGTGGCCGTGTTTACGACCGTTCGTCATTCACACCCTTCCGCGAGGCGAGCCCACCATGCAAGCTCAGCCGCGAGCGCTAAAAAAAAAAGAAGAAGAAGAAGGACAGTCAATTGCCGGCAATGACGGGGATGGCTGCCAGGTAACGTCGCCTGCAGCAACAAAACAGCGTTACCGCCACCACGCATGTCATAAATTATCGCGGAATTATGAACTTCTGCAAGCGTGCAATTTAGCGTTAAGCGTCCGCCTCACGCAAGAGCGACTGACTTACACGAATTACTTCACTTTCCGTAGCACCAGAGTACTCACGCTTGGAAATAACCCCTTCAGTCACGGCGTACGCATTTGCGTACGCAAACTATTTTCGCCTTTTCTGTGCAGTGGCGGCAAAGAATAGACCACGAACATAAAGATTGGGGAAAATTGGGCTTACCTGACGTACCTTCATCTTACGTATGAGCGAAAAGAATGTCGATACATACAACCGTTTTGGTGATGGCATTATACTGTGTTTGACGTGACATTTGACGTGGCGCCGCTTAGGTAGCAATTGCGAAATAATACTTCTTTTTTCCTTTTTAGTAATTCGTGCAGCCAATGATTAACTTCAGCGTGTATTTCGAGCGGCTGTTCCGGCTCTTTTTTGTTAAGAAGCGTAGCATATCACTAGCTTTACAATTATTAGATATTTAATTGCTTTGCATTTATCATGGCTCACCATAAAATGCAAATGTAATTCAACCAAGTCCCCTGCTACGGCGTGGCTCATAATCAGATCGTGGTTTTGGCACGTAAAACACCATAATTTATTCCCGAACGAAGTTGTTGCATACACAGTTAACGACAATAGGCGCACGACCGTATTTCTTCAGAAATATACCGCTATAAAGACTAGAATATAAAGGGTAATCAAAAGCAAGCATCAGGCTGCGACCTATTATCACCGTCAGCCGCGGTGAGGTTGTACACATTAAGATTACAATGCAGACGGAATAGATAAATCAAAGGTATAGTTTGGTTCTGTAGCTACAGTTCTTGTGTCGTCTACCCATCAACTGATCACTTTAGTGGCTGAAATAGTGGCTGTGTCAGCCATACCTACTGCCACCGTAGCCAGTGTAAACAAGCGAGCAAACACCGAACAGAAGGCGCTCAATGGCGGGCGCCGTCACGCGATCAAATATGGCGGCACCCATGGGTATATGGTGGTGCAAAATGTCTATATGTTGCCCATCACAAGATGGCCGAGCACCCGCTCAGGGCGCAATTAAGTCGATGGTACATATGCTTGCAAACAACGAGTATATATATAGTAAGGGAGGACAAGGATAGAGGTGCTACCACGTGCACTTCTGCTTTATTTCCCCTTCTATGGTGACGTCTGCTATATTGCGCAGCTGAAAGTATGCGCGCGGGGAAGCACACTTGAGGAATTTCGCATATAAACTATTCTTCCGTGTATACGTATAAAAATTATTGTTGCGTTTACGTAAACTCAATGCGGATAACCTTTATTGAACAGAAACGATATCTGCTAAAATCTACAGTGTGTCTCAGCTAAACTATGAACCGAGTATATTAACCATATGGATCATTCGACGCTACAAAACCAAGCAGATATTTTTCACAGTTCAGTTAAGAATGCCTTCAGTGATTTTTGTTGACATTCCATGAGATAATTATGGCTTATCTAACTCGTTAATTACTGCCATGATTTATAACACGTAGATAAGGAAATTGAAGACAATAATAAGAAACACTGAACTGCGATGTTTTCAGCAATATTAGTCAATTCGACTTCGATTTTTGAGCTGGAAAAGAAACACCGCGGAACATAACGAATACCACGTGATTACACACTCACCCACACAATAAAAACCATAAAGCTGTGTACTCAAGCAGGATTAGTGAGAATCATCCCTGACAAAAAAATAAATAAAAGAATAGCAGAATTGTGCGACTTTGCAGAATCACAGCGAAATTTCCAGCGAATCTTTCTTTCAAGCAGGTCCATTAAGAATTTCAATTGCCTGAAATTAAACAGCGCACTTTAACACGTTGCCCTCATATGGCTCACTCGTTTGAAACCTTTGTTAAAAAAGTTGTTAAAAAATTCTTAACAAACGTAGCATTTGAACCAAATGCATTTAACTTCGCATACAGGTTTTGTCATAATGTTACACACATTATCGCTAAATTTAACCTAGTTGGCGTTTATAGTTGTCATGGTTAGTGTCACACATGGCCTAAATTTTCCGTCGTTCATAAAACACATTTATAAGTCTCTGGATTGCTTGCACACGTAATTTACTGTAAGGCCGTAATTCGATCCCGCACTTCAATCTTCACTTGCACATTATCCATACCTGCCCTTCAATTTACCCGAATATTAACAAGGTGCTTGTTTAGTTCACCGAGGACACCGGGGAAGCCTACAAAAAACCGCATATATAACGCATGAAAATAGGGAGGAAACGAAGGATCAGTAATTATTTGCAACACTCCTAATTAAGGCAATAACAATAAAAGTTCGCCGCTCATTATACGTAAGATTCCCAAAATTGCCACCAAATTTGCGTCTGGTGCAATGTAGAGTCTTTTCGCCACACTGAGAAGCAGCGTAAAATGGCCATATAACGCTTTCAAGTACTTGCTAATGGATTTTACTGTACTTGATCCACACGCATCAAACTTTGCATAATAATGTCCCATTGTCGTACACCCATTTCATAAAAGTTTGATCTCAGTGGGATTTGTGGTTATACCAAGGCAGCGCGCTAAATTTTCGCTACACGTAAAAAACAGTTATAAGGTTGTTGGACACTTCCATGCGTAATTTATCACCAAGACTGCCATTAATCATCACTCACTTCCAACTTTGCCTACAGATCACGCATAACGCGCACTTATTTTCACTAAATATAAACAAGGTGCCTTACTTATTTCCCTGAACCACGAAGTATAGTTAGAAGCATGTATAACGCATAAAGTTGGTAAAAAAACGCTAGTTGTGTAATTATTTGCAAAGGTCATAATTAAGCCAGAAACGTTAAAGTTTCGCCACGCATTATATGCTTAACATGCGCAACATTATCCCTAAGTGTCAATTTGGTGTCGCGTAAGTTATCCCAGGACATTGGGAAACACAAGCTCGGACACCTCGTATACATGCGGCTGATGAGTGTCGATATTTGGCGGCCCGCCGGCATTGAAGCACTAGGCCAACGCCGCAGACAGCAAGGAGATAGCGCAAGCCGCTCGCGGGGCGCCGGACCAGCGGTGACCTCTGAGACGCTACAAAAGGCGGTGGGGGGGAGGTGACATCGACGACGCAGACATCTTTTGCCAGCCAGTTTTAATTTAAAGGAACCTGCCAAGGGGATATAATTGTTCGCGTAGCTCCCAGATGAATTCAAAATTTGATCGTTGGGATAGGTAGTATCGACGACGGGCCCCAATGTACTGATTTGCTGTAGCCACCTTTTGTTGATAACTAGAAAGTTAATTACCGTAACTTCGCTAATTACGCACGTCAATGCGGAAACTGCTCTATATCTAGAGGCTGCCAATCCGTACACTCGTATGGTCAACATAACGTTACCGTGACTTATATTTTTTTCGAATTTTTAAAATTTGATGCAGCTAAAAAGAAAGAAAATACCCTGTATTGTTAAGGTGTTTATTAGATGTGACTAGGAGCAGGGCAGCGGCGACAGTCTATATAGGCAGAGCACGGACTCCTTGCGCGAGCGGCATTCCCGAGCAAAAGCGCGGAAGAGGATGACCCACTATACCGTTCCAACCCTTCTCCGCAATATATATTTAACAAATATCTACATCATCATGCACTTATTTATGAACCTGCTGGCAGAGGGTGAAGGAAACGGAGAAAAAAAAGGCGATGGCGGCGCTAAGCTATTGTAATAACAGCGGGGTACAACGACGCGCAAAAGATACTGTACGAGAGCGGGCCAAACGGCACGTATACTATATATATATGCCTTAACTGTTCCCAGTACATCGTTATGCCCACGTGACGGCGCTCGGTGCTTATTGACTTCGTAACCTTACGTCTGAGACTCGTTTGGTGGTCAAACGTGATTTAATGTCGGTGCTTTCCTGCGTCGACCGCGACAACCGATCGCGCGCGCAGACGCGACGAGCGATCCTCGTCGCGATATCGCGATAGCGGCGAAATAAGGTACGATCGGATAAAGCCAGCGAGCACCTTCACGCGCGCGTACTCGCGGGCGAATTTCCTCGGCCACGCGGGTCGCACGGCCGGCGCAGCGGTGCGTTCCGCGCGAGAGCGGCAGATTATGTCGTTAATCGCCCGCGCAGGCTCCACGAGGCACGCCCCACAGAGCCGCGGACCAATTTCTCCCTAGTCGCCCCCACTCCTCGTATTTGGCAAACAGCAAACCGTTCCGCGCGCGTAGCACTGCATTGCTCGCTCGCTCGTTCGCCTTGTCGACGCCGCCGTTCGTCTTCCCTCGGCGGGCGACGCCGCGCTCAGCCCGAGAGATATCTCGTAGCCCAAATTAGCCGCGTGCGTACGCAGTACGCCAGCCCCCGCTCTTTGCCTGCGAGCACAATCAGTGCGCAATGAGTTATGACGCCGCAATTTCCCGCCCCGAACACGCGCAGGCGCACGGGGGGCCCCAGCCGTACACGGCAGTGTGGGAGTGTGCAGCGCAACAGGTTCCGACGTCTGCCTCAGCGTGTGGTGCGCTCGCCGAGTCCCTCGGTGCGCGTCGAAGAAAGCACAGCGCGGAGTGGCTGGCCGCGTGCTCGGTGCCTTATTGTCTCGCGAAAGAGAGAGAGAGAGAGAAAGAGGAAGGGGAGCGAAGATCTTCGAAAGGGACAAGCACGCAGGGCAAGGAAGTGGAGAGAGAGAGAAAGAGATAGCAAAGAATGATGAGAGGGTTGCTGCAGCGACCGAGGATTATCGCCCATCGCTCGTATAATGCCGTACCAGATTCCCGTTCTATCTGCTTCAAGCACTGGCTTATCTCAAACACGTCTATGGGGCAAACGTGTACTGTATACGTCAGTCTCACGAGAATCGCTCTTGCGCGTAGCGAATAACACTAATGAAGAACTACGCACTGAGACTATGTGCTGCGTCTAGCTCCGCAAACTTCCTACATTTTCCTAGAGCGCAGTTAAGCGCCCGTTCCTGCGGCGAGCGTCGGCACCCGTCGTAACAGAGCGAACGAGCACATGAGAACGATGAAAGAGCGAACGCGGAACGCAGCGGGGGATGGCGGACACAGCGCGAGGAGGAAAACAGAGGATGAGGGTGCAGCGGCACCGTGAAGCCTGTTTCACATGATGCGACTGCAACGACGAAAATCGGTGCTGTCGCACGCGTCGCAATGCGATTTTTAGAGGGCTCATTTCACATGATTGCGATTTTAACAATGCGACTGGTGCGACGCCCAGGGTTGCTTAGTGCCAGGTTTCGTGGCACACGCTGCATAATTCATTTATTGTAGTGAATAAAACGTTTACACTATAATATTATTGACTTCTTTTGATTATAAGCAAATAATATGTACGTTTACTCATTTAAAAACGTTAGTTAAGATTTGTCTTGGGGTGCGCGACGGCGGTTTCTGTAGTTCAGTGCGACATCGCGCACGTAAACAGCTGTTCGTAGGTGGTTCAGCGGTGTGTGTTGCCTTATCTACCTTCTATGACCGTTTTGTTCTGCCTGTGCTACAACAATCTGCAAGATGACCTATCGACAAGTTCATATAGCTACCCTCACCGTATATGCAGTATTCGGAATTCGGCTGCCACGAAGTTGTCGTGTCAGCCCAACAAGATCCTCGCGCTACCCGTGCTCGGCGTCAGCGTCTAGAGAAATGATGCGTGTATATTGCCTGTCATTGCGCATATGTGGTGCCTGCTCCTAGCCATATTCTTACGCCAAACGCAACAAGAAGCACCAACCCGAACGCCCGCGTGTGCCCCTGAACGAAGCCTCAAACGATCTGTGTGATTACGACGTGGAATGAAAATTGTGTTGTGAAATTCAACCTTAGCGCTAGCCTGGTTCGTCCATCGCCGTGCTTGCGCTGCGAATATATATATGGGAGCCCCCTCTCAATATTTCTAAAGGCGCAAAAGCCGACGCATCAAATGTTTCGAGCAGTTACCGTCACTTTTGTAGAAACCTGTACGTTGTAACATAGCATTCTAAAAGACACGCTTCTCGTCCACTTTGTTGTCCCGTGTCTCGCGCTGGTAGTATACTCGGAACTTCTAACAAGAAGACCATATCAATACGCGCTATTCATAATGCAGGATCGTAGGCCCACGGCAGGCGCACTTGCCGTAGAATTTTTCAGCTTTCTGCTCAGCCTCGCACGCCTCTCACGGTTAGCCTGTTTTGTGGAAATAAATATTATTATATTATTAATGTTATTAGATATTATAGTTTCTTCACTGTAATTTATAGCAATCGTCCAGATTTCTTAAGCTAGTCATGCATTTAACCTATATTAGATCAACATTGTTACGACATGCTTATGGGAGTCATTTCAAACTAGATTGCTCAGCCAGAGAAAGTACAAATGCAAGCCTCAATGTTTATTCCAATTTGGTATTCCTATACATTATATTGTCAGAATTTTATGCCTGCTTGCATTTCCTGCAATTCAATGTTCAGAGCTGGAAAAACTGATTCCTTTTCTTGCTGTCGAATGGCTGCTTCAATGTCGATAGCAAGCTATAATTATTCATTTCGAAAGTGTTAAGCAATGACTATATGTCTAAGCTTATCAGTGCGTTTTTGTTCCACGAACACTTTTAAGTTTTCTCTCTCCCTCTCATTGACAGCCATGGAATGAAACCGTTCACTTTCATATGTATCAGAATGCAAACATTCTGAAATTTGTCCTGAACATTTGTCTGCGTCCTATAGTGTGCATGTTTGTATTAAGTTCTGGGGTTACAATCGCAGTGATCTACACATATTGTTATATTGCAAGAAACAAATTTATTTCACTTTGTTTTCAAATCTACAATGTGGCCATGCAGTAACGACTGCATTAATAAGCAAAAAAGAAAACTGCAGATTCAGTGTACGTGTTGGAATCTATGCGAAGTGAAGTTTTTGTCAAGTGGTCAATTAAATGCTGTTAAAGTAACTGCGATATATACCATTTGTCTTATTTTCAACAATCCAACTTGTCATCTTTTGCAAGGTTTGCTTATGCACCGCATAGGTCACAACCTTAATGTCATGTAATCTTTATGCATTACACTGTTCACAAACCATACCGAAACGCAAACGGCAGTTAATGTAGATGCACGCTGCGAGACATCAACACAGTGACGTTTGTTGAGCAAGGAATGGTGCGAGGTGTATGCAGATGAATGAATGACGTGCTTATGTACTTATTTATTTATATACCTCGCAGGCTGCAAGGTTGGAGTATTATGCAAGGGGGAATAAAAAAGTTGTTACAAAAGGAAGAAGGGCACAACATTAAGAAAAAAAAAACAGCAAAAAAAGCAGTACCACTACATTGCACCAACTAGCCCAACGTGTTTTACTGGCACATTATACAATACTTAACAAACAATAGCAGAAAAAGTTACTGCCCATGCACCCTGTACAGACGGTAAACCAGCGAAGCTGAAATGTGCAGCCCCGGTTTTTATCACTGGGTTAATTCCAATGGCTTATTAAAGTCTTTCTATATTATTGGTTATGTCTGTGTTTCTTAATGAGGTTATGCACATGTTTGGCTTGGGTTTATCACATTGTTTATTTGGAATGCCGCACATTGCACTTTGCAAGATCACCATCTTCGAAAGTGCAATGAGCAGTGGTTCATTGTGTTAATCCAGGTGGTCCGTCGAAGTCTTTCTGAATTATGTTACGCATTTGTGTTTTGTAATGCGTTAATCATAATGTTTATGACTCAGTTATGCACTGTAGTTACCAAGTGACACACCGGGGCTGCACATTTCATTTAATTAAATACAGGGACACATTTTTGAACCTATAGGGAAGTCTGAGAGAGACTTCTGCACGCGCGCTCTGCTGCTAGAGAGAAATGACGTCACTATCGGTGTAGCCATTGGCCCGCCACACCTTTGCTGCAAGATAATTATGACATCATGATCTTGTCTTAACCCCGTCCCACTCTGTGTCCCTTCCTTGGAATAATGCGTAGATAAATGTTTATGTGTTAAATGCATAAGCAATTTCTATGTCTACCCAACAAGAAATGTCTCCGTCCCTCATGTAAGACGAACAATGGCTCACAACCCCCGAAACAATGGCTCATACCCCTACGCTAGGGTTCTTGTGATCGGACCATGAGTGTTTCGCCTAGGCATATACAGCTTCACTCTAAAAAGAATGAACACCTTTCTGCTAGATACCAAGATAATCTCATGAGGTGTTCTAACAAATGAAAGTTTATTGACCATGCCGAGTAAATGCTGGTCGACAAGCAATAAATCGAATTTACACAAAAAGCAGAAGCAAGATCTGATGCGTGTCCATACAGATCCCAACAGGAAACGCATCCATCTCTGAAAGTGTAACAGCGGCCATGCTGACACAAGATTCTCCCAGTGTATTTGCATCTACAGCATCCATAATTTCTCTAGGCAGCCGATCTCCACAGAATGCTAGCTTCTTCCTCTACAATGCACTCTCCACATCTGAGCGTGCATCGTAGAGGAAGAAGCTAGCATTCTGTGCAGATCGGCTGCCTAGAGAAATTACGGAAGCTGTAGATCTAAAAATGCTGGGTTAATCTTGACATCACGGCCCCCGCTAAAAATGGATGCATTTCCCGTCAGGAAATGCACATGAATTTTTGCTTCTCCTTTTTGTGTATGTTCAGTCTATTGCTTGTCAGCGAGCATTTACTCGGTGTGTACATTAAACTTTTGATTGTTAGATCATCGCGGTTTTCTTGTTTGTCCTATGTGTTCTTTGGTGCCATTTGCAGCCAGGCTATTCGTTTTTTTTTAGACTGCAGCAAGTCACTTTAATAGCCCTCATGATACCTTATAAAATCTTTTATTTGGCCAATGTAGCAAGAATTTACAGTGTGAAGCAGTAAGAACAGGGTATGCTAACTTCTAATTAAAAGGTTTATTGTGAAAGTGCAGTGATCTATAAAGGTTACCACAAAGTAGTGCAGCAATAAACCTGATAAAGACTAGTGCTTGATGAAACCAAACATAAAAGCAGGAAAGGGGGAAAATACGTATAGATATACAAGTCCAGGGAAAAAAAACAGTGATGACCAAGTGTGCAAGTGGCTACCTTCCAGGAAACTCATTTTTTCCCCAATGGCATGGAACTGGAAGAATGTGCTTGCATTGCATAAGCAAACTGTCAGTCTGTCTATTGGAATAACAACAGTGTTTCTTGAAAGGTGCTGGCATGCAGGATTGGCAATTGTAATTATTTTTTCCTGCACTTGGAATTTTTCTCTATTTTCTTTCTGTAGCATATTTATTTATGTTTGGCTGCATCAAGCACCAATTTTTATCTATCCTTCAATGATGTCTTTCTTTTTCTGGGGAAAATTCGGGGAAGGCAGGAGATGGAAATTCAAGACGATGAGCAACATGATAACAAGGTGAAAGTAGGAGCCAACGTTTTGAAGAAGACAAGTCCACTTGTCGAAACGTTGGCTCCTGCTTTCACCTTGTTCTCGTTTTGCTCATCGCCCTTTTACAACTCGCCACATTTTTACAAATGAACCTCAGTTGAAAGTTAATCCTCATCCATATCTAGTGTCATCCTGTTGATACTGCTCCATGCTATGCACTCTTGCAACATTTGTGTGTGTATGTGTGCACACGTGTGGATTTGGATGCGAGATCGGGCCCTTGGGCAGAGGTATCATTCTTCTCCTGTGCAGCCTTATGAATTCATTAACTATACTGCAACAGAAATGCAATGGACAGGAACGAAGTGAACACACAGAGCTCTTCGTTCTTGTGTGTTGTCTATCTGTTGCACTTTAGTTAATAATGAATACACACAAACTCATCTAGTTTTCAGTTATGTCAGGCTTATAAGCCCGCTTGTGTCCTGGAATAACTGCATGGCTATGTATCCTGTAATTTAATTTCTGGCCATGTGCTGGCAAGTCGCGTGTTAATCTCTTGATTTTCCTGACAATCTTGTGTGATGTGCAGGCCCAGACAGTTTCTGGTGAATCCATGCAGGGTGTTGTGCAGGGTGTAATCTGCATTACAAGTGCTGCTTTGATTGCTTTCCGTTCAGCTTTTCTAGGTGTAGGATGACCTAAAATGGTACTCACTTATATGGGGTTTAGTTTTATGTAGTGTCATACTACTGTTACACTGCTATTGCCAGATCAGTGTACTATATGTGCCTTATGTTTGCTTGCATCTTCGTGATTAGCAACCTCCTGTGTTTGTTTGGCAGCTGCATATAATCTCCTGGCCTAATTGTTTGTCCCCATATTTCACGGTATGGGCCTGTTGTGTTTCAACTTCACGTACTCCCGAGGTTGCCTTTCTGAAGGGAGGGGTGTTTGCATCTCATATGCTAACTGGCATAGTATCTTGGGACGAGGTTCTGAGCTCTTGAGACAAAGAATTTGTGCTGCAGGCTGCAACTCTACTCTGTCTAGGTGCTTGTTCGTTAGCTCTTTCTCATAGAGGTCTTCAAGCATGGTACACTTGGAAAGACCTGTTATTACTACCCGATGCCTGTATTCGATGAGTTGTCTTTTTTGTGTGCTGTTGGTAATTCATACCGTACCATACCTTGGACACAAGCACAGCATCTGCGATTTTCTATAGTATCCGCTCGCCCACCCCCGTTATTTCGAGATTATTCTTTTCACCAGGTGTGGAAGTTGCGTCCAGGCATTGCATAATTGTTTCACCCACATGCTGGCTCTGCCGTCATGGGCTTACACTAGCTGAGGATTTGTGGATGTTGACTTGCGAGCATATTTGTCCAGCTATGTGGATCACTATGTGCAATCTGGGGTAGTTCTTGATTCTAGTCTTTCTTTTTTTCTGACGTCGATATGAGCTGACTTATCAGAAAGCGAGAGGCCAGACTAGCCAAGAAAGTCTGCAGTGTTGTCGAGGGCTTGTTGCATCATTTTTGATTTCTGTATAAGATAGCTTTCCCACAGACTGTAATACACCATAGGCTGTAGTGTTTCTTGTAGTATGCCCGTGTTGTTGGTGTGTGTGGGCTAAACGTACCTCCAACTCTCACCTGGAATTTTCTGTCTTTCAGAAAGTTAGTTTAAGTGTTCTACCAGAAATGTTTTTGCACATCGTTCCTCTTATTAGAGCAGCATGAGGTACTGCTGTTAACCCTTTAATGACGAGACATATAAATACCGAGAAAACATGTTTATTGTTCTATCTAAATATGCAAAACACGTCAAGAGTAAGCATAATCAACAAAAAGAAAAAATATTTTGCAGAAATTTTTCAGCAATAGAGGGAAAACCCCAGGCAGGAAACTGGAAGTGGGCTTCACCCCATTGAAGCCACCTAGCTTTATTTTCCATTTGTATAGACAGCTCTTATCATATGTGAACCAGAGGTGCCCATTTCATTTGCTTTACATCAGATGTGCGACACCAATGCAGCTGCATACGTTGCATTGGCCTGTCTCCTCTGAACTTGCTTGCACAAGACAGTGAGTCACGTGCCAAACTTCTTCTTCCTCGTCCAGTGTTCCTGCTCTAAACCAACAAATTGACAACCAACAACGCTTGCTGCTTGTCATTCAGTGTTGGCCGAAGACATTTAGCTAGAAACTTCGTACTCGATACTTAAACTCGACAAGAAAAAAATTCTTTTTTGGTGTGTTGCCTGTAGGCAACACTCGTCAATAAAGGGTTAAAAGCCTCTTCACTCTGTTCATTTTTTCATAAGCGGTATTACACAATGTCCTGCAATAAAGTTTCTGCTGCTTATGGCCCACTCATATCTGCCAGAAGGGACAACTCTTGAAAAAGGTTTTCTTTGTGCTATGTGTGCGACGTAGTATGAGCATTCATGCCTTGACATTTATACATCTGTATAACCAGCTTCTTGACAGAGTACTTGCTATACCTGATCATGCTTACTTGTGCAGTGCTGTTGAACAATACATATTGATGCAATGAATATTTACACACTTGAATTATCACGAAAGATGGTTGTTTTACAATTCTGCGCTTTGCTTTCTATTGGTGTTAGATTTTGCATAAGCATGCCCCCCGTGCAATAGCATTTTGAAGTGTAAGGGTTCAATAAAAGGTGATGAACTAAATTTAAGTGCAAGAGCTTTTTTTCGCACCTATGACTCCCATCGAAATGCGACTTCCATGGCTGGCAAATCAATCCCTCGCCTTGTGTTAGCAGCAGAATGCTATAGCCACAGTGGCAGGTGAACAAATTGAAGAACAATATTTGTCTATAATTTTTTTTTCTTGCCTATATGTAAGTAAAGTTTGGAATAAGTTTTTCATTGCAAAAAAGCCCAGTTTGTGTTCTTTTATTGAATAAACCACATATTGTGTATAGTTGAAATGCAGAAATTTGTTCTAAAATCCTCAGGTGATATATGTTCTTGCAAGTAGCATGGTATTTCATTACTTACAAAGATAGTAATCGCAGCGGATATCGTTATATGGGTTTACACACTAATATATGTGATCACAAACTTATTAGAAACTTACTAGAAACATGTAAGGCATGAATGTTTCTGCACACTTGATCAGCTGTGAACGTGCAAGAACTGCTTGTACTGGCTGACTTCACTGCACAGTTTAGATTTACTTTTCTTCAGCGTGTCGTTTTATACTGTTTTATCCACACAAGAACAGGGCGTTTGCCTGCTTTTCGCATTGTTGCACGAGTTCTACATAATTGTGCAGGAGGGTACGTTGTCACTGTATTTACTTAATCTACTAGCTGTGCAGTTAGTTACCTTGCAGAGCAAGTGTTCATACAGATGCAGTAAGGATACAAAGTCCGCAACATAGTCAATGTTTATTGGTTTCTGTGCAAGAAAAAAAAAATTCTCCAGCGAAGAGGTGCAACCAAACGTGCATGTAATATTTTATTCAAGCCACGGATTTAATGCTATCGTAGCAAATTCATTACGATAGCCTACACTTTTGCTCTGTCAGATTTAATAAGAGGCGAGATAAGCTTTCAAGATGCATCGGGAAATTCGTGCTTGAAAACCGACAAGAAAATGCAACTGAACGGTACCGCGTTCAGCGCAACGTTGAAACTTCGGGTACTTTGCTGTCTTGTCATTTGCCCTTGACGAGGTTGAAATAATTCAAGCTGCTCCGTAAGCGCGATTTTTGCATGCTACTCAAAACATTGTAGCGACCTCGTCGTCTGCTGGGGATCGAACACCTCCTAGCACTGACAACTCGCAAAGGCGTACGAAGCAAACGTGAAAATGCACTTCATTTGCTGTGCAGAGTGTCAACAAACGCATAGAAATCGGAGAATGCAATCTGCGGTACAAGTTTTTTATTCTCCCTTCGCGTACGTACCGAATTCGACGATCCACGTCTCCGCGTATTGCATTTGTCGATCGAGACGCCATTTTCCAAAACAAACCAGCGAAATAGCTCCTTTGGCAGCTCTCCGCGCAATTTCGACGGAAAATCGCAGCGATCGGTGCGACGGTGCGACTGTGCGACCAACCGGTTGGTCGCAGCCGAAAATCGGGGGGTCGGCACTGCGACTGCGATTTTCATCGCAAACGACGGAAATCGCACTTCCGGTGCGACGAAAATCGCATCATGTGAAACAGGCATGAGGCGGAAAGCGGAGGAGGAGGGTATGGCGAAAGCATGCGCATCGCGCAAGACGGGCTCTGCGGCGACGATGGTTACGAGATAGCGCCAGAGTAGCGCGCGTCGTCTGTTCACCGATGACGCTACCGGTACCATATATGGAAACAAAGCGCTGCATGAGCGGAGGTCTGTCGGCGGCGGCTGCTGTGGATCGTGCCCAGGCGTCCCCCACCAACACCACCTAGATAACACAAGGCCTGTTTACTCCGATCCACGATGTCACGCTACCTGGCCCCAAATTTCCATTGACAAGGTTGGCGTGATGAAAGCGGTGACGTCAAAATCACTGTTGCCTAGTCGGGAGCGTCCCCATTAGATTCTATGGCAGTCGGGCCAGGTAGCATGACATCATGGATCGGAGTGAAGAGGCCTTGTGCTATCTAGGTGGTGTTGCCCCCAAACGCTGCTTCTCGCCATCTCCCGATTAGTGAGGCAGTCGCGCCACACTTCTTTCCGTTTGCAACGTGTCGCACGAGGCATATTGTCCGCGACAGCCAACATAATGCGAAATGAAAACACGTATGGAGCTTCGTTTAAATTTAGCATTAGGGAGTGTTTTACCCTCATTTCACCTCCCACACTACATCAGAGTGACACGTGTATACAGAAGAGTCTATATACAGCGCCTTGAAACCTGAGTTTGACGTTGTGTCGAACGAGTGCGCCTGAGGTAGTGTATCTGAGGGACGGCCTTTATGAAGCCAATCTGACATACAGGCACACGTTTTGACGTTGCAAGTCGTCAGCATCATCGACTTACGAACAAGGCGGTCAATACGCGTTTTCTCAGCTTGTGTGACACTGCTGAAGGGATCTTACGCGGAAACGGCTAGGAGTACCAAGACACACGCACACACACAACAAAAGAACATGAAAAAAAACCAAGCACCGACTTCCTTTCTCTTTAGAAGGAGCTGAACGTATAAAACCTACCCGCGGAGCTCTCACCTGGAAGCTGAAACATCGACTTCACGAGAAACAAGGTGCGCGCTATATGGAAGTCGGCACCAAACACAACGGTACCGCTGCCTTTTGTCCGCGCGGCAGTATGGTCAGGTCAAACGTCCCGCTTCTTAAACGACCCTCTGCCACAGGTCACTCGGCAGGTCGTCGCGCGCTAACGGCCTATTGCCTATAGCCGCGTTCGCGACAATCCGCACTTGGTCCATGCGCAGTGTATTGCTCGAAGCGCACAGTCGCGCAAGCAAGCATGCTTCAGTAGTCGCGGTTGTGGGGAGGGGGGACGGGCAAATCGCTTTCCAGAGGACGCAACGCGGGCTGGCGAAACACAGGAGCGCGGCCGGCTTGACCATCTCTCCTCGCGCTCAGCCTCGCGGCGCCGCAGGAAATCGAGGAACGGGGCAGCGGCGACGGCCGCGGGCGACCGTCCAATGGCGTCCCTCCCGCGCGCACTCGCCGAACAAAAGGAACGCCGGCGGCGGGGGGCTATTGTCGGAGGCGGAACGACGCGCGCGAAATGGGCAAATTGCCTCGACAGATCATTGTGCGCTGTCTCGGTTGCTTTGTCTCCAAGCTTGCGTATCGAAGCTTGCGTGTCGACGCGTCCGCGCGCTCTTCATTGCCGTTCGCTACTCGGGCGGACGGACTCGGGCAGACTTGGGAGGAGCCGGGCGTTCTCGTTCGTTCTCGTTCCTCCGTCGAGGGAGTCGGAGCAGCGCTCTCCGACAGGACGGCGCGGCCGGGCGTGCACACCAAGTCTCTCGGAACGCGCGCGGTTCAGGAGCTCGGAACAAATGGTTCAATCTAATGATCCCCGGGTTCGGTCAGCGCGCGGACAGCGTGCCGCGCGACGAGAGATCGACCGTGCCCGCTTCCCTAAAATGGCTTTTTGTCTCGCTTAAACGGCCGCGCGCTTTTGCGCCGAAACGAGAACTCCCCACCCGCTCTCCCAGCTTCTGAGCAGGTGCGCAGAAGCAGCGGCAGCCTGCTTTTGCACTTCGCCCAATGAAACGCCATTTGCCTTTTATGCCTTAATGGAGCTGAGGACCCGGCCTCGCGGTGCTCGAATGCGGACAGCGCTCCTGAACCAGAGCGGCTTCAGTGAACCCGCAATTTGAGGGGTAAAAAAAAAAAGCGAGAAGCGTTCGCGCAGTTGTCGACGAGACCGTAAGCGACGTCGTCCTCTAAGCGATTCGGTTGCAGTTCGCGAAGGCAACTCTGTATCTGGAGGCGGGATGAGCTTGACGGTCCGCTTTAGCCGCATCACTGAGCACCCAGGTGCCGGCCTTGCCCGCGCGCTACTTGTTCTCAGTCGCCTTGTTCTTCATTCTTTTGCCAAACGGGCGTACGAACACGCGAATAAAAAAAAAAAAGTGGCAGCGCGAGAACTTGCGAACCATTATTACTGGCGTTATCTGGTATAAGCACGTATGACCTATATATATATGTGCTAAGAAAAGCGTTTCTGGGAAGCGAACGTTACGGAATTCGGGCTGGGTCTTCTCCAGGTTAGTCCTTTTTTTTTCTTTTAACAATCTCAATGGGGAGACTTGCTTAGTCAGCTCGGCGCCTTCTTGCAAATATGAAAAGAGAGGCGTATTGAAACTCCTTACATATGCCAACAACAAAAGAAAAGAAAGACGAAGTAGGAGGAAGCAGAAGGAGATTAGTACACATACAGCTGCAAGAATACAAGCGAAAGTGCTGATCTAATCAACCGGGCTGATCGGTAAAGCAAAATGAAACCAAAGATCAATATATATATATATAATGCTCGCTCGCTTCCTGGGTTGCGCTGTATGATGTTCCAGGCACTGGCCCCCGTGTAAAAAGAAATGCAAAATGATATAGTCAGCGCGCGACTGTATAAGACGAGGTAATTAGATTTTTAATTGCTCAATTCAGTTGCCATGGTGCATATGCAAAAAAGAAAAAAGAAATGGCAGACGGTTCTAATTAGAACTGAGACCTGTTGGTCTCAACC
Organism: Dermacentor albipictus; assembly: GCF_038994185.2. Classification (NCBI taxonomy): domain Eukaryota; kingdom Metazoa; phylum Arthropoda; class Arachnida; order Ixodida; family Ixodidae; genus Dermacentor; species Dermacentor albipictus. Next base: position 409,068,790 of record NC_091821.1, read on the forward strand.
AATGGATAAAAAATATATATGCAAGAGCGGGAGGTTACACTGCATGCATAAAGAGAACGCGAAAATGCAAACGAAAGCATCGCCAATCGACCACACCTTGCGCGAGCACTCATACACCGCTGTTGTGCCGCACCCCCAAATGATGATGGACAGCGGGCGCGCTAAAGAGGGGCGATAAAGGCACGCACGAGGCTCAGGCTTCCACGGCGTGGTGCGACGGCCAGAAGATAATGAACATGCAGCGAGTCGTCGACGATACAATGACCGCATGTATGCGCAAGCACGTATCGAGAGAAGTGCTTCGGAAAGCAGAGTTGAGTAGCAGTTCCACTCTGCATGTTGTTGATGGTGGTAACGATTATGATGATCTACACTCCTGAAGATGGTTTGATCGGTCAGATCGGCACAATGTGACGGCATTGCAAACATCGGTAACATTTGTCGACGATGCAAACGCTGTACTAAGACGCCCCCATCATACCGAATGTGCCCTGCATAGTGCGTTTGAGCGTGGTGCATTTTGGGTCTCCGCGGTATATAGATCCTTTGATTGTTTGCCCACAGTTTTCAAGAAACTTCTGTAACCGGTTGATCCATTTTGCAGGTTACGAACACAATACCGGCTTCCAACAACGTGATAATATACGGAACCATGTATAGTTGCTACCCCTTGTGCTCGTGTACATTGTGTACGTTAATAGTCCTAAATCGTGTACATTTATGGATGTCGTTCGCTCCGAAATGCTGAAGAAATGCTGCATAAGAGCTCAAGGTACGAGGTTGGTTTCTTAGATTTAAGCATTTGAAGAAAAATGCTTATTGCGACTACTGAAAAAAAAAGTTTTTACGTGGCAAACATAATTGCCTAAATACTGCATCACACCGCGAAGAAAGGGATCTCGATAGGACACTTTTGCACAGACTATACGAGTATTTATGGAGTTTGCTTACAAGAATGCAGTGTAGAAGAGCCGGCTACGTTTATGTCATGTCATCTTCGTCACCGTACCAAATCATTTTATGTGTTGGAACCTGGAATGACGTGTTCTTAAGAGCACTAGTGATCTACATTTTATGGAGGAAACTATAAACTTGTTCGTGTTCCTGGATCTATAGCAGGCAATGATCACCAGTGATCAACAAGGCAATGTTCAAACACAGCAGCAGCAGGCATAGCAAGCGCATTCATTCTTTAGCTCAGCAGTACTCCCCTCCCCCCCCCTCCCCCCCCCCCCCACACGCGCGCGCACGCACGCACGCACGCACGCACGCACGCACGCACGCACGCACGCACGCACGTTAACCTAATGTCAGCAGTTTTCAAATGGCTTCAATGGCTTTGACAATCACGAAATAATGCACTAGCCAATGCATCCTTGTAAACAGGAGAAAGGTATGCAGCCGAAACATTTAGTCATGAATTGTATCTCTTTTTTATGCATGCATCTTATACAGCATGCTTCTTATACAGCTGTTATGGAATCATTTGCCTAGCCGTTTTAATGTACATTGCAGACACCGCGGTGTCCGTCGTGCCAGTACCACAACGTTTTGCGGGACGCTTACAAGGGAAAAAAAGTTTCACTCATAATGCGAAGCAGCGACGCGAGAGCTGGCGTAATATTACGCGCAGTAAACCTTGTGCATGTTGCCGCAAATTGCCAGCGGCATAGGTTTTTAACTCTCTGCCACTCCGCCGATACTGCCGATACTGCTGCCACGGTCCAGTGGGTAGGGCACTCGGCTTGGCTTGGCTGCGGGAGGTACATTGTCAGGTCCTCATTACCGGACACCCGCCGGGTATATAAGACGAGTACAAAAGCGCATCGCACGCTGGTTACGAGTGTGTAACGCGAATGTTTAAGCAGCGGTGGTGCGGGCTACGGGCGTTTTCGCTTCCAATCTATAGAGCTTGCCCAATCACCTACTGACGGTCTCATGGTACTGATTCCTCCGTGACGTTTCAACGTAAAAAGGTGTCTTTATAGCGTTCTCGTTCAAACTACTCCGATGTCCGAGTGCTCACCGGCTTTCTAAGCATACACTGGCGCAGCCGAAGGCGGTACGACGGAGACAGCCTGACGACAATGGGATGACGTGCGATTCTGAAATGATGACGGATCAACGACGACAGCGTGAAGACAACGGCATGAGGACAACGGGATGATGACAACGAGAATCGGAGACCGACGATGGAACGACCACGACGGATATGACTACGACCGAGTGATGACGACTGCGTGACCACGGCGCGATGACAATCTGAAATGACAACGATGTGACTACGACAGCTGGACGACGACGGCAAGAGGACAATGTGATGACGACGATGACCTGACGACGACCGTATAACGATGATGGCGTAACGACGACGACTATAGGTGTGCAATAGGTGTGCTTTTGTTATATTCTAATAGAACTGAACCGCTGTATATCCGTAATATGTAGGATATTGTTGGACGCATGACGCAAGTTTGATATCGCATCTAAAATTTTCATCATCATCATAAACATCATCAGCCTGGTTATGCCCACTGCAGGGCCAAGGCCTCTCCCATACTTCTCCAACTACTCCGGTGATGCACTAACTAATTGCGGCCATGTCGTCCCTGCAAACTTCTTAATCTCATCCGCCCACCTAACTTTCTGCCGTCCCCTGCTACGCTTCCCTTCCCTTGGAATCCAGTTCGTAACCCTTAATGACCATCAGTTATCTTCCCTCCTCATTACATGTCCTGCCCATGCCCCCCATTTCTTTTTCTTGATTTCAACTAAGGTGTCATTAACTCGCGTTTGTTCCCTCACCCAATCTGCTCTTTTCTTATCCCTTAATGTTGCACCTATCATTCTTCGTTCCATAGCTCGTTGCATCGTCCTCAATTTAAGTAGAACCCTTTTCGTAAGCCTCCACGTTTCTGCCCCGTACGTGAGTACTGGTAAGACACAGCTGTTATACACTTTTCTCTTGAGGGATAATGGCAACCTGCTGTTCATGATCTGAGAATGCCTGCCAAACGCACCCCAGCCAGTTCTTATTCTTCTGATTATTTCAGTCTCATGATCCGGATCCGCAGTCACTCTCTCTCCTAAGTAAATGTATTCCCTTACCACTTCCAGTCCCTCGCTACCTATCGTAAACGGCTGTTCTCTTCCGAGACTGTTAAACATTAGTTTTCTGCAGATTAATTTTTAGACCCACCCTTCTGCTTTGCCTCTCCAGGTCAGTGAGCATGCATTGCAATTGGTTCCCTGAGTTGCTAAGCAAGGCAATATCATCAGCGAATCGCAAGTTACTAAGGTATTCTCCATTAACTTTCATTCCCAATTCTTCCCAATCCAGGTATCTGAATACCTCCTGTAAACACGCTGTGAATAGCATTGGAGAGATGGTATCTCCCTGCCTGACGCCTTTCTTTATGGGGATTTTGTTGCTTTCTTTATGGCGGACTACGGTGGCTGTGGAGCCGCTATAGATATCTTTCAGTATTTTTATATACGGCTCGTCTACACCCTGATTCCGTAATGCCTCCATGACTGCGGAGGTTTCGACTGAATCAAACGTTTTCTCGTAATCAAATAAAGAATTTTACATGATCAGAAATCTCGGAGCCACATATGACACATGAGACTTCAGACAAGCGGCTTCACGAAACAGAGCAAATAACAAGTACAGCAACTTGCTATCGCGCGTAAAGTTTTGCATGAGGAAGTGTCTCGGTGGCGCACATATAAAATGAGAACATATGAAAAGCACATAAAAGGCGCCTAAAGAATAAAAGCTCTGCAAAAAATATACGTTTATCTTACGCACACAGCACAACAGGCCGAGAAGGCACCGTAGGCAATAACTTTCAGTAGAAACTGTACTTCGCCCAATGTGTACATAAAAAAAAGCAAAATTTATTAATCTATTGATTCATTGCCCAAAGAGGCTCTGTGTAGTTTATGCTGCGCAAAAGCTCGACTACAAAAGGTCAGCGCTCTGCGTCGACGGCATGACGGAAATCGGATGACGAAGCTGGAATGACGACCACGAGGGCCTCACGACGACGGTAAAATAACGAAAGCATGACGATGACTCTATGACGACGGCGCAATGATTACGGTGGCATGCCGATGGCGTCATAATAACAATTGAATGACGACACCATGTTTATGATGAAAATATGAATTATAACTCAGAAGATTGGCAGTTTGGGCTAGTTCGTATTCCGCAGTCGAATTATTTAAGTTTAAAGCGTCATCCGACTTGTCGTCCTGTCTTGTTCGTACTTTAAACCTAATAAACGTATGGAAATAGGAAGAAAGAATGACGTAGATGGAACGACGACGGGCGCAATCAGTGGGTTTCCCCACACATGGTGCACAGTACATTTTGACCGGTGGCGTCACTGGTGGATTCACTGGTTAGGGTTCGCCGGTTAGGCCGGACCAAGTCCAAAGTGCGTCATTGCTGATGTCAATGCGCACGTGTGGAAGAACCCAGGTGCGCTAGTAGTAGCAAGTGGTTGTTAATGAGAAATAATTAAATATGTAAATAAAGGAAAACGATGGAAGGAAAGGAAAATCGGTGCTGACTGCAGTAACTGTCTAGCGCAGTCTGCTTGTTTCACTTGAACCGCGATCTAGAATCCGAGAGTAGATGTGTCAAGCGATAAATGTTTGCAGATTATTGCATCAGTGCTCAGTCGGGTCTCAAGGTCATATTGAGCGCTATCTGGGCTTTGATAATAGGTGTGCGCTTCAAATTCAGTCCTAGATGACTGTTTGGGATGCTTTGTTAGACTGCCCTGCCTTCGCGATTGGCCCACGAGAACGGTCAGATGCCCGACAGGAATTAAACACCGGTCTACGTTCAGGAATTATTCGCATTAAAATTGGGTAGAGCGTGCTGCAAACGGCCTATGGGCACTTGCAGGTGGTTCTCCTTGCAATTCATGACACTTCGCGAAAGTTTTGGTTGGCTATCTCGGCAGCGGTGGTAGAGGTCCTTAATAGTGGGATCCCTGGTGCCAACACGGCCTTTTCAGTTGGCATTGAAGACCTCTTCTACAGCATTCCCCATGATGAACTCTTTGTAGCTGTGCGTGAACTTATTGATCACTGCAGTGCTGTAAACTTCCAGAATGCATGTGGTATGTCGGTGGATGCCTTTCTAGAGCTCCTATCCTTTTATCTGTCATCCACTGTTGTTGAATTCAAAGGTTCCTTGTTCCTTCAGAAAAAAGGAATATGTATTGGCTCTAGTGTTGCCCCAGTGCTTTCCCAGATATTTTTAGCAAAATTTGACAGGAAACTTCAAGGCTTCCTTCTAAACAAGCGTGTGTGCAAAGTTTTTAGGTATGTGGACGATTTTTTAGTACTTTTAGAGCTTTTACCAAATGACACTCTGCCCGCAGCAGTAGACGATGTATTGACTGCTTTTAAAGCTTCTTCACGCACTCTTAATTTCACTCATGAACTTCCTAGCAATCATTCCATCAGGTTCCTAGAACTGCAACTAACTTTCTTTGACGACGGGCATTTGTGCTGGATGTTTTCACCTAGGGGCAAGAAAGCTCTTTTACCATTTGGATCTGCACATTCAAAGATTGTAAAAAGAGGGATTGCAATGAATTGTTTCCGCAATGCACTTGAAAGAAGCTGTCACCACGCCATTAAAAGTAGCTTTGACGCACAATCCCAACGTCTAGAAGCCGCAGGGTTCCCTCCGCCTCTTTTAAAAGCGGTGGCTGAATCGCTGCTTCAGAGGCTAAAGAAGGAACGTACGGAGCTGGTAGATGGTGGGGCTGTTGAACGTAAGAAATTTGAAGTTATGCCGTACGTGCATAAAGTGAGCCACAGTATTAAGAAAGTTGCCGCCAAGCAGGGAGTAAGTGTTGTTTTTTCTGCCCCTTGTAAGCTTTCGGGTCTGTGTTCGCGCATTTCTCGAGGCAGGGCAAGGAACCATGTTTGCACAACGCAGCATGAAAATCGTTTCACGGCATGTGCCGCAGGGGTTGTTTATAAGTTCCCTCTCACGTGCGAAAGATTTTACATAGGCCAAACCGGTCGATGTATTAATGACCGCCTGCGTGAGCACCACTCCTCCCTGGGGTCAGATAACGGTGCAAACTTGCCTCGCCATTGCAATGAGTGCGGTTGTTATCCTTTGTTTAGCAATGTGACGATTCTTGGGAGGGGCAAGGGCAAAGAAGAGCGTGAAATCTTGGAAGCGTACTTCATCAGTTTATTAGGTGATGACTGCGTTAGTACAACCTCGGTGCGCTTACAAGAAAAAGAATTTGAATTTCTAAGTCGGTCCCGATAGAAACGGTACTGTCTTTTCATGCTATGTGATAAGTGATGGTGCGGTTGCGCATGCTCTGCTGCCCTTGCTGGGACTACACCGATTCTAATAAACCACAGTTGATAGTCCAGTCGTTGTGTCGTGAACTTCTTCTCTTGTCCTTTGTGTTTTTGACTGGTTTTTTCGTTCAAGTATGTACCAACTGGCCCAGATTTCAACCCTCCTCCGCTCCCCCATTGGCCAATCTGTGTCACGTGAAAGCAGGCCCCGCGCTTTTGTACATTTTTTTCTTTCTAGCGCAGAGCAGGCGCCGCGCTTTTGTATATCTTTTCTTTCCAGCGCGCTGCGACCCCCATTCTTGGGCCTGCGCGACGAAAGTACGGCAGGCGGTTTGAAGGAGCGCGGTAGTTTTATACAATGTGTTAGGGCCGAGTGCTTAATTGCGACGCCGCGCTGCTGCGCCTACGGTTGCCACAACAGACCCAGTGACGGCAAAAAGCTTTTTGCTTTACCATCCGCCGGGCGCAACGCAAAACGAAGAAAAGTGTGGATTCACAAGATCGGGCGGGCTGACTTCCAGCAAGTGGCAAAGAACGCGCGGCTTTGTGAAGTGCCACGGCTCCTCCAACCTCTTCTTTTGAGCCTAGTTCACGCCTTTCGCTTCGAGAAAAGTGTATGTGTTCATGCGCTGCGTGGTTTTTAGCGCGTTTAAGTTTACTTTTCTTTTTTGGTATGTGTTCTCTTCGTTTCATGTAGTTTCGTTTTGCGGTGAAAGTGCACGCATCTGCAGCTGGCCTGCGACATGAAAGCGACATTATTTAGGGTGTGTTTTGAGCTCCACCAGAAGTTTGCACATTCTCGACGCTTTTGCAGGGCTCACTATGACTTATGGATGCAGTCTTTTAGCTTCGAATGTACACCTGCATGTATTAATTTGGTTTGTGGTGATTAACGTTTTTAACGTCCCGAAGCGACTAAAGCTATGATGGAAGTCGTAGTGGATTGCTCCGGATAACTTTATTTAGGTCTCCAAGAGATGTTTAACATGCACTTCGATCGTAGAGTCGTACGTGGGCCGGTAAATTCCTCGTTGGCGTTTCATCCTTCTCGCGTCGGCGCGGTAGCGCTGCGTTAGAAGTTGGCGCCTCGGCGCGATTGTATTTCTTCAACAGATTTTATTTACTAGTTGGAACAACGTGTCATTATTTCGTATTATTGACGGCGCCTCCAGGGCACTAAAGCAGCAATGGGAACACCAAAGCTAGAACCAGGGCTGGATGGGGCTCGCCGAAGCCTGTGCATGCCAAAGGGGTGTGAGATCGGCTGTCCGCGTTCGCGGACAGCCAATTTGTATGCGCACACTTCCTGCGCCGCCTGCTTTATTGTAATTTCGCGTGCTCTTCAGATGTCTCCGTTAGCCGTTGAATGTGCCGTCCTGGAGCAGTACTTGCCAAAAAAAAAATCTATTGTCACGATTACCAAAGCACCCCGCAATGAAAAAAGCGCCCGCGACTGCTGCAACATACTGCGCCCGTGCGAGGAGAATTACGGAACACCAACGAGGAATCGCTGTTCAAATTATCTATACCGCCTATGTGTGAAAACGTTGCTCATGGCCACCACAACCTGTGCATGAGCTACGTACATCTGTAAAAGGCGCGGAACAGAAACGGCCCTGCTGCCAGGCATTGCTGACCGCAGACAGTCGGAATCTCTCACGCGCCGGCCGAACAAAAGCATCCTGCAGGTACGTAAATTAACCTACGAAACCACGTGCACATACTTTCACGCTGTCAAAACCTGAAACTCTGGTAATTACTCGCGTGTCTGAGCACACCGCGTGCTTGTGTCGTGTTTCAGCAACACGAACTGTCAACGTGCGCGCGCTTTACGCCTTAAATATTCCTTGAATAATGGTGCTTTTCTCTATTTCTTCCGTAAATCCGACACGACATTCTTAAGGCCAGGTACCGACTGACAAAGCAAGATCTAGATTGAAAAAACTGCTCCGCAGGACTCGAACGAACTTTTCCGCGGATTTCCTCCCGTAGCGTGTTAGCCGTCGTCTGCTACGGCAGGCCCACCACCGGCGGCGCCACCGTCGAGGCCGCGCCGAGCGGAGGAGGAGGGAAGTGAATGGCGCTACTTTGGGAGATTGAGGGACTTTAGTCTCAACATGTCTCTCAGCTTGTCCGTGCCCCGCCATCACGTGGTCTCATCCCGTGACCTTCCTTCTTGCCCTCGACGCCGAGAGTATAAAAGCAGCTGCCCCCGGACGCCAAGAGAGAGGCTCCGATTTCTTCTGTTGAGTAACGGGCTCTCCCGTCTCTCCACTTCGGTCGACCTGACCGGCCGCTCTTTTGCGATGCTGGAATAAACAAGTTGTTCTGTTAGCAGTCGACTCATGCTTTGCTCGGACCTTCGGATGCTTCCAGTTATTTTGTGCCCCAGACCGCCAGGCCAACGCTACCCTTGGGGCTTGCGACCCATTTGCAACAACTCGTGCCAGCGGTGCCATTGCAATAACGGGTGTCAGCACTGAGATTCCAACAGCTGGCGTCAGCGCTGAGCTAGGTTCCAACACCCGTTTGCAGTGGGCGTGTATACCATGGTCGAAAGTGGTGGGCGCAGATTAGCATCCCTCTGTACAGCTTCCCGAGTCTCCTCACTCCATTTTTTGGGCAGAATGCGTCACGAACGCGGAGACGCCATACTTGAGCAACCATCCAATTTCTGCAGCGAATTGCGCACGTTCGATCCTTATAACTCTTGATGACCAGACGTGTGAGCTTGACGGATTATACATATGTACAGTATAATCTTGCAGTCGTGTTCGCTCCATATTCGCAGTGGGCCCGCTTGTTATGCCGAGGTTGTTTGTTTTGGCACAAAGAAGCCGTCAGTGCACGGCACACGTGCATGATTGTGCAACAGCTTCTCTATTTTGCGCAACAAAACTAAATCAAGGTACATGGGTAGTTCGGTTGCAAATGTGTAGGATATATTAGTACGATATGTTTTCATTACATACAGATATAGCAAACAACTCGGGATTTCGGTTTACACCTCGGCGGCTTTTGCTGCCTGTTATAGATTATTGTTTTGTTCTTGGCGTCATTGGGGATATGAACAATAAGATGCTTCGCACACACACAAAAAAATGACGCGAGCCAGTGTAAACACTAAGCATAACTTGATATCCCATCTGAAATTTTGCATGATTAGAAATCCCGGAGCCACATATGACACACAAGAGGCTTTAGACAAGCGGCTTCACAAAACAGAACAAGTAACAAGTACAAATTACTATCATGTTTAAAGTTCTGCGTCAGTAAGTGTCTTGGCGGCACACATGTGAAATGAGAACATACGAAAACACATAAGAGGCGTCTAAAGAATAAAAGCTTGGCGAGGAATATACGTTTAACTTCCCAAAATTGCACAAAAGGCCGAGAAGGTACCGTAGACAATAAGTTTCACTAGCAACTGTACTGCGTCGACTGTGTACGTATATAAAAAAATTCATTAATCTATTTATGCATTCTACCTAGAGACTATAACAGACTATGTGCAGTTTGCGCAGCGCAAAAGCTCCACCACAAAAGGCTAGCGCTCTGCGTGTTCCCTTTCTTTATTGCGTTGCACAGGCAAACGCAGTCCCATTGTGATTAATAAAATCCGTTAAACATACTCCATCTCTAAATGTGACCTCCTTTAGCCACAGCGGAGCTCCACGACTACGCCGTATTATAATATACTTCACGATTAACTTAACATGTTACGGCCTCCGAACAGAAACGGCTTAGTCCGGAGTCAAGTATTTTCTGCATGCACGTCTACTATTGCATAGCTGCACGCTTTTCCAATATACAAATGTCTTTATGGTATGCATGCTTGAGGTTTTGTTCAAAGGAAGCAATTTAAAAAATACGAGCTAACAATACCTATTCACAGCGAGCTTATTCAAACGCGACCATTCCTCCTCCGATCGACAAACATACTTCCGAGCTAGGCTTCTCTGAACGCGAAGCAAGAGGCTAAAGTTAGCCTCGATTGCATCATGCGTGGTGCGACAAAGGAGCCGTCAGTGCACGGCACAAGTGCGTGATCGAGCAATAGCTTCTCTCTTTTGCCCAACGATACCAAAGCAAGGTGCATGGGTAGCACGGTTGCAAAAATATAGTATATATTCGAGCTTTTGCTGCCTGTTATCGCGACTGGGCATATGAACAACAAGATGCTTCACACACACACACACACACAAACACACACACACACACACACACACACACACACACACACACGCGCGCACGCACGCACGCACGCACACACACACACACGCACACACGCACACACACACACACACACACACACACACACACACACACACACACACACACACACACACACACACACACACACTGACGTGAACCAGCGTAAACACTAAGCATAACTTCGTATCGCATCTGAAATTTTGCATGATTAAAAATTTCGGAGCCACATATGACACACAACGGGCTTCAGACAAGCGGCTTCACGAAACAGAACAAATAACAAGTACAACTTACTATTGTGCGTAAAGTTCTGTGTGAGCAAGTGTCTCGGCGGCACACATGTGAAATGAAAACATACTAAAACACGTAAGAGGCGTCTAAAGAATATAAGCTTGGCGAGGAATATACGTTTAACTTCCCAACATTGCACAACAGGCCGAGAAGGTAACGTAGACGGCAACTTTCACTAGCGCTGTATTGCGTCCACTGTGTACATATATAAAAAAAATTCAATAATCTATTCATACATTCTACGAAGAGACTATAACAGACTATGTGTAGTTTGCGCTGCGCAAAAGCTCCAATACAAAAGGATAGCGCTCTGCATGTTCACTTATTTATTGCTTTGTACAGGCAAACGCAGTCCCACTGTGATTCATAACATACGTTAAACGTACTCCATCTCTAAATGTGATTTCCTTAAGCCCCAGCGGAGCTCCACGACTACACCGTATTATAATCTAGTTCACGATGAATTTAATATATTACGGACTCCGAAAGAAACGGCGTAGTTCAGAGTCAAATATTTTCTGCATGTACGTCTACTATAGCATAGCTGCGCACTTTTCCAATATGCAAAAGTCTTTATGGTATGCATGCGCGAGATTTTGTTCAAAGGAAGCAATTAAAAAAATACGAGCTAACAATACATATTCATCCATATTTAGAACGCCCTCAACCTCCAACGCAGCCGTGGAGCATTGCACAATACACACTTCCGTTTAACTTGTAGAACTTTTTTCGAACATACTTCCGTAGAACTCTTTTCATAAGCCTCCTGGTTTCTGCCCCGTACGTGAGTACTGGTAAGACACAGCTGTTATACACTTTTCTCTTGAGGGATAAAGGCAACCTGCTGTTCATGACCTGAGAATGCCTGGCAAACGCACCCCAGCCCATTCTTATTCTTCGGATTATTTCAGTCTCGTGATCCGGATCCGCGGTCACTACCTGTCCTAAGTAGATGTATTCCCTTACTACTTCCAGTGCCTCGCTACCTATCGTAAACTGCTGTTCTCTTCCGAGACTGTTAAACATTACTTTAGTTTTCTGCAGATTAATTTTTAGACCCACCCTTCTGCTTTGCCTCTCCAGGTCAGTGAGCATGCATTGCAGTTGGTCCCCTGAGTTACTAAGCAAGGCAATATCATCAGCGAATCGCAAGTTACTAAGGTATTCTTCATTAACTCTTGTCCCCAATTATTCCCAATCCAGGTCTCTGAAAACCTCCTGTAAACACGCTGTGAATAGAATTGGAGAGATCGTATCTCCCTGCCTGACGCCTTTCTTCATTGGGATTTTGTTGCGTTCTTTACGGAGGACTTTATGGAGGCGCTTAGCTAAGTATGTAATTAATACATTTATGGAATCACGGAAGTACCATCTTTCGCCTGTGAAAAGGCTTTGCATATATATTAGCAGGCAAAAAGAAAACAAAACACGAGCAAGGACGCCACTCTGAAATTCTCGCACGAGTTGCGATGACGCCGGTGATTTTTGTGTCATGTGACCAAAAACATCCTACTTTTTACGGATAATACAACGTTTTTTTTATGTGAACAAAAAAAAATACAGAAAGAGAGAGAGAGCGAAAAAGAAAAGACAAGCGCATTGTGTCAGCTTGTGGGCACGTTCATAAATCATGCACAAAGAAACACCCAACCGCACGTAAAAACACCGTGATATATCACGGGTGGTTTTGCATACAATTGGGATCCAGTTTTACATGCTGCCGGGGCCAAAGCGCACGAAACTGCACGATATAATGTCGTGCACAGTTTTCTGCGGTATTGGTTGCAGCAAACACTCGCAGGTACGCGCGAGCAATCTGGTAGCCAGAAGAGAAACTTCTAGTAAATGGTGCCTCTATAGTCTTGCCGCCTGATTCTTGGTGTATCCCCTTTTACCTCCCTGTTTTTGTATTTCAGTGTAGCCATAGCCACTGAGATGCTGCAGCGGGCCCCAAATTAAATTATGGGGTTTTACGTGCCAAAACCACTTTCTGATTATGAGGCACGCCGTAGTGGAGGACTCCGGAAATTTCGACCACCTGGGGTTCTTTAACGTGCACCTAAATCTAAGCACACGGGTGTTTTCGCATTTCGGCCCCCATCGAAATGCGGCCGCCGTGGCCGGGATTCGATCCCGCGACCTCGAACTCAGCAGCCCATCACCATAGCCACTGAGCAACCACGGCGGGTGCAGCGGGCCCTAACGTGGCGTGTTGAATGTGCAGAAGGCTTGTGTATTACGTGAGCCCTATTTGAAAACTAGTCGATAGCCGGTGTTACTCGCTTCTGGCGCCATTCGCGATTCGTATTCGATACGGTCACAAAAAACTGTTCACCATTAGCACGAGCATCCCCGAGCCGACCAATAATATTGGTTCGTCCAGTAGCGGCGCGGATAATAGCGAGAGTCAATTAAACCTTTCAACACGATTAATATGTGCCTTTTAATCGTTCAATTAATGAATTATTTGGATTTGTGGGTTTACGTACACTAGCGGAAGAAAGAAGCTATGCAGGTGATCTGTCACGACACATACGCTTTGAAAAAAAAAAGCACGCTATTTGAAGGGACAAAGCCACGCTCGTGCGTGCGCGCGGCTCGCTTCACGTGTTCTGCAGCGAACGATCGGACAACAGGCGTGCACAGAATACCTGCATTTGCGATTTAAGCATTCGCGACAATTCAACAGTTGAACGACGCTCTGCGCAAACGGACATTTCAAGCATGTCACACTCTGTCACACGCAATCACAGGACCAGCTGCGGAGGCAATGAAGCTTGTTACGTTCGTAGGCAATATGAGTTGATTTGCTTATTAACGGCCACGCCAGCTGCAGAGAAGGCGCTCGCTCGCATAGCGTCGATGTTGCCGGGTCGACGCGCGTCACCGTCTTTACGACCGGCGTCACGTCGATCCGGTAGGAGGATGCCCTGCACTCGCCACTAACGCAAGGGGTCCAAGTCGCCGTAAGCTACTTCGGGCACCGAGCGATATATTGATGTTAAGAAGGCCTTTGACTCGGTCAGTCACGTTCATATTCTACTTGGACTCTCAACGGTCGGAGTCCATGGCCGAGTTCTGAAATATGGATCGCTAACCTCTTGACATATATATATATATATATATATATATATATATATATATATATATATATATATATATATATATATATATATATATATATATATATATATATATATATATATATATATATATATATATATATGCAAATGACGGACAAAAGCGATGCATACACCATAAACAAGGAGTTCCGCAAGGAAGTGTGTCAAGTCCACTTCTCTTCAACGCAGCAATAGCAGGTTTACCATCAGTAGTTCCAGCAGACCTAAACATGCTTACGTATGCTGATGACATTTGCATATGGACATTGAACAGGTCTCTAGAGGTTGTCAAGCATCGACTGCAGGAAGCTTTGAATACAATAGGTGATTGTTTAAGAGAACGCGCATGCAGGTATCTTATGCGAAATCAGCGGTTTCGCCTTTCACAAGAAAAAAAAAAGTTAGAAATTTTGGTCTTTCAACAGACGGCCATGAGATCGAGCTGGTTCGCGAACATCGTTTCCTCGGCGTGATTTCAGACCACCAGCTTTGATGGACTGATCATTTGACTGCACTGGAGAACCAAATTAGTTGCGTGATAAATGTTCTCCGCAGAATTGCCGGCACGAAGTTGGGGTGAAACAACTGCATCTCTGGTTCACGTCCACTCAGCACTTGTTTGTCAGAACATTGATTACTCCGCCCCTGTATTGCAGGAATTATCTGCGACGTCCTTCCACCGGCAACAGCTGTTGCAGGCTCTGAGTTCACGATTGTATCTAGGAGTCCCGCAAGCTACATTCAGTCACCTCACTATTGCAGAAGCGCGGGAACCACATTTCACCGTAATTCGCAGCCTGGAAACATGCCGCCATCTCTTCAGAATTTCTACCCAGCATTCTGCGCATCCACTTATCTCTCCGGTAGAGAACCGGCCAGGTGCACAGATACACGCCATGTTTCAGGAGCATAAATCACGACTTCCACGATCAGTATTTTGGCGCTCAGACTTCTGCTACCCACCATGGCTTCTGCAGGCGCCGAAAATAGAAACGTCAATCGAAGGGCTTAAAAATAAGAGCAACGTTTCCACATTAGTTGCGAAACAATTAACGTTACATCAGCCATTTGACAAGTATACCAGGAATCTATTCACGTCTGCACGGACGGTTCTGTAATCAAAGAAAGTGCAACTGCAGCTTATGTTATACCATCCTTACAGGTAAAGCACGCTTGTCGATAGGACGCACGTCGTCACCAACGGTAGCGGAATTAACGGCAATTCTCCAAGCCGCTTATTTCATCAAAACATACGAGACACCAGAAAAGTGGGTAATTTGCACTGACTACTTATCGGTGCACTGACTACTTAACGGCTTTAGCATGTCTTGAAAATAATGACAGCCACCCACACGCACGAATAACAGACGCAGTACTGAACAGTTTAACTCAGGCTAATGAAGGAAAACACGAAGTGATATTACAGTGGGTCCCTGGGCATGCTGGTATAACAGGCAACGAATTAGCGGACTCGTTGGCAAAATCTGCCCATAAAGATGCAGAAATCCAACTCATCCCTTTATTACCAATGGACACGAAACGCATATTGACAGTATACTAAAGAAGGACTTGTGTATGTCAAGCTGCTTTAACAAAAATACTGAGGAATCACTTCCTTACGAAGTGGACCTTCAACTCAAATACCAGCTGGATGTAGAACTTTCAAAAAGTACTGAGACACTAATTCATTGATTGCGTCTTGGGACAGCATACACGAAACATTTCATATATCGCATAACACGGACTTTTTCCCAGGCTTGATTCTGTGGCCACGACGATGAGGATGTTCGCCATCTACTCCTCGAATGCCTCATGTACGCGATGCAAAGACAGCAGCTAGAATGAGAGGTATACTCCATTGATTCTCATCAACCTTTCCCACTCGCAAAATTTCTGGGTCCATGGCCATCGAAAATAGGACAGCGAAAAGCATTGAAGCCACTTGGACATTTTTACTAAGAGACAGGCATCCTTAACAACAGTCGCATTGAATGGTCATACGGTGTTACTATAACTTGCTTCTATTATTTGTAATGATTAGCGCTTATATATTATGTGTCATACTTTTTTTTTGTATTCTGTGCGTGCATTATTTTAGCTCTTAGTAATTCCTCACCTGTTTCTATGCTTATCGCAGCCTACATCACGGCCGCTAGTGTGTGTTTGTGACTTTACACTCATTATGGTGCAAGCCGCAAACGAGTACTTCCGTTTTTTTTTTAATCGGGGTACATTGGATCTGTTTGACGGATGATTCGTCGGCTAGCCTCCTCGAAAGTCGTTCCCACACGTTCTTCCGGTGGCCATGCGAGCTTAAGTGATTCATCATGATCGAAAAGATGAGTCACAATTAAAGCTTTCATCGATTAATCGGAACGTTATCCGATCAGTCGCTCAGGCCTGCTATATAGTCACCCAATTGGATTCTCTTACACACGCACACGAACAGACAGACACACACGCTAAACGGGGCCGCTGTTTCTGCTTTGCTATATAGATGGCAGAGGCAGAAACGCTCTTCCAAAATACAGCCGCCTAGCTGCTAACCCTTTTTCCGCGTGTGTCTAGCTTTTACATGATTCTCAGTGTTCTTTTTTTTTTTTTGCAAAATCATGACCCGATTTTCTTTATCTTACGCGTAAGTGCAACGACGCGTGGTTAACTAGAAGGACAATCGTGTATAGGATCACGAAACAAGGCCGAACTCCGCGCTATCGGTCTTTTCCTCCTTAGTGAATTCCGTGTGTTCTTCAGTCTTTCGATTTATCGTCCAAAGGGAGCATTTATTTTTTTAGCTCTTGGTTTATGGCATTTCCGTCTCCGCGCGGCGACCCTACAGCAACATTGTAAGCGAGTAGAACGACTTGTGCGTGCATCAAGAAAGAAAATACACAAGTCGAGCCTCCGTAATTGAAATGGGAAAACGGATTAGTGCTTCGGCCGCTAGCAGCTCGAAGGCGCGTCTACCTAAGCATCTTTACGTGCTCTCTGAGCAAACGTGGCCGGCGCTAATTGGAACCGAATTACTCGGCACGTATACAAGCTCGGCTTCAATCCGAGACCGCTTCCGGCCTTTTTTACCGGCCGAGATTTCTCGTTTATTTTTATTTTTTTTCTACAAAAACGAGTTGTCGGGAAACGCCGGAGCACGCACAATCGACCCAGAATTTAGCCCCGCTCGTGCGTTTGCAGTGAACGATTGGCCAGGCGCGCGCAGAACACCTAGATTTGCGATTCAAGCATTTCGTGGGCATTCGCAGCGCGGAACACGACCAGAACTGCCACAACTTCACGTGTTCCTAAATTGCGGCCGGGAGACATGATTTATTACGAGGGAAAAGGCGCACGCAGGCGGGTATACGTATACGTCTGCTCGAATCGTAAGGGCTCTGGCCAGCTATATACTCATGCAGGATGTATTGAGAGAAGGAAAAAGAAGAGAAGAGTGATTACGTTGTTGATGAAGAAGATTATCTACACGAAGATTGAAAGCTCTCCTTAGAGACCCGCACAGAGTTCACCGATTCGCAGCAAATGCAGGGTGACGAAGTGTTAAGTTCATCCGGGATTCTGGCTTCAACGCTTCCGGGTGTACAGTCGACTAAAAGCGAAACGCTGTCACGACGTCCTGCGTGAAAAAAAAAGAAAGAAAAACAAGAAAGCCAGGCACGCATTCTGCGCGATAGAAGCCGAAGCGCCACCATGTGATAAGTAGCGCAGTGGAAGGAAGTGGCTACACGACTTTGTACAGAAGCCACGACAACACGTCACATCCAGCAGCGCTAAATAAAATCGAATCTATAATGCGAGTTGTCGCTTGCCATTGACTGAATTTCCGGCACACTGCATGGATGAATGTATATGTATACGGGCAACCTCGCCTTGCTTTGGCGCGACGGGGCGCTTTATGTTAATGACGTCATTATGACATAGCGCAATGTTTTAGTGTTCGCCCACTGTTCTTGGAGAATAGAGAGACGACTTCCTGGTGAAAATCGAATGCATGTCACATCTGATGCGCACGTGTAAGCTAATTACTGCGGTTGTTTATGTGCAAGCATATTGTACGCATGTTTTCTCGGTGTCCTGAAAGGTGACGACAACTTAAATTTGTAGGAAGTAAGAGTCGATATAGCATGAACCATATGGGTAAAATTTAGAGTGCGTAGTTTAATAATTAGGGGCGATTCTTAAATGTAACAGCTCAAGCTTCGAATGGAACAGCTTTCCTGAAAATACGACCTTCATTTTGGAAGGTCGCACCAGTCCGATGTTCATCTTTTCGGACAGGTCGCCTCGCGGCATACTTAGATATATATATGAAAACGTGGGGGCCCTTATCGATAAGTTGTAGCAGTGGCTTAGGGGAGCTTATTGCCCATTAATTAGCCATAACGCGCAACCATCTGATCGCTCTTTTGAAGGGGTGTGAGAACACTTGATATATCGAATACGAATCAAATGAACCTTGATATTCGATTCGAGAACTCAGCATTTGAAGTTGTCGAATATTCGTTTCTCTTCAAATTTAAGGGATAAAAACAGTTGTTGAAATATATATGGAGAAATGCTATACGGAGTAACGTTCAATAGCCTAGCAAGGGAACAAGAGTTCATGATCGCAGCTCAGCATTTAGTCTGTGCACGAGTACGTTTATATAGGCCTACTCACAGGAGACCCTGATAATGAGAAGAAAAATTAGAGTAAAGACAGGTTGTAGTTTGTACGGCAGGCGTTAACAAACCCTTACTAGGAGCCTACCAGTGTCGTTGAAAAGAAAAACAGAATCACTGCATTCTAGCAGTGCTACCATATATAGCAGAGATTTGAGGATAACAAAGAAAGCTCGAGAAAAATTTAAAGACGGTGCAAAGAGCGACGAAACGAAAAATGTTAGGCGTAATATTAAGAGACAGGAAGAGAGCGGTGCGGATCGGAGAGCCAACAGGGACAGCCGATATTTACGTTGATATTGAGATATGAAAAAAAATAAGGGGAGGAACTGGGTAGGCCATGAGTGCGTATAGGGTAGCTAGATAACCGGTAGACCATTTGAGTTACGAGATGGGTGCCAAGGGAAGGGAAATGCAGTCGAGGACGCGCGAATAATTTCGTCACTCAATAAAAAAAAAAGTACCTCAATTACGGCTAAACTACCTATTCGTGCAATTTCGTCATGTTCACAAGCACAATACAAAAAAAAGAATATTAAATGTGGGGTTTTACATGCCAAAACTACGATATGATTACGAGGTACGCCATAGTGTGAGACTCCAGGAATTTGGACCACCTGGGGTTCTTAAACGCGCACCTAAATCTAAGTACACGGGTGTTTTCGCCCGTGTCGGAATGCGGCCACCGAGGCCAGGATTCGAACCCGCGACCTTGTGCTTAACAGCCCACCACCATATTGCCACTAAACAAGCACGGCAGGTAAGCGCACTACGAATTGCGCCGATGTATACATTCTGAACCAAAGCAGACATTAAAGTCAGTCGGCAATTTACGCTTGTCCTGTCCCTGTGTGCTTGTTTTTCTTTCTTTTTTGCGCAGACAATGTGTCCTAAAAGATACGCACAAACTAGCCCACTAAGACATTCTTGCTCTACCCAGGGCTCTTCCAGCGCTGTACGTTTAAGTAAGCTATACGCATCAGACGTGTCCAAATTTTAACACAACGGGCAATTCTTTGAACGCAATAGGTGGTAAATGGCATTGTCTTCACGGTAAGGACAATCACAGAAAACAGAAGAAAAGCGCAGAACGACTGATAAGCTGAGCAAGTTGGTAAGGATTCGTGGCACTGAAAGGCAGACGTGCCAACACGGACATGACAAGGAAATAAAAGGACAGGTGTAGTCGTTTTTTGTCCTTTCTTGTTGTGCATGAACAACTGCCTTACAGTAGCATAGAGGATAGGCACATGCGACCGGTAGTTAGTTGGGAAGCCCCGTATTTGGAAATAATTTGCCCCGTAACGCGAAGCAGTGACACGATAGTTGTCGAATTACAATGCGCAGTAAGCGTCACATCGTTCATTCGCAGGCGGCGAGCGAGCCATCTCTTTTCGAGAAGCAAAAGAAATGCGAGTCGTATTGAGTCCGTGGGAGTTGCGCCTCACGGTGGCGAAGTGGAAACACTCGGCTTTTCTTCCACCTGTTACCGATCTTCACTCAGCCACTGGTCCCTACTAAAACCATTTAGCTTCGTACTGCTGGACTCGTTCTGCTTTCCTCAAGCCTATCTTTGGCCTGCTCCATTAATAGGCTTCGCGTTATCGGTAGGCTGAATTATATACGTCTGCTGTGCTTTCGCCTCGGACATTTTAGAGCTCAACCATGCGCACGTCAATCAGGCAAGCTGCAGTTTCTCTAATTGATGAGGCTACCATCGCACAAAGGCCGCGCTTTCACTCAGCCTTGACGAGCACGATAATTTTAGACCGGTCGGAAAAGCCTTTTTTTTCTTCTTTCACAGCTTCGGTGAAGGTAAATTGAGAACGCTTCCTTCGGGGAGTGGTGACTGCGTGGTGTGAGCGCTCTACGACAGGATGTCGCTGTTTCGACAATCAGTGGAAAAGAACTGAAAACTACAATGCTTGCCCTTGTGGTCCGCGCACTGTCACACGGGACATGTTAGCAAACACAGTCCGCGAACTACGCGTCATCGGCTGCTCGGCTACAAAGAAAAATCGGTTGTTAGCATATGTAACGAGAACACGTTTCATATAAATTGGTGCTTCGGTGCGACAGGACCACCGCTTACACGCTGCTTGCGGACTGTGTTAACATGTCACGATGTAACGGCGACTTAAGTCACGTAGATCCACCCATTTCGGCGCTGAATCACAGCATGCGATGCAACCAATATAAGATAATATAAATTTATTACATCACAGAGTAAAACGGTGCACATGAGCAGGTATGAAAGTAAATGATTCAATAAACGTGTATTCACATTGTATCAATACTTCTGCACACGCTATAATACATTCATTGCAGATTAAGAACAGGTAAAACCGAACATAAAACACACATGAGCATAAAGTTTCGACAAATATACTTAAGCGCAGTCGTCAAACGCAAATACATCTGGCAGTATAATACAGACAAAATCAATCGTACAGTTTTAAATACGGACCCAACAAAATATTGTACCGAAACACTCAGTATAACTGCAATCACAAAAGCAGAGAGACTTACACAGGCAGGTAAAGCGTGCGAGCGTATGCCACAAAATCGGGACTGCATGAGCTCCTGTACGCGTAAGCTAGTGGTCTCGTAAAGCACAGTCAAAGGACCCGTTTAAAAGATGTTAAAAATCACGCACGTCGTGGCTAAACTGCTGCATCCCATTAAAATTCTTCACCAAAACAACCACGCACATAAAAAGTTTTCTTCCATTTCTTTTTTTTTTTTTGCGTTCACAAACTCATGTGGCTGCGCACTGCTGACATCGCATACAAGACATCACCAGTATAACCCCGGTGACGGAAATATGGACTATTTTCTTAGCAGCCAGCAGACAGGGCCACCGAAATTTTCGAAAGTTGGGCTTCCAATAAGGTGGAGGCCTGGCTTATACGCCATGGAGCGAAATATGCACAAACCACGGGGCACTGAGCGACGTAATGAGAGAAAAAAAAAATTCGCTGGAAAGTGGGAATTACATATTTTACGCGCATTTTCGGCGCGCCGTCTCCACGTCCAACTCGCGCCGCGCGGTGCGCACGCTATAACACTGCAACAGCAACGTGTCCCGTTGCTGCTTTCAGCCATCGCCGCACGAAAGACAATTGTGGACGGCACACAGCGTTGCACATCGCCCAGCGTGCATCAGACGCGCGGGCGTGACGCCTAAAGTGCGCTCCACGTGGTTGTGTCCGCTGCGCACCAGGTGGCAAAGACAGCGTCAGTGGGGGAAACCGTGGCGCCCAGTCAGTACACACGGCACGGCGACACGTCGTCTTAGTCGAGCAATGCGCCCTCGCTGGCGGCGACGTTGGCGCGCAGGTCCAGCGGCCGGTAGGCGTCGCGGAAGAAGTCCCGCAGCGAGACGACGCTGAAGGCACTGCGCGACAGGTACCGCTTGGCCACCTGCTGCAGGTGCCGGCAGGTCCGCTCCGTCTCGGGACGCGTCACACACGGCAGCCCTGCGACACGTAGAGGACGGCGATTGACATTATGGTAACGGAAAGGCACTGTAATTGCATTCAATAGAGATCGACGAGGGCGAAGCTCTGATGACCGCCCTTTGTATTCCCCTTTCTCCCCGTCTTTGTTTTCACACTGCAAAAAGCTTCGATGTCAGCACAGAGTAAGTTGCTATGTGGATAGACTGGAATATTGCGTCCCTGTTGCGTGTTCGCGTCCGAGCTCATTGGACACGAGTACGTCGCCTCATTTTTCATCCTCCAATTACAGCGGCATCCCGGGCGTGTGGTCAGGCTGAAACAAGCATCTCCGTGACCCTCCCGGGACTTCCCTTTCCCTGTAGTGGGTAATGTGATCTTTTACCTCGATGATGTTATTTGAAATAGTTACTTGAAGAAACAAGGAAAGACGTCATCCATATTCAGAAACTGACAAGTTCGTTTTTTCTTCCCTTGCCATTCGCGGAACACAGAAATTAGTTGCAAAAAAAGCAGAATGTAACGAGCATGAATGCAAAGATTTGCTTATTGTATAGCAAATGTACTGTTAAGGTAACGTCAAAAGAAAAAAAAAATCTAAAGTAATGACGAAACTCCGTAGGCGTCAGAATTTCGTCAGTTAACGCAAACAGCTGACAATGTGTCGGCAGCACGTCGCATGAATAAGACCATGCCCGAGTGGAACAGGGTCATACATATGAAGGAGGGCCATCATTACGCTCTAGATTGAAATAAACAACATAAAATAGGAGTGCACACCAGAGAAACAAAGAGACGCCACCCCCCCCTCCAAAAAAAAAAAGAAAAAAGCTACGCGTAATTTAGCATTGCTACCTGGCTGAGCTAGAAAAAAATTTGCAATTACACAGACGACAAAGGCGCCCGGATCGAAAGAGAAAGCAGAGGAGAACTGGCACAAAAGCGCGCAGAGACAACTGGCCACGCGACATTCGGCCACCGGACCTCGAAGCTCTAGCACGCGACAGCCACGGCAGCACGTGGCGTGACGGAATTCAATTATGACGGTGACTTAAAGAAAGTGTCATTAGCGATTCGCGCGACCGAAAGCAGAAGGCGCACGCAGCGTTACGGCAGCAGCGGGCATGTCAAGTGCAGGCTCGGACAAAAGGAAACGTGAGAGCCTTCACAGAGAACAAACATAACGTATAGAAGTGCCGCCAGTGGGCCCACGCGAAAAAAGAAAGAAACCTTCTCTCTGTCCCAAGACTTACTCGCTCGCAACTGGTTCCCTTCCCCACACGGTCGTAGCGTGCGCGCACCCCGAGCCGCGGGGATTATCCGAATCGGTCATCGGTCCCTAATAGAAACGAAGCGGGAGATTCGTTCCGGCTTGGGAGCTAGTGACCAAACCCTAATTGCCGTGCGCGGCGCTTTCACGGCGGGCCCAACATGCGACGGGGCAATGCGCTGCGTGCGGAAGGGAGAAAGGACGAAAACACAAAATTCGCCGGGCGAACGCGGGGGAACCAAACCGCAGGCGCGTTCCGTGGCCGAATCCATCACGCTAAGGACAACCGCCAACAAAGATCGCATTAAAAGGAAGCCGGAGATGGATTGGACGCCGCGGTTGCCGAGGCACTCCGATCGCGTCGAGGCCGCGCGCCAGACGGCCTACGTGTACAGCAGCCAGCCTCGCATTGCGCGCACCGCCGCACGTATAGACTGCATAGACCACTCGGTGGTCACCGCGTGTGCTGAGAGCGTTACGGCGAGCGGCGGCTGATAGATCATAAAAGGCGATCGCATGTTGTGAAACACGCCTCGCATTTGTGCGTGCAACGCTCTCTCGGCGCCGGAGAAAGGAGCGCGCGTTTCCTCGAGGCTGCAGACGAGGCACCGCGCCGTGTGCCAACTTCATCGTCGCCCTCCAACTGACGCGGTATAGTGTATGAACGCGGGCGCACGAATATGCACGCGCTATAGCGACTGGCGGCCAACCTCTTTTACGGGGGCCTTAATAGCGCGGCGCTAATTGTCTTTTGTTGCCGAACTTCTTCAATCAAGCTAAGTAATGTGTCCCGCGCCAAATTACCTATGTGCTTACGGTTTCCAGGCGTGCACACCGCATTGCAAACGAACCCGTTTACGTGCGCTTGCCGCTTCTCCGAGTACCCCCCCCCCCCCCCCCCCCCAAAAAAAAAAGTGGGGTAAACACAAATCAAGTTTGGTTACCTGTCGGGAGGCAGCACGTCCGAACACGCGAGCAACGTTAAACCAAATATGCGTTAGAGCTCATTGCGACACCTCGCAAAAATGACGCGTTCCAACGAGCTACTACACATAGCAAACCTAATGGCTGAGGCACGGAATTTGCCCACAACGGCTTTACGGAAATTAGGAGAGGAGAAACGAAGTGGGATGTGAGGAGGCGTCGCCTTTACGGCGCAAGTGACAACAACATACCCTGCCAACCTAAGAACTTTGAAATTCGTAAAAATCCCACGGAAGCGACGCCGGAAGGGGGTTGCGGCACCTATTCTTTTTCAAAGTTTACACAGAGCACCCACTTTTTTTTTTTGCGGGATGCATAATGACTTTATTAACGACGATTTAACTGTAGACGCAGCACGCAGGCAGTACTGCAAACTTGTGGCAGTACAAATTGATAAGCAACACAATGTTTTTAGATCATACACAGTTAGTTTTTCGGCAAATTCGGTGTTGGCTATTGGTTCAGGAACTTGTCCGAATAAACTTGCTTGAAGAAGGTGCCCTTCCCCTGTCCGTTTACAGACAGCAGGCTTTGAAGGGTACGGTCGGAGTCCAACGAGCGAAGACCATTTCGCGAATATAACTTATTTTTCGTGAAATCGTATAGAACGAGCCCGAACTTGCAAATATCATCAGAAATTCCGGAGAGTTGGCAGGTGTGCAATGATAGCTCAGAAACAACAGGGGTAATGATAGGAGACAGTATTTAATGCCAGAATATCAGCCGCCTAAGAGGGGAGCAGCCGCTGCACAGCGCAGGTAAAAGAGTCGTCACTACCGCGTAGGCGTCAACACGCAAATGACGATGGCTTGCGACAGCTGTGCGGCAAATAAGTCTAAAATACTGCCCACAGTGCTTCACGTTTTACAGCTCGGCTACTTCGTGTCTCAGCCGGTTATTGTAAGAAATACCACGGATATCGACGCCGTGTTTCGAAGCTTGCCGTATATAGCATGGATGTACTGCTTCCTTGGGTTTTTCCTTGTAATGTGCGTTTTTCTTTCTTTATCTTGGAGAAAATATCGCATAGAAAATTCGCGTAGCAAATGACTTGGTTAATTTTTAGTACGCTGACACGACTGTATTACTTCCAGGTGACCGCTGGAGTGACTGACAAAGAAAAAAAAAGCGTGCAGTTCACTCGAAATACGCCCAAGTGACAGCGATAAATAACCATGGCACGCTGTATGCGATGCGAAGTACCACACTTCCCGCCCCGTCAGTTGCAGCAGACGTTCCCACCAGCGTGTGAACAACCTGTGTAATCATCGACTGCCTCAAGTCGGGCGTGACGGAGACCGCCCGTCGGATACGACGGGGCTATTATGGTCGAAGACCATCCGGAGCGCAACACTGAAAAGGAGCCACGTGACACCTAACCAGCAAGAGACAAATAGTACGCATATAGAACATACTGGTAACAGTCTCGAGAAACGCTTCAGGGAGCGCGGCAACAACGTAAACAGGACATACGATGGTTTTGTTGCGGCATACTACCGCGCATGCGGTATACTACCGGCCATTGTTTCAGACTATTCTCATAATATGTACAGAAATTAACAGAAACGTGCAGGAAACCTGAAGCAGAAATCAATAGGTATGCACGGTGCGTTATTATAGTTTACATCTACTGTCGCGTTAATAGAAAACAAACAAACAAATAACCCACACGACAAAACAAACTGGTGCATCTAAGGTAAGATATTATGTTAATTTTAGGCTTATTTTTGTCTAACGCCTACATTGTGATAAAAAAAAAAATATGCATGCACGTATATAAGCTCCCGAGAAGGTTTTCAAATAAACATTTGCTGAAAGCAGCGCTTGTGTGCGTCCCCTTCCTTGTCTAAGCCTGATGAGCCTTTCAGGTGCTTACTTGATCACATGGACACTCAACCACAAACGTTTACGCACCACGCGATCTAAAAAAAACATTCAATTTCCGAATAGTCTGTAACAGCATTCAGTAAAACCGAACGTCACAATGTTGTTCCCATAAACTACCAGAGGCTGTAAATGCGAATACTAGGCTGCGTTTCGAGGCTGCTCAGATATTCAGTTTTTTCTCAGATGTCGTGTTCCGTAAAATTTTGTGGTTTACTGTATCAAGAAGCCCAAACTGCGTGATTTTAACTTGTTTCCTTCTTCGCATATCCCGAGTTGAACTTTGTGACTCTGGCTTCACCACTGATTATCAGTGGCTTCACCGGGCTTCATTCATATCAGTTCAGGTTCATGAGCGCCTTGTACCAGCAAGAGTCATCGAGCTTACTAAAAGTCGGCAGAAGGTGAGCTGCTCACGCTTTCAAGCACAACATGCCTCCACCATGTGCAAGCAAACTGTTTCAAGCATAGAAGACAAAGAGAACGCGGTGAGCAGCACCTCTAGATATCTTGCATTAAGTCAAATTAACGAGAAAGGCAACACTGTACTTTTGCAAACCTTTGTGAAGCGCACCATTCTGTCTATTACAGAGACGTTTTGGATAAAGGCAGCCAGCGTACGTTTACCAAGGAGGATGTGTCGAGGGAACTACACCTTGCAGCTGCCGGAGAGGTCGATCCGGCCGTTTTTATATATGGTCACCGAAGTGGAATTAGATGCGCGCGTCGTAGACTAGTCGAGTCACCGCTCAAAGTCAGTTCGACGGCGCACTCTTCACGAGAATGGGGCGGTGGAAGGCCCTCTCATCTGTAAGTACTTCATCGAGCCTCCTGCAGACAATTATTAATGCCTTGAAGAAACGTAATGAACCTGTTGCTGATTCATACTCCTTTGCTCAAGTTCCACATTAAGAAGGCATTGGCCTCGTGATTGGTGCAGATCAGATATGGAAGGTACTCCAAAAGGAAATAACATGCATCGATAAATACAAAAGTCTCGTCGCGATAAAAACAGTTTTGGGACGACCTTTCCAAGGTCCCATAAGCAGTGAGATGCCATTACGTCAAAGGGTGCGCGCCGGAGGTTTGTGCTAATCGCACAAGCTGCTCCATGGACAAGAACGTGCTACTTGGCAGCTTGGGCGTCCGATGGTCAGCCATTCCTCGAGCTTCCTGACGGCGCAACACCTTTTGAAAGGCCTTGTATTCGTCCTGTCAATTACTGCCCAACGGTGGTCGCACAATAGAGGCGTCTCTGGAGCCAACGTTTGGATAACGGACCTTGTATTGAACTAATGCTACGGCTACCAGCCATAACCTGTGCCGACGGGGGGGGGGGGGGGGGGGGGGGGGGGGGGGGGGCGAGCCCCTATTTAAATAGTCGAGGGGGGCTGGGCCTTCCTAGTCCCCTTTGACTTTAATCCCGCCAGGGTGCCATTACAACAAACTCGTAGAGCGATTCGCCGGGCGTCGTCCATCGCAGGCACGTAATTTGAGCTCTCGTCTTCTTAGCCTTTCACTCTCCTCTGCACCCGCGCAGGGTAGCAAACTGGACGAAGTTTAGTTAAATTCCCAACCTTTTCTTCCCATTCTCTCTCGTACGGCGATCCGCGAGTACAGCTAGGGAGTGCCTAAAACGCAGCCATCGCTTTGAAAACACTCCGCTCTGTGGAATTTCACCCAGTTGTAGGCGAAAAGATAGCGAAAGGACGAACTCCGATATCAAGGCGTGATGATCAAAAGAGAGAGAAGAGAACAAGAAGATGACGATGATATGTTCAGTGGTGGAACAGCCATTTCACCTTTCGGCGCAGGCCCTGGCGCAGACAAAACGCCGATTTGGCGCAGCAGCAAGCATTTTTGGCGCAGGGTCCAAAGCATGTACGCTTACCATGCACCACGAAAATTTTAACTGACATAGTCGATATGTTATGGAGACGGGTTTGCGCCAAATTTATCCTGCAAGAGCGGTCAGGAAAGGACGCGACGCTCTTCCACACCACGATGCACAAAGGGCGCTACGGCCTGATTCGTCGATACGGCGAAGACAAGGCTCCACAGACGCATCATCAACAAACGCGTGCTTATTATCATCGGATGCAACACAGTGCGACAGTCACGGCTTGTGGGCAAATGCTCACCGCAAGACCGATCGAGTACGCGCGTCGGAGCTGAACATGACAGTGCAATATACTCATGTCATGCCATGCAGATTAGGGAGTTTTCGAATAGGGGTGCAAAGGTTTCGCGGTCGCTAAATAAATCGCGTCATCGCCACTGCGCATGTGCGAGACGCAAAGTGGGTCTTTTGTTTGCGTCGGCGACGCTATTTCATTGAAATAGCGCTGCGACCAAAACTCGACGCAATAGTTTCGCGTCGACGAACATGGCGTTACCCATCGAAGTGGCGGCTCTCGCCGTGTATACCCCATTCGATTTCGTTCGTTAATACCATTCTGAACTATGCCCCAGGTGCGATTCTGGTCGCAGCGGCTGTTTTGCAAAGACCCGATGTAACCCATAAAAAGCGAAAAAGCGTATGCCTTTAATCCTAGAATGCGACATCCTCCTTCGGCAAACTTCGCGGCACTACGCGATTTCCACGAAAACCGAATAACACGCCAGCAAGACGGTACAGCGGCACTACATTGTACTAAAGTGTACTAGAATGAAGTTATTCTAGCACGCTCTAAGTGTACGTCCGTCAGCGAAAAAATTCGCAGTTCCGGCCGAAAAGCGAAGCATCGATTGCGTTAGCAAATTAGTTGACAGCCATAATTAATAAGGATAATAGTTTTATCGGTTGTTAAACTTGTAAACAATCGCTTATTAACTAAATTAACAAGCATGGCGCCAGCACGCACAGGCAAACATGCACACATCACACTCGACGACCGCGGACACTCGCTGTCAGGAAGCGCGGAAGAAGCAGCGAGCGAAGTGGCCTTGGTGCTGTCTATCGCTCCAACGCAAACTGAGTGGCAAGAACACAGCACACGCGAGTCTGTGAGCCGTCGGCCCACACAGACTCTGCCCCCAAAGCAGATTGCTTTCAAAATAAAGCCCACGTTACCGCGCCATACGCCGCTGCTGCCGCCAGTACAACGTCCCCTTACTTCCCCTCCCCCGCTTTCTTGTGCGCGACGAAAGATGGCGCGCTTCCTTCCCGCTTTCCTTCCTTGCGCACGCGAGATTGAGCCGCGATCGTCGACGGTGTTATCGCCCTTGGACTTCATACAGAACATCACGGCCACGATGAGGGCAAAATGTGCCTGGAATGTCCACATAATTGCTATTGCCTGCAGATTTTCAACACTTTACCGCTGTACGTGACGACAATTTTTCAAGTCAAGGTTATCGGAAGTTATACGAAAAATTGTATGTATTTGTCGTGAGGAGTAAAGTGCATGTCAGTTATTTCAAAACTTAAGAATAGAATTTTCGCACAGTAAAACATAAAAACACGTTTTGTGTTCCGGCGCAGTAGAGTGATAAGTCCTGTGACTGGAAGCTTCTTGGGGCCGCACTCCCGCTGCTGTTATCGCGCCAGCGAAACCGTTCACAAAATGCGGGAATGGTGATCCGGACGACCCCGACGGGCCTGCGATTCCTTCTGTGATGATGATGATAGCTTGCTGTTGGTTTTGATTGCAGGTCTGCGTGCTGCGAAGCACCGACGGAAGGAGGGTTTCGCTCTTATGCATGCTTTGGCGCAGGCACGGAGCAATGTTCTGCTAAAATGCTGTTTCGGCGCAGTTTGGCGCAGCTGTTCCGCAACTGCTGATGCTTTTACGTGTTACGTGTCTGTGCTGCTATATAAGGAAATGCGAAATTTGTATTCTAATCAAATAGCAGAACGTTTCGGGACGAAGTTTACAAATTGCCTGTAGGCAGAAAAAAGAGCGATTCTCCAAAATATATCTAAAATATGTGCGAATGATCGCCGAATAACCGACCGCAATGACACCTGTTGCACAGAGCTCTTCATTATACGGGAGCGGTGATCTCTGATGTCGTTCAGTTCAAACAGTGGCCCGGTTGTTGCCCTCCCTCTGTTCCCGACACGGACGCAAAGCAGACACATAAACTGCGACGCCGAGAGGCTTGAAAGCACTCCATTTTCGGCGGCCCTATAAGTTCACGCCGAGTGCGAGGGATCGTATACGAGCCCGGCGGGCGCGCACACGCGCGGTTTCTCGCACGCATCTCGTTCGGCGGCCACGAAACAACGCGAACAGAGCACAGTTGATCAGCAGGATGCGTGGCGACCATCTGCAGCGCGAACGGGAGAGCAAGAGCGACCACCGAAGGCTCCACGGGCCGCAGCGAAACGCCGGAAGGGAAGAACAAAGGCCGCCCACCCTCGAGAGCAATTCCGCGCTTCGCGCTAGGACGAGCAGCGCGGCAGGCCACAGGAGTGGTCTGCGATGCGATCCGAAAGCGAGTAAGGATCGAGCGCGACTCGTATAGCATCAAAAGCGAGGCGTGCGGCGTACGCAGTGCAGACTGTTGGTGGCCCGCGCCGACTTGACACTCCAGCGCACGCCTCGCTTGGCCCGTGGCCGAACGGGCGTCCGGTCGCCGGCGACGAGTGGCGCGGCGAGCCGGCCGGCCGAGCCGGCGTCGCCGCTGCCGCCGCCGAAAGCCGCGCAGAGGAGTTTCGGCCGCTCGTAGTACTCCCTCCGTTTCTTCGCTCTCTTCGTTTTCATTCGAATCTCCCCCTCCTCTCTGTTCCACCAACGATGACCAAGCGAGCAGGTGGGGCAGACCGGCGGAGAGCGCCGCGATCAATCAAGGGCGCCCCATAGAAAATTAGACGGCCCCGGTTTATTCATTAAAACGTGCCAAGTTTCGGGCTGTTGTGTGAGCGCGCACGCGCATAACACAGGCGCGAGGAGGAGAAGGCGCAGAAGCGAATAAGAAAAGGTAATAGTGAAGAACGAAAAAAAAAACAAAAATAAAAGATGGGCAGGCGGTCGCCGGATCCAGCAAGGACGCGGGCGGCCGAGCAAAGGAGGGAAGGCTGCGACGGGCGACCGCTCGAGTCAAGCTTTTAATTGCCTGCCTGATGCCACTCGTATCAACGGGGGAAAAAAAAGTGGGGGGGGGGGGAGAGAATGCTCCCCCTTCGCCCCTCTTTCGTTTATCCTAAATAGGCAACAGCAAGAGAAGTGTGATACGGCGCACATCGACCGGCGGATAACGAGGAGCCAGGAGACGAACGTTACCAGAGCGTATACCACCCCGTCGGGTTTGCAAAAATAACGATTGCAGCAGCAATAATAATAACCCCGGAGGAGGAAAATTCCAAGTTATTGCTGAAAGCTGGGCAAGTTTGTCGCTGAAATGGTGGAACATAATTAACAGCGCTAAATCTACGGGAAAAGGGACACTAATGTACACTGGGCGTCCGAAAAAGTATAACTGTGCACTGGTCACGGAACAACAATGGCGGTCGCAACATTGGACGCTTTACCGTGCAGTGCAGTGTTCGCTACAAGAGATGTGCAAATGTCCACCACCGGCTTGAAGACATTTCTGCACACGACGCTGCATATTTTTAAACATTCGGTGGAAGGTTGCTGGAGTTATATCTGTGCAATGGTACCACGTGCGTTCCAGCATGTCCAAGCCGAGAACAATAACGGGAACAACGCACCGCCCTTCAGGCAGGGCCGGCTGATAGAATTTGTTGGCGATATATTTTTTACGCACTGGCGTACAAGGACGTAAACGGGACGAACACGAACCCTCATTCGCCTGTAGGGTCCGAATGAAGAGAACCTGGCGATGTTGACGGAGGGGAATGATCTACAAGCACTGTCTCCACTAACGAAGGCCAACACAGAAGCAAACGAGGTAGCTATATATATATACACGCGAACGAGAAGACCAAAGAAAAGCAATATAGTGAAACACTAAGTCAAGTTAAACTGTATTAGCAAACTACACTTTTTAAATAGCAGAGCCATCATCCTTACCGCGACAAGAAGCTTGGTACGCCGGAAAGGACGCAATAACGAAAGACGATGTATAACGACACTGCCTAAGAATAAGTTATCGCACCAACTCGCTGTGACGTCCAGGATTTTGAAAGCGTGCTATTTAATTACGTATAGCCGCAAATTAAAGCCGCTTCTTTATCAGTAAGTGGCCGGTCGACTTTTTTTTTTTCCTAGTGTGCGTATACTTACACACTGCACGCATATATGACACTTTACCCAAGGTTTGTTATTAACCGAAACGTCTAACAAGCAGCAGGACATCAGTAAATATACAGACGGCCCTGAAGCGTAGCGAAGGGAAGTACATTTCGGTAAACATGCGTCACGTACAAGGCACACGCGATGGTTTTAATTAGATCGCTGAAAAACACAGTAGCAATGGTATCCGACAATTTACGGGCAATTTATGCGATCAGGGAGATTGCGCGGCACGTTCGTTGTAGCCCATGAAAACAGCAAACACTTTGAGAGAGGTCGACGCACACAACGCGCCGGTTGCCTCTCTTTTTAAGCGATTTCCGAAAGAATTGGCGGTAATAACCGCCGCTATCAGAAGCGCGGATAGGAGTCGCAGCGAACGCGTCGGACGTGTACGCACAAAAATCGTCCTCATTTTGTCCAATCTCGGTGAGCCAATAAGAGAGGCCGACCGGGGAAGGCAAACAGCGCTATAAAAGATGGGCAGAAACGGGTAATCACAAGTTTTCTTGTAACTTCTTTTTCTACCCGGTCAAAATAAGGTACATACACACACACACACACACACACACAGCCTTGGTGGCTGGCTTAACGAGGTTTCGCCGGTCCCCCCCGTCTGCACAGCATTATAATGGCGCGCGCGCGCATCGTCCCATGGCCGCAACACGCAGCCCGTGAATCAGCAGCAGCAGGAGGAGCAGCAGCCTCGGAGTTCCATTAAGTGCACATTGTCCGCGTCGCATTAATTACACCGTAAATTACGGCCGCCTAGGGGACACGCACGGCGGCAGCGCCATAGCTCATGTCCCAGACGACCCGCGTTTAATTGGATTACGCTGCCCGCAGCGGCCCCGATGGAACGCGCGATGAAAAGCACTCCCGCGGGTCCCGCGCGCTGTCGGGTGCGCATGCAGGTATATGTAGTACACCTCGCGGTCGCGCCGTGCGCGCGAAGGAACGCGACGAGATTCGGCGGCATATGCATGCCTGCGCGGTTGCTGCTCTGATATCGCTGCTGTGCATCCTGCTGTATAGTCGACAGCATAGTCGATGCTGTACGGTCCTGCTGTATAGCAGTGCCCGCTCTACCGGCACACACTGACCCTCGAGTGTGCAGGACACAGGACGGTCCGCGCGAAACGTTTTCAATTCCACGTAAAGCGTTGCGATCCGTGAAGCTGTATGCGGCTGGATGCCACGGATGCGCTAGCAACGTGGCAGCTCCAGATATCGGTCAGCATATACATTTGCAAATATACATTTGCAAATATGATTATATACGCAGGAAAAAGGCAACGAGCAATGGCTGGCCTATTTACTCGTATATTTACTCGTAACCTCTCGACCCTTTCACTCACATGTATCAGCAAACACTTTCAAAGCGAATCTCGCTTTGCCTTTTCCGCTCAAATTTCGGGCGCTCCATGGCTGCTGCTGTGCAGCACGATTGCCCAGTTCCGGGTATAGGGGCAAACCAGTACACCGAATATTGCGTAAACTAAGGCTTTCCGGGGCGGCAGGTGATCCATGCAAGCGGCAGAAGTGAGCTCGAATACGAACACGAGCGCTCGTCCTGTCTGCTCCTTTCTGTGTCCGTGTTCACTTCGCGCTACAATCCAAGATCATGTCACCGTACCAACTCGCCCAACTTTCCATCCTTTTTGCAATACGAACACGGCTTCGCCAACACGCCGTTGTCGTCATTCCCCCATCGTCGATTCGTCGCCTTGATTCGTATCGTCGTCACTGCGTCGTCGTCAATCCATTATCGTCGTGCCTTCATTACGCCGTCCCCGTCAATACGTCTCCGTCACACCGTCATTTCGTCGCCTTCATTTCATCGTCGCCATTTTTTAATAACCATGCCACCGCTATCATTCTTTCGTTGTTACTCTGGCGTCTTCATATCCCCATCGTCCTCATTCTTTTGTTTTCATGCCGCAGTCATTGTTACGTCGTCGTCACTCTGTCATACTCATATACCTTCGTCTTCATGCCGTCACCCCGCTATCGTCATTTCGTTATCAGACAATCGTCGTCAATTCGTCATCGCGCCGCCATCGTCAAGCTGTCGTCGACACTGCTCATTCATATTTAAAACAGCGCCAAAAAAACGCGGACAAGGGAGGACACAGGACGAGCGCTGACTGCCAACAACACCTTCAGTCAGCGCTCGTCCTGTGTCCTCCCTTGTCCGTGTTTTTTGGCGCTGTTTTAAATATGAATGATCCGTACCAACTAGCTCGCACCCAAACCCTTCTGAGTCGACACTGCACCATTGTCGCGCCATCCCGTCGCGGTCGTTCCGTCGTCGTCATTCCATTGCTGTCGTCGTTGTGTTGTCGTCATTCCTTCTTCGTCATGCCCGCGGGATGTGCATGTTGGGGCGTCACAAGTTTACATTGAGTGACGCGTTTCCTGGTGAAAATGCGTTCAACTGACATGACGAGACTGGTGAAACCACGTTTAGCACTACCTATGTCTGAACGCCAACTCACGAGGCTGCTGCTGGTGTGTCGAGGTTGCGAAGTCACTAGCGCTAAACACCGTATACTGCCGGAGAGAGAGAGAGAGAGAGAGAGAGAGAGAGAGAGAGAGAGAGAGAGAGAGAGGGAGAGAGAGTAGAAAGAAACAAGACAAACATATGGTTGGCGACCCCATGCGAGAGAACGGGAACAAGGGAACAGAGAGGGCAGGCAGGGACGAAGGCGGCGAATGTGTGCACGTGCGCGGACCGCATCAAGCAGTCACAGGTACTATCACAAGCCAGTCGTTCTCAAAAAGCCCAAAAGTACCTTCTCTGCCTTCTGGGCCAATGATCAGCGGCGACGGTATTGCAACAGCATCTGTACGGCCCGTGCATGACCGTCTAGTCGCCGCTATGCGTGGGAAATTGAGTGAAGACAGCTCCCAACCACAACCGAAACAGAAAAGATGCCTATTGTCAGCACAGTTCGGGCGGAGGTCCAAGTTGCAGCGAAGGGTTTAATCTCTGCAGTCTGCATGAAGAGCCTTATATGTGCGGTATTCCACTTGGCTTACGAGGGTGCGCGTGCCTGATGGCACAGCTGCCTCGCATCGTCTGTCTTAGAGACCGGAACCGGGCGCATTGGTATTCCTCACGTGGTTTCCGAGCAGTCTTGTCTACGCCATCATCTGCAGTGATACCGCAATGGCCGGAAAGCCATTGAAAATAAATCTCGTGGCATTTGTTATTCATGTGGTGCATTTTCTTTCGCTCCTCACGATTTCCATTGGTTGTGAGTCTGATGTCGGAGGAACGACTGCGTAATTGTAATACCGGCTTTGAGTCGCAGAAGTCTGCTCACTTTGCAGGACTCTCTGTGAACTGCAAGCGTGCGAAAGCGCACACGGAGTCGCGGAATAAGGCGAGCAAACGGAGGCTTCACCGGCGGCAAGAAAAACATGTATCAGTGGATCGATGGGAAATATTAACACAGATGAACGGAACCAAGAGAAATAGGTGGCAAAACGTGCAAACACGAAAAGTCAATTTGTTCTGCTGCCAAACCGTGGACAGCGCATTTACCTGCACAGTGCCCCTACAATGCCGTGCCAGTAGCTCTCCAAACAAAGTAACGCAGAAACAACATAGTCCAAGCATTTTCGTTTTGTTTACAGTGCTACTGACACGGCATCGTGATAATCAAAAGCACGGAAACAAGGCGAACTAGAAAACAGAACCAGATATTGTGGTAGAGTTGCCGCGCGCTGGGCCCATCGCCTTCAGAGACAAAGTATACAAGTCACAAAACGCTTCGTACACACCGTCACACATTACACAACCATACGTGAAAGACGTAATTACACTCCAACAAGCTAGAGCAGCGATAACCCCGTTACCGCCTGTTACACGTCACGCGCAGCGTGCGCGTGTAACTCCGACGCCACTGGCACATTTCCTATGACCACGCCGCAGTGAAAGCATAAGTGATCGTTGCAAAACGCCGTGTACCTAACAGGACCGTATACGAGCCGGCCAATTTCCAAATCACGGCACGCAAGCTCCGAACGCCCGCGAGCCGCACTCGAAACAAAACCCGATACCGTAGGAGCGCTCATGCATCGAGACCCGCGCGAGCAATCATCGCGTCAAACCGACTCGGCAATAACGAACGCCGGCGATATACGGCGCCGACTATCGGCCCGAATCCGAGCCCTCCCAGGCAATTACGGTGAGAACAATGGGCCGCCCCACAAACGATCGCTTCGACCACACAAGGTTCACACCGGCCCATTCGCGCGCGCATAAAACACCCTTTGCCCTCTTCCATGTCGGCAAGCCAAGGCAGACGAAGCTGCTGCAGGCTAGCGCTGGTATACCAGTATACGCGCGCAACGCCGACGTTTTACGCACACACACACATACATACACAAGACCACAGGCTTTCCTTCGCGTGGCGCATAAGCAGAGAGCGAACCGGAGAGCCAGTCTGAATGGAAGGCTGGCTCCGCGTGCTCTGCGCCACGTTTTTATCGCGAGGCCAGACGACGACTCCTCGCAACGGAGGTCCGAGGGAGAGCCGAGACGCGCGGCCGCGGGCTGGCCCACTCAATAGGAGAGCGCACGGGAGAGGGAGAGCGATCGGCCCCCAGAAATCTCCATCGATCACGCGGCCGGGCTAATTAACCTCGCGGCGGCCGGAGTGCGACTTCCTTGCCTCCCGGACCGGATTATATATCACCGCTGCTCCCTTTGCGGCCACTGCGAACGCGCGAGTGCCCCACAACCAGCCGCACTATATGCACATCGGCGAGAACAGCCCACGGTGCGCACGGTATAAGCCCGCACACATCTCTCGCGATGCGCAAGAGAGAACGCAACGGTCTTAAGCGCGGGAAAGTTGGCAGTGAAAACGTCTTACGCGAATGTATATGTAGATTGTCATGGAAGTTGCTCACACGGCTCACGTCAATCGGCGGATGCATTAGACGTATGTATGTGCAAGGAAACAAAACAAAATAAAACAAAACAAAACTTCGAGAAAATGTACTGTAAACGCACGCCGCGATCAGTTATACTATAGGCACAAAACTGGCGGTTAGGTTATGGTCTGCAAATGACACGAGCAGTCTTTCATTTTCGCTTCTTTTGCAAGCATGCCAAAGACAGAGAGAGAGAGAGAGAGAGATAGATAGATAGATAGATAGATAGATAGATAGATAGATAGATAGATAGATAGATAGATAGATAGATAGATAGATAGATAGATGTATTTTCAATCATATCTGAGCGAAACCAGAGATTGTTACTGTGTACTTTCCAGGCCACGGCTAATTCTCGCGCTCAGCGCCGCCAATAGATCGGTTTGTAGCAACGATTTTACGCAATGAAGGGGGCAGCGAAAAATTATCGATTACGAAGGTACGTGGTCACGCATTCTTTGCGGACGCTGTGCTCGATACGCTCAGTCGAAGCAACTGCGTTAACAGAAGAAGGGGAGGGCCACTACGCGAACATAGTATTTCCGGTCAACAGCGCATTAGGTATATATATGCTTGACGTACTATGCGGCGTACGGACCGGAAATATGTTCGCGCAGTCCCCCTCCCCTATATCACTGAAGCAATTTCAGATCTGTTTTCCATTAATCCCTGGTTCGAACTTTTCATCACGCAGGAAAAGCGTAGCGGCTAAAGCTGTTGCGGGAGACCTACCGAGACGTTGGCCACCGCCGTCACTGTGTACGTGAAAGCGAAGACTCGCTGCAGCGGATGCCCAGATGACTGTCAATGAAGCCGAGAGCGATTCTGACATCTCTTGGTCCACAAGAGTAGAAGTGGGAGGGGAAAATTGGCGTGGGAATAAGGCTAAATGGAAGTCAACAAGAGGACAGCAGGGTTACGTAGCAGTAAGCTGAGGTGAACACAAAAAGAAAAGCAAATTAATGTAAGCCCGGGCAGTGAGCTGGGCCAGTTTGTAGGTAAGTATCTTTGGAAATAAGTACCACGATCCGAACGAAGGACGGGACACAAGCCAGTTCTGTCCGCCTTCTTTGTACTTCGTTCGCTACGAGTTGTTTGTTCAAAAGCCACGGATGCACACATTGCTCGCTCACTCCCTCTTTTCCTTTGTCTAGTCCCTTTTCCCTTAACCCCAACGTTGGGTAGCAAGCCGGATGTTCATCTACTCGACCTCCCTGCTTGTTCTCTCTTATCCGAACACCCGCTTGCACCCCGCCGAATGGCATTCTGTACCGCGTGCTTCGAGTATCCATTGTGCTCGCACATGCGTAGGCGGAAGGGCGTCCTTATTAGGGCGAGAAGTGAGAAGGATTGTTTTCCTTAGAGCGAACTTATAATGGCTTCGCCATGGGGAAAACTGAACGAAGAAGACGCCCTTTAGGTGGCAAGTGAGCGCACTAAATTATTAGTTCTCATCAGCAGAGTCGCAACTATTACAGACAGCGAACTTCTTGGTGCTACATAGGAAACACGAAACTTTCGTAAGAAACGTATACATTGTGTTGATCATTAAGTCACTGCAACCGATTCTTATAATGTGCTTCAAACTTCATGTAAACGATATCTATAACTCTCTTTCTCGCGCAGTGCATCCCTGAGGGCATGGTTCTTCGCCAGAAGCTCATTGCCTATACACGTCACTCGCTGCCGTAGCTCTGTGGCTATATTGCATTCCGCTGCTAATCTCGAGGATGCGGGTTCGATCGCGGCCGCGTTCCGATGCAAGAACGCTCGTGTACCGCGCGTTACGTGCACGTTAAAGGACCCCAGGTGGTCAAAGTTATTCCGGAATCTCCCTCTACGGCGTGTTTCGTAATCAGATAGAGGTTGTGGCACGTAAAACCTTCTAATTTAATTTGATTTAGCTGTTAGCTTTAAGACAGGTGGGAAATATGAGTACATCAGCCCCACCATCTCTGAATGCCATGGAAGCGGACACAGTGGGAAAGACAGATGAAGTTTCACGAATCTCGACTGAGGCGTGTTTCGTTCCTTCCTTGGCGTTCAGTATAGCAGCCATGACCGGATTCCTTTGTTAAATTGGTTAACTTTTACAGCCTCCGAGTAACGGAAGAAACTGCCCCATATCACCACAGGCCACAAATTGGAGGCAGCGGTGCTTTGCCTGTGCTCTTTCTGTGCGACCTTTGTCCCTCTGGCAGCACGGCTCAGCCAAAGTGTACAAACTCAACGTGTTCGAGATAGCACACCAACCCTAGCTCTTTCTACTGATGGGAGCCCGTGGTGTTCCCCACGAACGGACGGGACGAACATGCAGCTGGCGGATACGCTGGCGGAAGCAGCCCAACTGTGAGCAACTACAGGGAAACAAACACATTTCTCTCGTGCCTTGGACTGGTGCGAAAGCCCGACTGGTTCTGACGAAACCAGGCGATCTTTGATTAACACAGTAGTAAAGCTGAGGACGCCGTGGCATGCAGTCCCACCCCACCGCCCAGCGGATCGAAAAGAAACGGACCGTATTGACGTGGGCTGCTCGGTGCAAACTTCGGACACACACACACACGCGCACACACACACTGCTCAACGTCTTCAAGCACTTCTCCCCCCTGGCTCCTTGGGCCCACACATCATTCCTGTAATCGAATGAGTTAAAGCAGGCATATTAGCTGTAATGCAATTTTGTGGGCGGTGCTTCCGCTTGGAAAGCCATAAAGCTTGGCCGCGGAGCAGCTCTGTCAGCCCTCGCCAGTGAGTGCCCCGTGGCCGCTCGGCGGCGGTGCTCGATGGGTAATTGTGGCGCCCGCTTAATTACCGCGCTACGCTGCAGCAGCGCAGGGAAGAAGAGGCCCGGTGACCACGTCTCCCATACAACTCTCCCAAGGGCCGCTTCCTCTTCCCCGCGTACGCGTGGCGCCAGCGGGAGCGTACGCGGCAGGTTAATTTGACGGCGCCGGCTAAGTGCCTGCCTCGCTCACCAGAGGGCTCTCGCGCGCCCGCGTGACGCGGTACGCACCGCGGATTCTCGAGCGGGATCGCAGGAAATTGCGCAACGACCACGCGGTCGGTCGGTCGATCACCACCGCGCACTCCCCCACTACCTTCCTCAATTTTTCGGTAATTAACGGGGCGACCACCCCATGCGACCGACCACGGTACAGCGCGAGCGGTTCGCCTAATGAAACGGCCACGGCAACGCTCGTCCGGTTACGTTCACACACGCTGAACCAGCCGAGAGAAGAAGGGACAGAAAGAAAGAAAAGAAGGAAGGGACCTTGGGCTATAAGGAGGCCAATTCACGCAGCGCCCGCCCACCGAGTTACAAGCTGGTTTCCCTCCGCATCTGATGCAATAAGTAATAACGTCCTATAGGCGTGTATACGAACAGAAGAACAAACCACCGTCGCATGGTGCGAGGGACCGAGACAGCCCGCCGCCCCGCTGCGCCGAGAGGCGGTAAGCGCGTGCCAAATGAGCCCGAATGTCCATCCGCAATTCCTTCGGATGCGTAGGAAACTCGCACTCAGTTCAGCAACGCAACTGGGACGCATACGATTCCTGCGGCGTCAAACCCCAGCGGGGGGCGTTGCTTTATTAGCGGCATTACGAAAAGAGTAGGCCCAATTGATTCCCCCCCCCCCCCCCCTCATATATTCCAGCATTAACGCGACAAATGTCGCAAACGAACGTACGCCGACTTGTCGGCTGGCATAAAACGACAGCCTCACCGTAACGTAAAAACCTGAGCACAATTAAAGCCACTCGCCAGGATCTAAACGCGCACATCCGTGCCAAACGCGAAGACGTGGATGCATTCGATAATCTGCAGCCGTTCGTTGCTTTGTTAATTCTTAATCATGGTCCCGACTAAATGTATGCTGCTATATAGGGAAGCAGCACCTTTAGTGTTCCGTGAGAGGAGGTACAGCTACCGTCGCTACCGTGCAACCAACCGTTGTTTGAGTTGTTTGAAGGAATCGTTCTGGGCTCGTGGCTTGACCCTACATACACAACTGCGAGGTTTCATGACTTCCATGTAATGTACTGAACATGACATGTACGCAGAACTAAAGTTCAAATGCGAAGCACTTTGTTTTCTTGCGCCTGTCTTCTTCCACGATTCGAGTTGTTACGTATTTATATCATGACAGTACTGCAAACAAACAAACAAACAAACAAACAAACAAACAAACAAACAAACAAATCTGCCGGAATATAGCTCATGAGCTTCTCTTGCAAGCTTCCTGAGTCACATCAGAAAACGTAAAACGAACCTGTGTCATTAATAGGAATACAATAATAAGACGTGAGGCGTCCTTGCGGGCTGTGGCGGACCTTTCTGGAAACACCGGGTATTGTAAGCGCGCATGAGAAAGGTCTTATTTCTGGAAACTTTTCGAGAGACTTGCCTCCTGTTTCGTAGCATGGCAAACAGAGCGGTTATAATATACATTCGATCTTAAATAATCATGTTGCTGCATAATAAAAAAGGAGGCTGACAGATGGAGTAGTCGGCGTGGTATAAATGTTATAAAGAGGGATAAGGTGCCTAGAAAGGCTGGCCAACGTTTCGATGAGAGAACCTATCTTTGTCAAAGGTGAAAGGCTATTTTCGCCTTTAACGAAGATAGGTCCTCCTATAGAAACGTTAGCCAGCCTTTCTGAGACACTTTATCCCTGTTCATAATTTTATACCATATGTTGTTGCATAGGAAGACGCAGCCCTTATCAAATTGCACAATGACCTATATTATTTCTCTCGACGAAACAAACGCCTTCGTCACGCGATACGGACGTGAAGTGGGAACGGATGCCTACCTGGTCTATTCTCGCTTTACCAGCACGTGAAGGGGAAACTACTCGGATCGGTCCGAAGTATTCTGCTTCGTTTTCTTCGGTGTCTGCGCCCGTGCGCTTAGGTTGGCCCAATGGAATTCGACAGACTCTAAAAGCCAGCGCCATTGTTCCCTGGATCCTCATCTTAAACTCCGCCTTCTACGTGGCTTACCACGACGGGAGGTAACTCTCCTTTCTCGCCTATGACTTGTAGTAGCTTAATGCGTATTCCTACCTCATCGAAATGACCACAAGTCGAGAATGTGAAGTTTGCGGGTGCAAAGAGACGATAGCGCACCCCCTGTGTGGTTGTCGTCGTTTTAACGCACAAAGTCCTCACCACTACGCTCGACACAACTGACAAGCGTCCCTGTACGGAAGCCAGAATTCGTGGACCCAGGTCCCAATCGACGTCGGCTCGAACTGCTTTAAAAGTGCCAGTGAGCTTTTTAAAAGAAACGAGACTAATTGATAAATAATAGAATGTGAGAATTAACGCGTTTCTTTTTTTATTCTTCTGTTGTTTTCTTGTTTTCTTATCTTTCCGCCCTTACCCCATCCCCCTGTGCAGAGTAGCCAACTGAACACTTAATCTCGTTAACCTCCCTGTCTTTCACCTCTTCTTTTGCTACCTCCCTCCTCCTCTTTTGTGTTCCCAACAGGCGAGACTGGAAATTCGAGAGTAGGTAAAGAGGGGAGTACATAAAGCTCCTTAGCGCGAATCAGTTCGCTGCAGCGGACTGATTCACGATAACGGACTCAAAGATAGCGAATCGTTGCACTTCATAATATAAGACATACACGTGCGATAAAAGGGAAAACCAGTGACTTGCGACCACGTAGTATTTACGTTCGACATCATTCCGCAGCTGTTTCCCTATAAATGGGTAGGAGGGCAACCGAAGTGGAAAAGCCCAGCAAGACGGTTACCATCTTTGAGATGCAAGTTCAAAGCGTGTCTACATACTCCATGCATATTCAAAACTGCAAGTAGATTCAACGCCTTTTTTTGCCGTTACTGCGTTCTCACGTCGACGGTTTATCCATCCATCATCACCGCGTAGCACCTTAGTGAACCTTGCAGTTGTGCTCACAAACCTCGCGATAACGACAAGAAAATTACAAAATAAAGAAATAAAGAACGGCGAGAGAGAATAAAGTGCCCGCCACGAACGCCTAAGTGCACTTCGCGAGAAAGGTGATACCTGGTGCGGATGCTACAACCGACGCCTCGGCGATGGCAAATGAGAGAGAGAGAGAGGCAAGAAAGTGCCACTAGCGACAGCTTCGGCTGTATTTTGCCGCAGACGGCCCTGCGTGCCTCGGCAGAAAAATTCAAGATTTGGCGGCAGAATTTTAGAGGGTAATAATAAGGGCCAATTTCCCACTTTTCCTGTCGAACGAAGCTACCGGTGCAAAGTAAGGGAGGCTGAAACGACGCAAACAAGCAAATAGCATCTAGTTGCGCACAAGAATGCATTTTCGAGCGTGCCATCACCATCTGTACTAAATACGCCCGGCAAGGAATCTCGGTGCAGTGAACCGTAGCACAGCAGAGGGATAGCACAAAATGCCACAAACTCCTACTCCGTCTCTTAGGCATTCTTACCTTACACACATATCGTCTTGTCTGTTCTCTCTTCAGTTTACACCGCGTTGTAGCAGAAGCCGCGTACACGCAGATGAGGGGGGTTGAACTCGATGGACCTCACATGGCGTTTTCTCGAGCCGCGCGGAGGGTCTGTGCGAACGGCAGCAGTGCGCATGCGTGGAGAAGACGACAAGACGAGGAGACATTTCAAGGCGAAGAGGCAGACGAGTCCGAGCAGACGACGAGAAGCCTCGGCAAAAGGGCAAAAGGCTGCGACAAACTACCTGAGTTCACGAGAACCCTACTCACCCGGCTCCCTCCTTCAATGTCCACAGGACGTTTCTGCGTTGCGGGAAA
The DNA here is from genome assembly GCF_038994185.2 of Dermacentor albipictus. NCBI lineage: Eukaryota > Metazoa > Arthropoda > Arachnida > Ixodida > Ixodidae > Dermacentor > Dermacentor albipictus. The sequence continues at coordinate 409,112,970 of NC_091821.1, forward strand.
GGAACGGCCAGGAAAATAACAGATAAAATAGGTGCGTACGAGTCAAGCACTCAGTGGAAGTGCAGGGGAGGAGGGCGTGAGGATGCTGCAAAGCAACTCCCGGTCAGTCGCGGCAGTTTTTGAAAGACGCCTCGTTGCCTTCCCCGTCATTTAGGCGTTTTAAAAGCAACCGCGCGCCCGCGGGTGGCGTTGCTCACACGCAGCTGCCGGGAAGGAGGAGCAGGAGACGGCGGCGATACGTTCCGCAGCAGGCAGGGCTGTTATCATCGAACTCCATGCGTGGTGGTGGTGGTGGTGGTGGTACGCAGACTGCGCTGCTAAATGCAGACCACAAGGGCAATAAGCTGGGCGGGGCTGCCAAACTGAGGTGGCAATCTTCGCCGTCCTCGTCGTCTCGTGTCCACAGTGCTTGCTCTTTTTTGTTATTGTCCCTTTTCCTTCGTTCACTCGCTGTCACTCAAGCGCGACCGATATAATTAAGGCCGGTCATACGTACAGCCAGCGCCTTTACAGCGGTACGATTTAGAAAAGGCGTGGGGTAAGTGGGAGGAGAGTTAGTGGAGGGGGACCAGCCAAGCCAGGGGGCCAAGAAAGCGAACTATGCAGACCCAAAAGGAGTCGATCCGATGGTAATTTTTTTCCTAAAAGGCAAATTTCCAAGTTCTTTTTTTTTTCGGTAAGAAGAGACCACGTGACACCGAGTAACAACAGAAAGCGCTCAACCGATGCTCCCTAGAGCGAACGCTGCAAGACAAATTCAGGATATCAACGTCGGCAGTGAGTGAGTACAACTTTATCTCCGCAGAGACTGCGATTTATGGACATTAACCTAAATCAAGACTCCATACAAGCCGAAATTAACCTGAACAAAGACGGCCATGCAAGACAGCGTGAATTATTCCGTATCACAAGTTGTTTTATAGCACGATCAAAGCCAGGAGATGCGCGCGCAGCAGATGCGTCCATTACAGAAAGCTGCGCGCTTGTGTATACACCTAATATAGGCCCACCTATCGAAACGTCGACTGCCGCCTTTCGAGGCAATTTACCGCTGTTAATCCAACTTCTATCCCACAGTGTGTTTGCATGGATTTATCAGCCCCCCTTTTGACTTTGGACTTCCTGTGTCATACAGGCAGTCTGCTAAAGTGGGTATTTGCACGCCGTACAATTAGGCGCTAACATCATCTATACCCGAAGACAGCAGGCTGTATCAACTGTCGAATTCGCTATCTTGCTTTTGTCTTGATTAGATCAGGCACGGTTCACGTACTCCCTGAATGGCTCATACCAATGAGACGTAGCGGTATACTCAACAGCACTCGTAACAGCATCTTCCATCTATTGCTTTCGGTTTCACATTGAGATCTATATCGACGAGCTGGAGGCTCTTTGATCTTTAACTTGACCTTCAGAGAAGCCGCTGACGTCTTAGGCTGAGGGTATAGTGCAATATGGGCAGCTTACAGGAAGACGCAGATGGAGGTAAGAGACGAAGGCAACACAGAAAACATCCGAGTTTTACGCTCTGTCGCCGCGCAGCGTTGCGACCCGAGCGGCGAAACTTCGGAAGGTTATTTGCAGAGCGCCCTTTCCTGCTTTCGGGAAGCGGAGCATGCTCTTCGAGGCGCAAGTTTAATGCAAGTATACGCGCCGCATTCAAGGGATGACGACGGTGACAGCGTTCGCCGTTTTTCCAGCGCATTCTGAGCACGTTGCAACTACGGAGGGACAATTGACAGGAGTGCGCAGCAGCAGGGTGACAGTGCGATGGCCGCCCGTTTACCCCTGCTCCTTTGCTTTTTCGGCAGCGCCTCGTCAAGGTGTGGTGGCTCCGTGAGCAGTGCGGAATCCCCGTAATAAGCGGCAACGGAGCTTGGCTGACGCGAACACTCGCGCGACAGATCGCCGTCCAAGTTCACCGCCGCGGCTGAAAACCAGAGGCCTGTTATGAGCGACGCTAATGTGAATCTCGCTCGCAATTGACTTCCGAGGGGGCCAAGGAGGCGAAGCGGGGAGTGGGGCGGCTCTCACAGCAGCCTCCGCGAGAAACGAAACTTGTCATTACGTAGCTCGTTCGCGCATCGGCGCCGCACACTGTTCACACCGCAGGCGGAGGGGTACAGCAGGTGTACGCGCCGCAAGAGAACAAGACGTGCGAAAGACGAGCAGAGAGAAGACCAGCCGTCACATTTTGCAGTTATACTGACGTCGCTCATCGCCCCCATGCAGCCCTCTGTCCGAGACCTCATCGCGGTTTGCGCTAATTGTGGTGTTTGACATCGGGAACAAAAGAAAATAGAGGACCGAATACTGCATCGGCAGGTTGCAGCGTCACATGCACCATATTATTTTGGAGCAAAGTCAGTAGGTTCGCGTAACTATACACTGCATACCCGTCTCTTCTCGCACCAATGCTGCTTCATGTTCAGTGCGAAAACGCTGCAGCCAAGCTTTCGCATGTACTCACCGACAAACGGCGCGTACACGTCTGAAAGTACGCCTGCAGACGTGGTAGTGAACGAACGCGTTGGCTCTTGTGCCGTTACCGTTGCCGAGCACCGACCAATAAAAGTTCAAGTCGCGCAGTGATGACGGTGCAAGCGGTGTGCTTGTATTGCGCTACTCGATACAGCATGTGCTGCCAACTTCTGAGACCAGTTTTCCCCTAAATCGGATAAAAGATTCCTTATCCTTCCCTAGATATTTTAGGACACAGTTGCTCACTTTGTCAAGTCAATATAGTTTTTTGTTAAGAGAAACTTTTGTTGTTGTTGCTGCGCAAATAGTTTAAATTTATTTCCAATAGTGTTTTTTATAAATTTAAATCATGAAGTCGCTATATTCCAGTTGAAATGATGCTGCAGTGAAAGTTGTGCTAAACAGAATTATTGGCGCTAACAACACAGCCTCCTGCTTGAAAGTATATATTCACAGAACAAGACGTCAGCATGCTTATGCTTCGCTCGACATGCAATACCAATTTGGACAACAGCAAAATGCTAAGATTGACGGCAAGACTTATTCGAACGGCACTGAACGACCCTAAGATCATAGCAATGTCAAAACAGTGTGCCACTTCACGGCACCAGTATGCCAAATGTTCAATAAAGGTTTTTTTTTGCATGCCGTGACGCAGGCACGTACCCAGGGGGGGGCCCGGGGGGGCCCGGGCCCCCCCCCGAAATCAGATGGCATGCCCCCCCCCCCCCTCCCCACCCACGCCACCACTCCTCACACATTCCTAAAGCGCTGCCAGATCAATGTTGAGACTTGGCAGCTATTCATCGGTCAGCATTATGCTGCCTTTTTCACTCCTTTTGGATGGCGGTAGTTATCAGCATCTCTTGGGATGTGGAGGCCAGTTTTTTCATAGATTCGGCGCCCGCGAGATTAACTCGAGATGCGTCCATTTGTCCCCATCCATTCAACTGTCACGCGCATAGCTGTTGCTTTTGTTAGTTCAACCTTCTTTGTTTAGGCTCATCCTGGGACCACGAAAGGGATGCGGCTGTTAGTCAGCTAGTCTGTACTCTCATGGAACGAGTTGCGGGCGGAGAAAACGCCAATTGCGTTTAACTTTTCCTTTTGCTTCATTATTTCCTTGAATGACAGCTCGTCGCGACGCTGGCAGATGTCCGGAATCATATACACGTGATATGGGTTAGATAAGGTGGGAAATAAAATAATGTGAAACAGCGTCCATCACAAAAACCTGCAATAACCCTCAAACCCATAATTAAGATGACTGTCGCCCGTTACCTCGTCTGGTTTTTCCCTAATTGTATAGCACTTTTCGTGCAAAATTGGCAACTGGAAACAGAAATCGCAAGGAGTCGAGAAATCAAGCGATCTACTAAGGGAGAGAGCCAAGGCAACAACCAAACTGCAAGGAAAAGCGAATTTAACAACAAATCTAACAATTATAACCGTTGCTTCATAAAATATTTATGGATCAACATATATTTATTTAAATAGGAAGTAGAGAAAACGCCGTCGGAAGCGGAGAACAATTACGTGTTTTGAAGGACGCTTCTACAGTTATCGGTTGAAACGCCTCACATAGCCACTTCTCTATTGTGCTTATGTGGGTGTTTTTCTAACCTTTCGCGGTGGGCGCAGTACGTCTACAATCGCAGTATCCTGCGCTCTACGCGGCTGTATGGGACTGGGCCACACAGCGGTACGCAACTTCCCAAATAACAACACGAGTCGTTTTCGCACTTGGAGCAGTAAACGAGGAATCCAAAAGAACTGTGATTGTTCCGCAAATATATATTTCGCTGTAATTCTTCCAGAGCTAATACAAAAAATGCAACTATAGTCGGAGACAACTCAAGTCTACAGTGAAGCCTCGCCCACGCCCTCATTACAACCAGCAGCCTCCACGAGGCTGCAAATAATCCGTACTTCAAACTTTTCCTGTTACCCAAATAAGGCGGTAACCACAAAAAAAGTAAAATTATTAGCGCTTAATTTTACACGTTTTCCCTCGCCTATTACAGTGGAATGACGAAAGCCTAATTCTTTATTGAACTGAAATGCTTGCTTTGCTGCAACTATTTATTGTCAAGCTTCACTTCAGTTGGCAGTGAAGTTTCATGAGTAAACCGGCTCAGCAGTGAAAAGAACTGTACCGCAGACTTTTGAAGAGTGAAATATACTCAGACTCCGTACATTTTGTCCATGTCTGTTGCATGCCTCATTGGTTCCGCCGATGGAAAAACTCTTCAAGAACAGCGGATGATCCGGAGCTATCAAGCACGACGCCATTTTGATAAGGCTGCATGACGATGATTTTATTTGCTTCTGTGATTAACTGGCGGAGTAATATTGCTACATGCGTGTGGTATTTGTTTGAACGAGGCGCGTGGGTGCCATCACTCCAGAAAAGAGGAGGAAGAACGAACTGGGCTCGTGCTGTGAATTTAACCGGTCAGCGCTGCAAGCATTGTTGTAAATATAATCGTCTTACTGACTCGTCTTTCGCGTAAGAATATCAACAGAGGTTCTACAGCTACCATAATTCTACACAAGAAAAGCAGGGTGATACCTATAGAGAAAGGGGTCAGACAGGGAGACACAATTTCTCCAAAGCTATTCACTGCTTGCTTAGAAGAATTCAAGCTATTAAGCTGGGAAGGCTTAGGAGTAAAGATCGACGGCGAATATATCAGCAACCTTTGGTTTGCTGATGACAGTGTCCTATTCAACAACAATGCAGACGAGTTACAACAAATCATTGGAGACCTTAACAGAGAGAGTGTAAGAGTGGGGTTGAATATTAATATGCAGAAGATAAAGATAAATAGCCGGGCAAAGGAACAAGAGATCAGGATCACCAGTGGGCCTCTGGAGACTGTGAAGGAGCACGCTTACCTAGGTCAATTAATCACAGGGAACCCCGATTATGAGAAGGAAATTCACAGAAGAATAAAAATGGGTTGGATCGCATACGGCAGACATTGCCAGCTCCTGACTGGAAGCTTGCCATTATCATTGAAAAGTAAGATGTGCAATGAGTGCATTTTGCCAATGCGGACATATGGGGCAGAGAGTCGGAGACTGACAAAGATGTTTGAGAGCAAGGACCACGCAAAGAGCGATGGAACGAAGATTGCTAGGCATAACATTAAGATACAGAAAGACAGTTGTTTGGATCAGAGAGCAAACGGGTATAGACGATATTTTAATTGACATCAAGAGGAAAACATGGAGCTGGGCAGGTCATGTAATGCGCTGGTTAGATAACCGTTGGACCATTAGGGTTGCAGAATGGGTACCAAGAGAAGGAAAACGCAATCGAGGATGACAAAATACTAGGTGGAGCGATGAAATTAAGAAATTCGCGGGCGCTAGTCGGAATCGGTTGGCGCAGGACAGGGGTAATTGCAGATCGCAGGGAGAGGCCTTCGTTCTGCAGTGGACTTAAAACAGGCTGATGATGATGATGATAATGATGACGACGATGATGATGATGATGATGAAGGTGGTGGGCCCCCCCCGAAAAAAAATCCTGGGTACGTGCCTGCCGTGACGCAATGAAGTATCAAGGCTATGCTTACGCGCTTACAAACCATTTGCAGGGAAGCACGCAGATAGGCGTCAAATTTCATTTTTTTTCTCCATGCAGCGACTCAGCCAAACACGCGACCACAGGGACTCTACAACGCAACTCTGCACAAATGCACAAATTTTCTCTGCCTACGGAAGGCTCCAGCTAAATATGCGTGCATAGTAGGCCCCGCCGCGCACAGACCGACTTTTCGTCCTGAGCACTAGGTGTATGTGCCCGCTTATGCCGAGATTTGCATGTGCTGCTTTATTTGGTATAGCAGCATACATTTTTATTGCCGGTTAGAGATAAAGAATTCGGCAGAACCCATCTCGCGGCGAATGTCGACGCTAATGCGATTAGCGCTGAAGCATTGTAGCGAAACATCGCATTGCCACCGCCGAAACGTGTATTCAGCCGGGGCTCTTCACTCGCGCTTTTTACTGCACACGCTGCGCCATCTAGCGCCACCCTGTAAAGTCTTCGCGTGGCGCTGGTTCCGCCAAGCATCGAAGAATTTCAAAGGATAATTGTTGCCATTGTAGGGTGGCGCATATCCAGTGGCAAATACCCAGTGGTACATACCTGTAAAGTGCGTGGAGTACGTTAAGAATACCAATCGCATTAATACTCAATTCAAACAGTGCACAGATCGACAGCAAAGCTGTGCTACATTAACGAGCCGAGGACATCAACACGTCTTCGTTTACTTGGCGAGAGGCGTCCACTGCACCGCAGTACGACCACAAGTCGTGCTTCGCATGCCAATTCGTAGGGGATTTGCACTGGCCGAAATCAAACACGTCTTCAAGACAGCAGTTCCATATATCGGTCAGCGCGACATCGCAGTAATGGTTCCTCGCGTCTCTGCGTTTTTGTTTCCTCCATAAATTTTTCCTTGATATGAAAAAAAAAGAACAAGAAGAAATTTCCTAAACAAGGCCAATACTCCACAGGTCTAGGGAAATCTCCTTATGGAGATGACAGAGCTGGTTGACAGTAATGTGGTCGCATCGTGCTATTCGATTCGATGTCATCGTTACTTAAATACGTGTTTAATTCTACTCACTCGCGCACCCAAACTTTCCATGGAACGATTTCACGAATGAACCGCGAAAACAACAAGGCCACCGAAATGGTGCAAACCAAGGTACTGCCGCCCCGTGGCCAATGTCGCGTTGGTCAGTCAGAGCGACGGCAACTCCCACGGCAGCTCCGCCCTCGGGCACAGCCGGCGCGGCGCAGTCCGCTCGGTGTGCGCATGCGCCTCGCTCCTCGCTGCGGCCGCCGCCAATCGACCCGCCCCGGAAGCGCGCTGAAAACGGCCGCAATTTCGTCAAACGAACGACCGACGCCACTTTGTAGGCGTCGTCGCTTCGACGGCGACGACGAAGGAAAAGGGCGTGGTGACGGTACTTTACCGGTCTCTGACTTCGTGATACTGTGTTCTTTGCTCTCATTTACTCCTGCGCTCGTTCTCGTGCGGCCGCTATTCATCCTCCTCGGACCAGCGGTGAGAAAACTCTCGACAAATGTCATCCATTTGACGAAGAGGAGAAAGAAGGAAGCCTTCAGTTCGGTGGGACAAAAGCTAATAGGCAGATATAGCGAAAGAGAGACGTGTTCTGCGTTTGCGCGATTAGCTGTTTCTTCCTTTCCACACGTCGGTGTGTCAGTTTGTCAGTGACAGCTGAAGAGTTGCGAGAGTGCACGGTGCTGGTTCGGACGAGCCTCGGCGTTTAGCGCTCCACAAATTTTATTGCAAGGGAGAGAGAAAGAGGGATTAAATAAAGGACGAGCAACTATGCACATACATAAATTAATATTCCAAGTCTTATCTTAATTTACAAATATTTATTCGAGTGAATATTATTTTAAAGCCACCTTCTTGGCCTATAGCACTGTATGTTGAGTTGCGCTGACTGGAAACAAGAACATGCATGTAGCAAACATGGCTTCATAAGCTAGAAACTTCAGCTATCTCTTATTGAATTATTATGCAGATGACATACTTTCCTTCAGGACCTCAGCTTCTTACTGCTTTAAAGAAATTCTGAAGGTTATGCATGTTGTAAATGTCAAGATATTTCTTTTTACCTTTTTGTAGTAGCAGGAGTGGCAGATGAACAGCAATGCTTTGCCCAACAGCTTGAAGTGCACTTGACATGTCCTAGTTTGACAGAATTTACTGACTAGACATGCAAACTTATTGTTCCCATCACACATATACCATAGCTAAGGAGAACACAACCTAGTGTGAATATCACTGGCCTTTGACAACATTATTAAAGCAAAGCTTTCTTTTCCCCTTCCTTCAACTTCTTCGCTGCTGCTGTCTTGCCAAATACAGGACGGCAGTCCTATTATTATACCCCTATATGTGATCATGCCTGCGTTGTTATGTCGTCATGGTGGTTCTATCATCGTCTTTTTGTTGAGGTGATTCCACTATTGTCACCCCATCGTTGTCACGCCTATGGCTTGTGCTTTGAGCGGGTAAGCTAGGCATGGAGAAGTGCGCTAGGCGAGCTGTATTGGCCAGCACTGGCATGACATAGTCATCACGTCGTCGACATACAGTCATCATTCTAATGTCTTCATGCCAATGTCGCTGTACCACTGTCATCCCTGATGGTTGTTGGTTACACTCTTGTACAATAGACCAATATCAGATATAGTGCCAGCACCAGATATAGTGCATATTAAGACAGCCTGCAGTGGCAGGTGATGCACATAAGTGAGGAGGTGGGCTCCAACGCCAACATTGTCATGCTATTGTCATGCCATAGTCACACAAATTACATCGCCTTCATGCCACCATAATCATTCCTTAATTGTCATGTGATTGTCATACTTCCACTGTCTTCACTCTGTCACTGTCACTGCATTGTCATATTACGTATTTGGTTTATTTTGGTACTGCCGCGCCATGGCAAACATCAAGTTTGGTTTATGATGTGCAATTTCTTTTTATAATGTGAAATTTTATTTACCTTAAACGTATCTTCGCACTGCTGTATTTGCCTGTCCTTGCCATTTGTACTGGGTGATGGTGCTAGTCAAGCCTGTGTACATAGCGGCTTTTTGCCCATGCACCTCAGCATCCCAAATATTAGAACAAAGCTTTGATTTGTCCTCACACCACCATCTTGGAGTTGTCACCACAGTCACCGTTATTTTGTTGTAGTCATGCCACTGTCTGCCATGCCTTCATCATCACGCCATCGTCATCTTTACAGCACTGTCAGACCATTGTTGACAAACCATCGTAATCGTTTTAGTATCACCATCCATTGTCCTATTCCAGCTCCATCATCCCATTGTCACACCATCAGCATCAAGTTGTCACATCGTTGCCGTCATACCATTGTGGTCATTGCAGTGTCATTGTGCCGATGTGGTAAATCCACCTTTGTTACTCCTTTGCCATCATTCCAGCATCGGGATCACATTGTTGTCATGCCGTCGTCACTTTGCCATCCTCATGTCATTGTAGTGTCACTGAGCTCGTGGTCATTCTATTTCTGTTATTCCTTCATCGTCATAACATTATTGTCCTTCCAGCATTGCCATGCCATGATCTTTATGCCATCGCCGTCATGCCACCAAGGTTGTTCTTATTGTTATGTTGTTGAAGTGATTCCAGTGTCGTTGTGTCGTAATCATGATACAGTCATCTCCATACTGTCGTGGTTGTTCCCCCATCGTCATGTGTGGCATACGTAGAGTCAAGCATAAAAGTTTAAGTTGAGCAAGGTGGTTCCTAGTAAAAATGTGTTCAACTGGGTCGTATACTCTTAGTTGCAAATTGCCCCTAAGCTGGAACAGTGTTCTTCACAAACACCAATGAAAGCTTTAGTTAAACCGATTCCTTCAGCATGTGGGTTCTGCAGATCTTTCGCGTACTGCAAACTTAAAATCCAAATGAGGAAGACATAAATATGGAAACGCATTAACAAAAAGTAATGCAGCTTTTAACACTAAATAGGCCAGTCATGCAGTGTTGCATGAAAATAGAGCAAGAAAATAACAGGTTGCATTTATCTACAGTGCCAAACGAAATGCAATTATGTCAGCCTCCTACTGTGTAAGGTCTTACGTGTTTTTCGACTTTCTCGTTCCCTGCAACTTATTTAAATATGTACAACTCTAGAATCCAGAAGCTGTTACCATTACCACAGAGTACACATCAGCTTCCAATGTTGTCACTTCGCATTAGTAACATAACTAACAATACTAGTCACACATTAGAATATGTCTGCTGGTCTACTGGAATTTCTCGTCTGAACCTGTCCTCTAAAGCCTCTCATGTACAGGACATTACTTCATAGCAGGCTTACATACACTACAGAGGCAATGTGCTGAGCACCAACAACCCAGTGCTTAAACTCTCGGCCCCACTACTATTTTTCAAGGAGGAGTTCAGTCCCTTCTTAGCAGATCAACTGCAGCACTGCAGCGCACATTCGACAAATGCTGGAAGTTATTTTTTTGCTAGTAGTGCAAAAACACATCTATATACGTGTGTGTGTGCATGCGCCCCTACACTGAAGGGAAATTTTAAGCCATGCAACAACCAAATCCATGCCTTTGAACTTGTCCGAAATACTTCATTTCATTCATCCCTACTCTTAACTGCCCGCTCTCTCTCTCTCTCATCCATGCGCACACACAAGCATAGATGGCACGAAAAAAAATGTGCTACAGCTCCGGTCTCTTGATATCTACTGCTAATTTGCCAACTTGTATTCATTTCTTAAAACCTATTAGCACACTACTACTCTTCACGACACTGTCATTCTTTCAACTTCATATTTCATGACTAGAATTGGTCATTAAACATAAGCTGAAATTAGGTCAGGTCTAGGCAGATTGTGCATGGAATCCTTTATCCGAATAAATTGCCCAGCCAGAACCACTGTCCTGGATCTGGAGTTACTATCAGCAGTTTTGCGCCGCATTAGCTAACATTATCATAAAAAGTCAACAAAGAAATACACCAAGAACAACATAGGGAAATTTACTTGTACTTACTAACCGAATTAAAGAAATGACAAATTAATGGTAATGAAAGTGGATGAAAAAACAACTGGCCGCAGGTGGGATATGAACCTACATTTTTGCATCATGTGTGCGGTGCTCTTACCGACTGAGCTACCTTGGTGCCATTTTCCCATTCACTTTCTGGGGTATTTATGTTTTACTACTAGAACTAACCCTGGGAGTGTTAAGCCTGCACCCTCATTCGCAGACCTTGGCGGCGGATGTGGAACATCCTTTCTGCCATAGGCATCACAAGCCCTCGAATCTAGCAACATTGATGCCTCCAGGCAGCATGTACGAGTTTATCAACCAGTTGCTGTCATCCAAATACATCACATACTCGTGACGCTTGCAGCAGAAAGGATGTTCCACGTCCACCCCAAGGTTTGCGAGTGGTGGCGCTGGCTAACACTCCCAGGGTTAATCCTAGTAGTAAAATATAAATACCCCAGAAAGTGGATGGGAAAACAGCGCAGTGGTAGTTCTATTGTTAAGAGCATCGCATGCGTAATGCGAAGACATGGGTTTGTATACCACCTGTTCAGCCAGTAGTTTGTTCATACACTTTAATTTCCATTAATTTATAATTTCTTTAACTTAATCAGTAAGTACAAGTTATTTCCCGTACATTGTCCTTTGTGTCCTTGTTTGCTGGCTTCTTATGATATGATGAATAAAAATTGGGCCCCTCGGTTCCCTTTCTTCTTGTTCATTAGCTAACAATGTATGCTGAGAAACTACTCAAGTGTTTTGTGTATACAAGGTGTCTACCAAGTTGACATTTCCAAATTCTCTGAGTTTTCCAGGTTTTCCCTGAGTGACGCAGAACTTTGTTTATGTCAAGACGGGTGACACCACGTCGCCCGATGCTGTCACTAAGCATGATAAAAAATAAAATAAAAACTACCTAATCCAGTTTGAATGGTATACTATTCAAACTGGATTAAGTAGTTCTTTATTTTATACACTTTATTCAAAAAGAAATGGAAGGGAGGGGTTAGTAGAATGCATAGCAAATAAAATATCTTTAAAAAAATGGTAAAAACCATTGCAAATTAATTGAGTGTAACATTGTCAAATGCGAATCAGAGGGGATGCATACAGAAGGAAATATTAGTGGTAGCATCTCCGTCTCACACTCCGGAGACCCTGGTTCGATTCCCACCCAGCCTATCTTGCATGTTGTTTTTTTATTTATGAAGCGCCTCCCGGGATTTATTGCTCACTGCCAACGCCGCTGACTCCGACTTTTCTGCAACACGAGCTCCTTAACGCTGTCGCGTTCATATTTTCGAATATGAGCTATTTCTATCAATTGATAGCAAGCTCATTGGTATGTGGCCCAAACTTTGTCACAAGTGAGATTCTCTCATAGCAGCTGGAAAGTAAACCACAACTTCCCTGACATACTCTCAGCCTGCGCACAAAGTCTCAGTGTTGCGTTTCACTGCTTTAAATAGTTTATTTTGGTTTGGGTGAGGAACACCTGGATCTCGGCGTCAGCCAAAACTTTGTTTTTTGAGCTCAAGCTCCTTCAAAGAAGTGGTGGCACGCTTCCTTTCCCGTTCATTCCTCAATGCATAGGTCATTCCTGTTCTCATCCTCCTTAAGCTGCGCGTTCGCCCGGCGGACTATTTGAAGCCTTCTCCTGGTCAGTTTTGCAGCCAACGTCCGATTTTTCGGACTCCCTAGGGGCCGCGAGAACGTCTGAAAAATCGGGCTATTCGAAAAACATGTATTTACATGTAAACATGTATTTTACTGCCCTTAAGGGATCAAATCGCCACAGGCACATACAGAAAAGCTCCGAAGGCCTGTCAGTACACTTAATAGGCATATCGGTGCTCGTACTGTGACAGGAGATGGCGGGTGCACATGTGTATAATTAAGGAATACGTACGGTGTCCCGTGACAATTGCCCCTTCCCACGCTTGTTATGCTTCACTGCAACTATTTCGCGTATGTTTCAACGCGCAACGCTGCTGAACTGAGGCGAAGCTGACTTTCGGGAGCCGGCTTTATGCAAAGCGCCGTGCTTTTCGAACTTCGAAGCCAATCGCGAGAACCACAAAGGCGAAGTCAGTGCCATTGCCGACAGCGGCAAGTTCTTTCAATGAAAAACACGGAACTGCAAGAAGCTTAATAGCGAAGGTTGAAGCAGCTAAACCTAGTGTTGCCGCGGTTGCGGCTACGGCTGCCTGCGGATCTGCGTGCGACAGCGCCGGTTCGACGCGGCGAGGTAATCAAAATGGCGGCGGTGGTGTCTTTAATCAATGCCGTTTAGGACCTACGGTCACGCCAAAAAGTCCGGAAAATCGGACGGCGAAGGGTTTTTGCGTGCAAAATTTCTGACGTTCTTATTCATTGACTCTACGGATTACGTGGTGGTGCCGCGAAGCCGTCCGAATTATCGGGCGTCCGAAAAGTCAGTCGTTGACTTTACACTGGCAACTCCTCCAGCCGACGACACGGCGTCAAAGAAGATACGTTACGATTCCTCTCTGTTACTAGAGCCAGCATTACCACGACTTTCGTTCCCTTTGAACAAAATTTCAGCTAATTTTCCCTGATAAAAGCACAAATCCCCTGAGTTTTCCCTCAGTATATTCAGACTATTCAACATCCCTGGGAATTCCCAGTTTTCACGGTTGGTACCACCCCGGTATAGTAATCAACTTTACAACATTGTAGTAGCCAGTATTGTGTATTAATGTGGATCTAACCACTCCACTACACAATGGCCAAGAAGCTATTGTTGGATAGCGCTATTTTTATATTGTCTGGGTCTTCATAACAAAATTAATATCATGTTTTGTTTACATGCTACAGTGGTAGGTTCTTCATCTTTTGTCACTTCTTGATCAACACAGAGTACTAATGAATGTGCTGACCTAGCATGGAAACAAAGCACGAGAAAAACTTTGTTATGAGGGCCATCAACAACAGACAAACAACACTATGTCGCAATATTAACATATTTATTCTAATATAGATCGACCTATGTATATATATTTCTTTTGTTTTCATAAATGGTATCCAAGAGGAGCTGTCGACCTATATTTGTGACCAAAGGTCTTTTACCTGTATTCATGAACAAAGCTAGCAAAAGTACCCAGCTAACGAAGTACAATGCCTCAGCTCCAACCATTACATGTCACTGTCAATAAGGCAAGACTGCGTTGCCAGGTCTTATAAATAGCGGCTTGCGTGGCAAAATGTGGCCAAGACCCTATGGGACGCAGCAAGAAGGCTCCTGTCAGTGAAGTCGTGATGTGGGTTAAGGATTCATGAGAGGACCTGCCAGCGGAGATTATCCAGAATGGCTTTAAAAAATGCTATATATGCAATGCACTATATGGTACAGAGGGCGCCTGTGAAGCATCCGACAAGGACGCAGCTTGTGGCATTGACTAGTGAGATTTAGTAGCCAAGTTTATGGTAAATAAGGCTGTGTCATATTCAAATTTTTTGTTTCTTTTTAATATATGGGTTCACCTATATTAAAGTTATCTTTTATTTCTCTGTGATCTATTTTCGAGTAAATACGGTACTAAATGAATAAGTAAATAAGTACATGGCCTTTTGTACTCTGCATAGGCACCATACTTCAGGCAAAGTAAAAAATTGGCACCCTAACCGTCTTCAATCTAAAGCATGGGCCTCAAACACGTAGCTTGTACGTCTCATGTGGCCCATCAACACCAAGCTTCTGTATATGGCCTGCATCGTCTGCCTCAACAATAAGCTACTTCATCATCTCAATGCTACCTAAAGCTTAGAAAACTGACCGTGGCCTGTGTTAGGCTGTGTATTAACATACATTGGCAAATGTTAATATGAGTCTCAGACCTCCATAAAACATCCATAAGTGAAATGCTTCTCAGCATGCGGTCACACAGTGTAGATTATATTGTGCAATTCATGTGTCCAACTTTTATAAGCAGTCGATCAATTTCACTCCTCCGCAGGTGTTAAAAAAAGCAAAAAATAAAACTAAAATCATTCACTAAATTTTGCTGTTAGAAATTAATAGGTAACTAATTAAATCTAGCAAGGCAAGAAAGGAAAGTGCAATTGTGCAAGAGCATCACAACTGCTCATTTGCTTGTCTGTCATTACAATCCTTGCCTTATCACACAGGAATGCCTATTGATCTATAAAATTAAATAAAATATAATAAGGTTAGAAATGAAAGAAAGCCCAAGCAAGCTTTGGTTGTCTGCCAAAGAGATGTAAACAATGTCTCTCGTTTCTTCTCTTTATAAGTCACTTGCACAGGCATCCACATGTAAAACTGGTACAGAGATTATTCAAGATCTGTGGTTGCTTCATTGCATGCTACTAGTCAGCTTTCAAAATGGCAAGCTCAAAGTTATTAGACGGTATTTTAGTTGTGCACAAAACAGCCTAAGTGAAGCTTGGGTTCTGCGCATGTGCAATGACCTTGGTGCTTTCTTGGGAGGCATTGTAAGTCCTTTAATCCTTTCCATGTTGCGTTGTTATTATGAATTCTGACCATAAATGGCTAAAATTCTTACTGCGGAATTCTTCATGAAAAACTATATAGACACTATTTTAAATGTCAATATTTCAAGTGTTGTGCAAGTAAACACAGCAGAAAAGCGACTAGCAGGCCTGTCTACCTTAAAATTTGTAAAATACTAAACACTGCATTATTGCTGAATGTGGTTACTGTTTACTAAAAAACTTGCAGAGTTTTCTGTAAAGACACTGTGAACAGGCACACTGCTTTTACAGTTGTAGCTAGAATGATTTGCTCCACAGCCAAACAGAGATATCATGAAGTTTACTTGTGAAATTATCATTTAATGGCTGCTGAAATTTTGGTTGCCTCTATATGTAGGTTGTTATTACAGAGAGGGTAACAGTGCTGTGGGTAGGCTGAGCAGGTCTGAAAAATCTGACTGCAAATTTTGTTGGAGACTATATTCGCATTCTGTTGAGGCTAGTTTTGCCCTAAGCTGGCCATGAATAAAAAATTGTAGAAGTATTGATGTAGTAACTCAGCAACTATAAATAAGCTCTAAAGATCAAGCACTTACGATAAAATAGTAAAAGCTGACAAGGCAAGACTTACTTTTTTCAATCTCCGAGAGAGTTGCTTGTGCCCTGGAGAACTCAAAGAGCTTGCTGAAGTAGGTCAGCTGTCTGTACAGGTCGGACACCTTGTACTGAAGATGAAAAACAAGAGAGAGAGAGAGAAAGGCGGATGTGTCATGCATGCCCTGTTCAAGCAAATTTTAAATGGACACTGAAGGAAAGCATTAAATCAGGCTGGGTTAGTAGATTATAGGTACTTTCTTAGAACACTTAACCATGTGTTTGTCAAAAAAAGGCTTTGTATTACTGGAGTGGAGAAAATACCTATACAGGTAAAACTTCCTGTTTTGAATTCCATCCAACAATCATTTTTCACGACGTCAATGTATGGCATACAGATTTTGTGGTATATTTACACATTTTGCTTCGTTTTGTGCAACAACCGCTGACAAAAATTGCCAGGCTGAACTTCCGTTTACTTTTGAACTTCCAACACACTATCAAACAAGAGGCACTGTAGAACATAGAAAAACTTGTGATGTAATGGAGCCATCAGCTCTATGCTTGCTTTGCCACATTAAACGGACACTAAAGCAAAACAATAAATCAGTTTAGACTAATGAAGCATTGTTTGAGAATCCTGCAGGTAGTCACTTCAAAAAAATAGTTTGATTATTAGATGAGAAAATTAAAGTCCAAGTATCAGCATTTGAATTTCGCGCCAGAACCCCAGCGCCAGTA
This sequence comes from Dermacentor albipictus, assembly GCF_038994185.2. Lineage (NCBI taxonomy): Eukaryota > Metazoa > Arthropoda > Arachnida > Ixodida > Ixodidae > Dermacentor > Dermacentor albipictus. Next base: position 409,129,870 of record NC_091821.1, read on the forward strand.
CATCAGCGTGACGTCAGGGATTCCAAGGTACCTATGTTTTCGCATTTGGGCTGCATTGGCTGAATAAAGGTTCCCGAAATTTGCCATGTTTAGTATTTGGTTCCTTTAGAACACAATGAAGTCAATCTGTACCACTATATATAATTAGTAGGCCCTAGAAGATGCCATCAAAATCCAATACGTCACAGCCCCCAGGTGCGGGAACTTAAGTAGGCGTCGCCACCCGTATTTCGTTCTTGCACTTTTTCTGGCTTACCAAACATCTTATCGTTGTAAGAGTGGTGTTTTCGGTGTTGTAGAACGGTAATTTACTGATGCAGAAGAAATCATTTTTCCCTTTAGTGTGCTCCCTTTAGGTTGTAGCGAACTGACATTGTCAAGTACTGTTTGCATAAATGTACTTAATGTGTGAAGAAGCAAAGAGAAAGGATTGTACAAAGCACTCACCTCCGGCAGCATGGCTGATTTTTGGCATGCAGCACAAACAGGGCCAGATTTGCCAAAAACCTGAGGCACCTGCCGTGTTCTGTGGCCACAAGCAGAGTCTTCACAGACAAGCCAGCCCTAATAAAAGGCACATAAAAAGAAAGAAAAAAAAAAGAAAAAGAAAATAATGTAGGTGAAAGCTGTCTGATGATCTTTAGTGTGCTGCCAAGTGCAGTATGAAATTCTAAATGTTTTTTCATGTAAATACGCTCACACTCATGTAACAGCACAGAGTAGCATATGAAAGTGACACAACCGTTTGATTAAAGTGCACTGCTAATAAAAGGCATGCCTGTACATTACCAAACACTCCCTCTAAAAGCTCCCTCTCTTCACTCAGAAAGTGTACCAAGAGACGGTGTCCTTGTCCCTGCTGCCCGCCGTTCAGTTCTAGCTTCTCTGAGAGGCTTCAAGAAATGAACTGCCCTGCTGCCCCCTATGGTTTCACTCATAATTTTTGTGGCAGCTCATGCTAACCCTAACCTTAAACAAAATATCACTGCCATTCTACCTAAACAAATACAGTTGACTCTCGTTACAACGGACCCTGATAATCCGATAATAAAGGTCGTTTTATCTGAAGTCCGTAATATACGAGACGCCTCACTTCCAAAATTTTTGTTGCGGCATCTAACAACTTTATTTCAAAGAGTAAGTGATGAACCTCCAAAGTATATATATATATATATATATATATATATATATATATATATATATATATATATAAAAAAAATCACAGCTTCGCCCAAAAGGTGAAGCATCGATTGCGATAGCAAATTAATAATAATAATATTTGGGGTTTTACGTGCCAAAACCACTTTCTGATTATGAGGCACGTCGTAGTGGAGGACTCCGAAAATTTTGACCACCTGGGGTTCTTTAACGTGCACCTAAATCTAAGCACACGGGTGTTTTCGCATTTTGCCCCCATCGAAATGCGGCCGCCGTGGCCGGGATTCGATCCCGCGACCTCGTGCTCAGCAGCCTAACACCATAGCCACTGAGCAACCATGGCGGGTATGATAGCAAATTAAACAACCTAAGCAAGCCAGCAGCAGCAAGCAAATTGACCTTCGTGCAGCCTCTTGCTAAACTAAACTAAACGTTGAAAGCACAGCACATACGAAGCTAACTGCACTGGGTGCACTTTGTCCACATCACAGATCACTTTGAAAATGGGGCCCATGCGGGCACGTACTTTCTTCACATCGCAGGTCGCTTTCAAGACGTGATGCCAGCGCAGCCGTGTCGTTAACAGCAGCCACTGAAGTAGAACCCCCCATCTTTCCCTCGCCTTCCCCCCATGCCTCGCATGCGCAAGACGGGTGTGCACTTTGTCCGCATCGCAGCTTGCTTTCAAGATGTGACGCCCGCATGGCCGGGCTGTTAACAGCAGCCACTGGAGTAGGATCCCCCCTCTTTCCCTCGCTTTACCCCCATGCCTTGCATGCGCAAGACGGCGTGATTCCGTCCCGCTTTCCTCGCTCCCTCACACGCAAGATATTGAGCTGTGATTGTTGGCTGACCCTCGCAAGTCAGTTGCGAGCCCATGTTGACACGGCAAATCCTTTTATACGGCCGATTTCGAAAATCATTGCAGCTAATATCCTCCACTGTAGCCGATCATTCGTTGTAGCGTGGTCTGTTAAAAGCGAACTTCGTTGCATTAATAAAATAGGCAGACTACACTAAGGTTGAAATATGGTCCATTATATCCAAAAGTCTATTGTATGGGGGTCCGTTGTAACGAGCGTAAACTGTATCACCAATAACGGGCCTAGAAGTTAAACATGAATACTAGCTTATCAATGCCTTCAATTAATCAAAGGCCATAAAAAGTCATGACTCGTCAGATATTACAATGGTGCTTTGCTGCACTCACTCTTCTCTCCCCACCAGCCCGATAAGAATTTACTGTACAGAAACCTGGCAGATTCCTTGTACAGCTAAAGTTTTTGTATTTGTTACCCGGTCACATCGCACAAACGGAAAGGACCTCAGTGTAGCCCATAGGGTTTCATGAAGTACACAGCACTTGACTGATTGATACATGGAGTTTAATGTCAGGAAGCAACGCTGAGGCTATGAGAAACAATTCAGTGGAGAATTCTGGATAAATTTTGACCACCTGAGGTTCTTTATTGCAAACCTAAATCCAAGTACACAAACATTTTTACAGCGAGGCTGTATACCTCTACCGGCCAAGGAAATTTCTTGTGTCGTTGTGGTGAGCAAAAAACTTCCCATACGTGGTCCGATCCCGAAGACAGTGCAATGCCAAGCTGACTTGTGGTGGAGGTGAAGCAGGTGTTAAGCACTCCCCATATGTGGGCTGATCCCGAAGATAGTGCAATGCCGGGCCGACCCGTGGCGGAGGTGCAGTTTGCCATTAAGGGGCACACATACACAGCTTTGCTGGTCATTCTTCTTCACAGAGTGGAAGGGTACCGAGATTTTTTCATTTCGCCTCCAACAAAATGTGATCCCCACGGCTGGAAATTGAACACGGGACTGTGCTTAACAGCAAAATGCTGCAGTCACTGTGCCAGTGCGCTGGGTAAATGGCATTCAGCAAGGAAACACAATTAAGATGATGCTGAATGCGGGAACACAGCTTAAAGGCAAACTTCTTAAATTAAAGGCAAACTGAAATGCCACTTCCTCAGGGATCTGTAGTTTGGGGGTTCATTCTGATACAGGATGCTGCATCCCTCCATCCAGCACACAGGAATTTGGTATCAGTAACAAATTTTTTGCACCCGACACGCTAAAGTTTGCAGTTCTCTTAGAAAGATTATTGTAATGGCACTGGCGAGTCTCCAAAAGTGTGGGGCAAACACCAAATATTGGACTGTGCTTACCAAGTAAAACTTCTGGATAAATGATCGAATGACTAAAGTCATTTGATTGCAAAGAGCATTGAGGTAGCTGGACAAGTCAATCTTGCAACCAGGACATGATGCAAGAGTAAACTTCAAGTTCTTTCCCTGGAAAAGAAAATGAATGTTAGCAATGTTGAATGTGCTGATCAGACCATTTTCTCTTAAATACAGTAGAACCTCATGCATAAATTGTGGGGAGGTGGAGGGAAACGAGAGAAAAGAATTTACTAATTTGACGCAATCCAAGCATTTTTTTACGTGTTTTTACTCTTTGTGCCGCCAGCCATTTTTGGTATCATCTTTCAGTTATGTCAACTACAATCAATTTTCACTCAATGGGGCATATAATGCTTTTGCATTTATATTTCATTTCTATCTGGAGCACTAAACTGGCCTCATCTTATATAGTACGTATGCTCCCATTTAGACAAAATGAGCAAAGAATTCTTTCTCCAAGCTGAACAGCAGGGGAATTTCATTTAGTTCCCATAGACTTAGCGCACTTATATACTGTACTCCTCGTGAGATGGAGCTTTAAGGTCTCGTGTGTTCAACTTGATGGGAGTCTACTGCTGTTTGCAAATGAGCAAATAAAGAAAGTGTCTGACACTTACAGTTCCTTCAAAAATGTGTTCCACAGTGATTGTGGAACTGCAATTATCAACAGGGCAGCAGAAGCTGATCCTCTGGCAGTCCTTGTAATCATTCAGGTTTAGTGTCTTAGCAATGCTCAGTTTGGCACTGGGATCGTCGTCTCTGTTGTAGCTGTAATTCCGGTACTGGTGTGGGTCCAAGCCTTTGCAAAAGAGAGGAGGAAGGACACCAGTAAGGCTCACTGCTTAACACCTCCAAGCTATTTTTAAAAATTATTTTTGGAATGCATGGAATGTGTTCTTTAGCACATATGTGTGCATACATGCACATAACAGATGTCTGTGTCAACGCTTAAAATGGCATGGTGCAGTTCTGTTCTTCAGACACTGCTTGTTGGTGTTCATGGTAACCACAGAAGCCATGTTAAGGAAACCCGTACAGAGATGAGCAGATAACTGGGGAGCACTGCATATTCATAAAGTTATGCACTTGGCAAACTAAGCAAGAGTACAGGGAGCAGAGAGTTGCAGCAGTGACAGTTTACAATGAACACCAATACAGTCGACTTCAATTGCTTTGACTTGTTCAATTCGTGTCGTCGGTCATTTTGACCATGTTCAAAAGTATTCAGAGACGCTTACACAGTAAAAGCTTGTTAATTCGAATTCAGCAGGGATGCTATGAAAATTTGAATTACACAAAATTCGAACTAATGAAAGTCAGAGAAAAAGATCACTTCGTTAACGTGTGTATATAGTCCGACGTAACGTGAGCACGTGCGTGCACACACGCTACGTCACGTTGGTGAGAACAACGTCTATTGAGGGCGAGCTCTACCACTGGCAAAGCTAGCGCTGCAGTCAATATGACGTGGTATGAGAGTTCACGTGGACACAGCAGCCGTGCCGACTACTTCGGAAGCGCCGAAGCAAGCTGAAAACGAAACCTTAAAGTCCCAGCTGCGCTGCGGTTCTGATTAAGTGGGGAGGTTTTCATGCTTCGGGTGTCTGCTTGACAACACTTGAAATCACTATAATAGGTAGTGATAAATAGTAGTAATAAATCATCCAATAGGTAGTGGTTGCCTTCGAAGGCATCCAACATGGTAGGCTACTGCTTGATGCCGCAGTGCTAGACGTACGCAACAGAGCCCGTTGTCAGCCTTTCCACGTAGCCACAGGACAAGAAGCTACGTGAAGCTTGGATCACGAAACTTAGAACCGGCAAGCAGCCATTAGCTACAACTCAGGTGTGCAGCAAGCACTTCCTGAGGAAGATTTCTGCTACGGCATAGGTGCTGCAATGTTCAGATGAGTAGCGGAAAAAGTACCCTGAGATGCTTGCCCGCGTGCACTGCCCGGCTAATGTTGTGAAGCTCTGGTTTATGAACTTCTTGATGATAGATACTGGCATGTTCACTAGAATGGATAGGGTATGGTAAGGTGCACACAAAAATAAGGCATGGTATATGCTCATGTTTGTGCTAGCACCAAACAATGAACGCACTTGATTAAGAAAAAAAAAAAAAAAAAACCCAGCGGGAAATTGCTTGTTGAGAAGACCCATAAACATACAGAGCAATGCAACTTAAGAAAGAGTGATATTGAAACATCCAAGAATTAAGCCAAAAAATAAAAAATCTAATTGTCCCGATGGCATATCAAAAGTCACCGTAGACGTTGAAGTTCCTATTTATAACTAAATTATTTTAACGCGAAAGCGTTAAGGAGCCCGTGTCACAGAAGATCTGCTATCCAGCGTCCGGGGTCGTTTCGGCAAAAATATTTTTGAACCATCCTTACCCAGGCCATCCATGTGACGCAAGAAACTTACTGAACTAATTGAATTTCTCAAGCTGAAATACGTGGAAAAATCGTAAACTAGGACATACACACAATATAGACATGATAGCTCTCGTATTGTAATTTGACTATATGAGAAAACATAATTCTGTTACGCTCAAAGAAACTCAAAGAAACCCCTTTTCCAGCGGTTCCACAATTTATAGACCGACCGCGGCGTCTGGCATTTGCGCACGCCGGCGCGTGGGTGTCTCGGGGGCCATAGAGCGGCGTGCCCGGTTTCTTGCAATGCCTCCAGCTGGCACTCGCCTCCGCCACATCACGGCCCACACAAGAGGCCATGTTGCTACCACAAAGCCCGCATTTGTCCATAGGATTCACGGATCCTTGAATGCTACTGCATTACACTCTTAAAGCCCCAAAGCAAATTTTGGTTATACACTAGAAGTTGTTACGTGTCCTTTAGGGAGTGTTCTGCCAAAAAAATTTTCAGATCGATTCATTAATAGCCAAGATATAAATATTTTAGTGCTGCGAACCCATGCTTTCAGCAGGCAAGCTCCACTGCCAAGCGAAACACTTTCGCCACTCACTCCGCAAGCAAAATTCCTTCCCCGTGTTCTCCCATACCGGACCTCAAGGATCACGTGATGCGTACGTCATGGGCCCCGCCTTCATTTCTTTTTCTCCTCGCTTGTTTTTTTTCAGGCGCTGAGCACTTCCGCTGATGGCGTTGCACGCTGTGCACAAGGACACATGACTAGCGGTATAAGTCAGTGCTACACGAATACTGAGGCAGAACAAGCGGATCACAGAGCATGATCACATGTTGGAACACGGTAGAAAATGGCATAGTTTCTGTACCTGCGCACGTAACTGCACGACCGTGGGAAGAAGCAGATGAAGCGGAAGTACAGTCACCGACCAATTTTTCGGACTCCAAAAATTCGGACATGCTCGATTATTCGGTCTGCTTCGCGGCACCGCCACTCTCCCCAAAGACCATAATGTATAACAACTGCCGAAAGTTTGGACACCTTGCAACCCCTTGTCCGATTTTTCGCACACTCCTTGAGCCAACTCGATTGAGAGGAGCATGCACCGACTCTGACTGCTGCATGGTTCGACTTGCTGAACTCCATTTTTGTATTGAACAGAGCCTCCTTGCTGCCCTACGAAGTGGCGCTACTGCAAATCCCCGCTGCTTTCGCTTTGCATATCCAGGGTTAGCTGAGCTAAGCCGCAGCCAATTTTTTGAAGGTAGAGCGCCGTAAGGGGCAAGAAAGGTTTAATCTAGCATGACTGACTCAGCATTAGCGCCGCAGTCTGCCTGATGTACCTTCAGACACAGCGATCCCCAAATAGGGCATCCATGCCCACTGCCTCACCGCGCGGGCAGCCAGCGTAAGAGCGCAAACAAACCTGACCCCACTCCGTAAAGCCGGCATGCCTAGTGGACAAATGCATACAGCACGAGCACAGAAACTTCTACGTAGTGCCTAAACAAAGTCAGATATTCAAGGAGCAAAAGCCCCCACATTTTTTTCACTCGCACCCGCTCCTACTCGCGCCTGTGCAGAAACGTCGGGCACCTCCGAAAGTGCCATGCCCCGCTGTACTTACTATACTCGCAGACAACTTTTCTTGGCGACGAAGCGAAAGCTACGGGGGCAGAGCTTCTGCCCATGACTGTATTCGTACGCAACGTAATCAGGGTGCGCTCGGCAACAGTTTTGGTTTTGCCAACCTCACACAACCTCTCTACTTTAGTGAAAGCAGATACAATTAACTCGCCACGAATCATTGTTTATTCACATCCGATATGTAGCAAGTTCTGCACAGCAAGCATCGCAGCGTGTGTCGGAACTCCGAAGTAGCTGTATGGCGGCAGTTAAGACTCGGACACGCAACCGACGCTGTCATCGGTAGAGCCAGTGCAGCAGTCAGCTAGCTCGCTCACTCGTTTGTACATGGCGAAGTTTGCGATTTCCAGATAAGGGTTTTCTTGGTTTCCGCACAGACGCTGCAAACACTTTTTTTGTGTGCTTCAACAGTCTTTTGTTGCTAAAGTTGATCAACAGCCTCTCAGGGGAGTTGATTGGTGGGACAGCAAGCGACAAACGCTCACCAGAAAAAACGGGTGTCATATTGCGCTTGATGAATGTGCAAATCGTGCAACGGTTTCGGGTGTGCGAAAACTCGAAAGAGCAAATTAAATATACAATAAAATACCAATAGCTGACTGGTGAACGTTACGTATCGTTTCACGTTAGGTGCTGTAAAAAGCAAAAAGAATATTTTCTATTTCCCACGTAAGAAAACGCAAACAAAACTGCAGGACTACTTCCAGCAGCGGTGAAAGAGGCGTGCTTAGTTTTTGTAGCCTTTGCTTCATAGCCAAGAAAAGTTGTCCACGAGTATAGCAATTGTAAAGATGCATCCCGGCTAGCCTAGGGACAAACGCATCGAAAAAGAGGAAAGAAAGTTCTCTGCCTTCGTACCTAGGCGAAGACAAATATTCAAGGAGCAAAAACCCCCATATTTTCTCTCTCGCACTCGCTCATACTCGCGCTTGCGCACAAACGTTGGGCGATCCCTCAAATGACCGTCTCGTCAGATGGACAGAGCAAAGCTGCGTGGCGATGCCAGGTTACCAACGTGCTCCAGTGCACTAACACTCTCTCCATCCACGATGGCACGGAGTTCGAATTATCGGTGGCACTGCGGATTGCATTGTGAATTAGCGGGATGCGTTACATGTTGCTTTCAATACATTGTTGGACGGGCCGCGGTGGCTACTTCGACTTCTCTGAAATTTCGAATTGACGAGCTTCTACTGTATACTTTTCTGCCTTGGAAAAAGCTTATGTCAATGTAAAACTTGTCACATGAGAAGTTGTATAATATGAACTAAAGGTATTGATGATGAGTTCTTTATGGACTAAGCCAGCTGTACAAAAGATGCTAAAGGAGATATTTTCTGTTTACATTGCAGAACCTGCACAAGCAACAATCCATGAACACCTCCTGCCATATGTATGGAGATGTTAGTTGAGAAATGGAGTACTTGGAAGGAAATCCACAAAGAATGGCTGCATGTGTCTGAGAAATATGCATATATGCATGGTCGTGCACGATAACAGAACCATGTCTGGCACTTGCGTAGTGCGTACACAGCATTCTGTAAGTGCTTCTTTTGCGCATAATAACTTACACATTGTAATGCCTTCAATGCTGTCAACAGCATTTACATGATTTTGGCAGCCTGACCTGCGTATTGATGCTATGTGGAGGCAGGACAAAAAACTGAAATAACAGATCCTTGAACACAAAGACGATGCCAACTACATATTGCGGTGTACATTGAGTATTCTGCACACAGTCTGTTTTCGAGCTCAAGTGCTCAAGTGAACTACAATTATGGGATGTGTCAAGTATACAAGCTGATTTCACTGTAGTTTCTGAAACAGCTGCTTAGTTTGAATATAGGCTAACATGAACCATGTCTACCCTGAAAGGGTTGAATTAACAGGAGCTGAGTGCATAGCTGGGTGACACTTCTCCACTTGATCTGCTTCAGTGCAGAAAAACGAGGGCACTTTACTACAACCTACAACACAGTGTAAGCGTTAGGTCTTCAGGTCATGGTACTAAGTAGGATGGCCTGAAGATATAATTCAGGTACTATTATTTCATCACTTCCCACCTCGTAAAGGGTACAACACTTACATTATAAACATGAGCTACATGCCTTGAAATGACCGCATGAAGAGGATAGTGAGAGATAATGGGACACCCACCGAGGACCTCTGCTATCATGGCAGCATCTGTTCCCTCAATGGGAGCACATATCCGGGCCACAACAGGATGGATTTGTTGAGACAAGTAGTAGTGCTTATCTGAAAGGCAGGCAAAAGAACTGATTACTTTTTTTTCCCCTTTTCATTACTAGGACTGTTTGCATTCCATGGCATATAATGTTCATAGTGGAGGCAAATAGGGCAAGACTAACCAATTGAAAGGTTGTCGTTAGTCTTCAACTCTTCTGGATGGTAAGCCCTCTGTGAGGCAGGCAGTTGGCTTCCATCCTGTGTACAAGAAAAAGAGAAAAGTGTAGGTTCAGGGATGGAAGCGGCCAAGGAAGTTTTGGGGCAGCTCTGGGAGCAGCAAATTTGGCACTTTGGAGCAGGTTTGAAGCATGAATTGCCCATTTTGGTGCAGTAAATATGAATTTTGGAGCAGCTTGGTAAACATCAATAGGAGTGAAATACAGGCATATGAAGAAAAGGTGTTCCTTATTTGACTTTGCCGAACACTGTTAGGCTATGGCAGATCAGTTCTGTGGAAGCCCGCAAGGTGAACAGCTTCATGACAGGGAAGAACTGTCATCCACCTGATTGTGGCATGAAGCTTCAAAGGAAATCGATACAGGTTTCTCAGAAACCACCATTAACTGAAGAGCACGTCTGAGGTGGATCTTCTTAAGCAGATCTTTTTTTTGCATTGAGTCTATGGAAAAACAAACAACCATTCCCATGCTGTACGTTATATGCAAGAAATCGGCTTAATCGATCTCGTCTTAACGAGAGTTCATTGTATGCACCAAGGTACTTTACCTCTTTTACATATGGTAGACTGACATTGTTGATAACATAGGAGCTTAGTGAGTCTAGCTTTTTCCTCGAGAAACGAATGTAATTGCATTAAGCTGTGTTCAGAGCTATGTGCCAGGTACTACACCACTCAGAAATTTTGATCAGATCAGATCGAATAATTTTTATATAAGCTGGAGTGTTAACTGGGTGGTAAACAACGCAGTCCTGCACACAACTGGATTTTCAAAGTAATTCCTTTTGATATGGCATTGAGGAAAATTAAAAATATCACAGGGCCTAACACAGATTCCTGCGGTACGCCAGACATGACAGGAACTAATGACGATTTCGAACCATTAACAATGGTAAGCTGACTACGAGAAGAAAGGTAGTTTTCCAGCCATTTAAACACATTTTCAGGAAGACCAAGGTGTCCTGGCTTGTAGGATAGAATAACTGACTTGGTCGAACACTTTTCTGCAGTCTAAGAATATGCAATCCAGCCCCAATCTCTTGTCAAGTGCAGACACATGATAAAAGTGGAATTCAACCAGTTGTGTGCCACAGGAGAACCCCTGGCGAAATCTATGCTGGTTCTGGAAAATATACCTGTGCTCACTGAGATGGTTAGCTATGCTGTTATACAAAATACGCTCTATTATTTTTAATGCTTTGCATAACAAATAAATTGGGTGTAATGTTTATTATCTTTAGATCCTTCTTTATGAACTGGTACTACCTTTGCCGCTTTATATTCATCCGGAACTGTTTCCGTTTTCAGCAAAAGTGCAAACAGACGATGGAGAAGGCGATTCATGGGGCGTGCACATTCCTTCAAGATGCGATTCGGTATCATTTTTAGATCGTTTGCTTTGCTGGGCTTTATGGCGCTCAGGAGGAGAAATATTCCTTCTTCAGAGAGCGTAATTGCATCTATTGGTTGCATTACTTGATTAACGTCTGGCAAAATGGCAGTATCTTTGAGTGAATGTACCCGAAACACCGACTTGAAGTAATTATTTAGGACGACAGCCTTGAGTTGATTATTTGTAATAGTTCCATCCACTGCGAGGAGATGTGATACACACAACTCTTGTTTACGATTAGTCTTAGTAAATTTCGAAACCGATTCGCTGTTACTTCTTATGGACAATTCCATACCTTCATGAAAAGTTAATTTGGCTTGATGAATTCTGCTTTTGAAAGAACACTGAAATTTGATTAATTTATTTAGGGTGGCAACTGATTTGACCTTACGAAAGCAGATGAATAAGCAGCACGTTTGATTAATAATGCCTTGAATTTCATGCGTCATCCATGATTTATCCCTTTCTCTCTTAGAGCTAAGTATTTTAGATGGAACTTTAGATGGCCTGATCAGTGCGGCTGTGATGAAAATTCGTCGCTGGTCGTTGTAGTAATGGCGCCGCAAGCCGTCGCAGAATGCTTGTTGCAAATACCTGAGATCACGTGTGTGGGCTAGATGGACAGCTGCTGAGGCAGCATTAAGTTTGTCGCCACGTATTGAACTTGATCTGCATGCCTTCCATGGCAGTTAATCAGCCTGATCTTCGGACATGCCCTCGCACATGCCTTCACACTTCCTGGAATATGTGCTGCCTTTGCTGCCATTCCAGGGATGGGAATGCCCAAAGTAATTTGGTTAGCAATTTTCGGAACAGATGAAATTTCACTTTGCAGCAGATTGGAGCACACAATTCTGATTTTGGAGCAGTCTGTTGCACATATATATTTTTATTGGAGCAGTCTGGAGCATGCCAACATTAATTTAGTGGATCATTTTGATTAAGTAGGGCAACAGTTACCAAAGTCTCACAGTCTGTAGCATTAAACAAGCATTGAAGGGCTGCATAAAGGAATTTTTCATAGCATTTTTGCACCAAGTGCAAGTTAAATGACAGGAATTTCTATCGGTTGTGAAAAAGCTAAGGTTAGAGAACACCACAAAGGTTTATTCAAAGACGTTTCTTGGTAATGTCACAGCGTCAGCTGGCTCAAACTGAGATTCTGCATGCATCTGTTTTCGCTTCACAACTCACTAGGCTCACTACTAGAAGCACTTAGGCATCAGTATTAGACAATGAGCGATTGGGAGTGCGCCCCCTCAATAAGTAAAGCAAGTGACATTTCCTCCTCCATTGCACTCTCATGCCTTCCCTTGCCACTCAGTATGGAGTTTTTGATTGTGGCGATCATGCTGTGCAGCGATGCGATCGACACGATTTCAAGATTTACGACTGCCGAGATCAGAGGGCTGCGCACTGCGATCAAGAGCAGCTGTCATGGCGCCGGCACAAGTTAAAAAGAAAAGAAAGGGAGAGAGAGAAGATATCCAACAAAACAAAAGGGGCAGATGTTCGCGCATGGAAACGACACCAGCACAACTATGTGACTCCACTCCACCAACAGTGAGGTGCGGATAAGCACCAGACCTCTATGCCTTCCCTTGCTCACCGGCTCAAGCAGCAAGACAAAAGAACGTCACTTCTAGTTCATGGGGCTTAATTGGGTGTGGCTGTTCACACCCACACGTGGCCAGAATACGAAAGTTACTTTCACATGCGCTCCGAGACCAATGACACAATGCCCTGCACCACGCCAGTGATCTTTTGCAGACACCTGCCAAAGCCAGAGCTGTACTGGTGCAACGAGCACAATTTTGATAATTTTTCCACTTTCAGCACAATTTTGCCCAATTGGTGAAGTACTTCCACCCCTGCCGTTTCCTCTGTCTGTGTCGGGTTATGGTTTTGATCAGTCCAGTTGACTTGGTTGAATCTTGTACACATAGAACCTTGTACCATTGTACCTGGCCATTTTGCACATTGAAGTGTTGGCGCACTCACTGCATTGGGCAGATGTGCTCGCAGAAACAAAGTTTATGACCATGTCAGCTGGGGCGGTATGCCAGCAGTATGCTTGGCTCTCCTTTTGTGCGGAAAAAAAAACAAACAAACAAAAAAATGATGTGAGATGCTTATTTTCAAGGCATCGAGCATGAGGGGCTATGCAGCATGAGTGACACATAGCACTGTGTCAAATACCATACCGAATCAAATACCATACCGAATACTCGAAGCATAGAGTAGCAGATATTTGAATTTTGAATAAAATATTTCGAAGCAATTGCCATGTATGGAAGTCACACGTCCCGAAGTCCATGTGATAGCTGCATTCGTGAAGTATGGACAAAAATTTTTTAAAAATGTGGGGTCGCTGTGACGAAAGGTGAAGAAAAAGGTCACATCCTGTTAGCGTAACAAAATAATTCTACGTTCAGTGTAAGAAATTGAAGCAGCTAAGTGTAAACGAAATGAAAGAAGATTTCTTGTAAGGGCACAGGCACTTGTGCTCAGGGATTTGTGCCTTGTCAGCATATTTATGGGGTCTATGACACTGCTGAGGTTCTGGTGTAAGGGTCTGGACTGCAGCCCATGCAAAACACGGTAGAATTCGAGGAGAGAGAAGTGATGTACTTCGTTCAGTTGACTACACTGCTTATCTGATGCCAAAGCCCACAGCAAAGAAGAAATGAGCGAGAAGAAAAGAGCAAGAAATAAAGGGGAGGACTGAACAAAGAGAAAATGAAGTTGGGAAAAGTTTGCTTGCTTACATTGCATATGATGTAGGTGACGGCATCACCATGGCGCAGCTTCTTGCCGCCTTTGCTGTTGAGCCGTAGAGCAACTTGGACATGGCACAAGTTTTTCTTGTCTGGGTAGTCCTCGGGGTTTTTGGTGAGTTGCTAAAGGAAGAGAAAAATGTGGCGACGCTGCTTTTCACCAGTAAAAACAAATAGGAAGGGGGAAGAAACTTTAGCAGAGCTTCGCACACTCCTACTAGCAACAAGTTTCCAGAACAAAAGCTCCTTTTTTTTTTGTGCAAGGAAAATTCTAGACAAGGTGAGGGAACGCACTCAATTTTTGTGCATGATCAACATGCTACATGAAGCCAAAACACAAAAGCCTTTATGCTGCGCTTGCTAGAAAATTCATTTTGTTGCATTTGTACCTCACTATACATAGATACAAGAACTGAAATCTGGACGAGTTTGCAAGAATTCATACTTGACTTCAAGCGCAAAAAACTAGGACATAAGAAGGAAGACTAGACCAGTGCTCGTCCTGTCTATTGCCTAAGGGACCCCCAACTGTCGTTGGAAATCAAGATTTGATTGATTGATTGAAGTATGAATACCTAGATAACTCGGATAAATAATCTATATGTGAATTAAACAAAACTTTTTTCTTGAGGATCCCTCATGTGCATCAAAACAGTGGCAACTACTTTCACAAATCATGGAATGGAAATTCCAATTGGGAATGAGCTGCTCTTCTTTTTTCAGCAATGAAGATGCAGAAATAGTAGGCGTTACTGAAGACTGCAATTGAGACATGGAAAGGAGGAAACCTTAATGGCAGCTTTTCATTGGAGAAGTGCTGAAAAAGCAGAGGCATACTGGGAACTGTAGTAGAGGTACACATTATCACAGAATAGTCACCTTTTAAGTATTGATTCTGTAAACTCATCAGCAAGAATATACAATACTTATTCAAATCTAGGCTGATAGATTTTTTTTTCACATAATCATATATAATACTTTAGGGTCAGCTTAGATTCGAGAATTTTAAAGAATGCAACAGTTTTTAATTGAAATTGATAAATGTGGTGGATAGCTAGCACAATCTAAACAAGTCAGTGTCACAGCAGCCACTAGCTGCAACAGTAGCCAACTGAAGCATGTGAGTGACGTTGCCATTTTGACCTGTGTGCCCGCGTTGTATCAGCTTGCCGTATGGCGTTATTGTAATGGCACCAAATAGGCGATGCCACTATAGTGCTGGTTTCAAACAAAAGTTGTGCTAGTCGCAGAGGCATTGTAAAACGTTCAAGCCGGGCGGGACTTCTGCATCAATGAGAAAAAAGTCAGTCGTTGGAGGAAGCAGCAGGAGATGCTTTTCACGTGCACCGAAACGAGGATGGCATTTATCACACCCCAATGGCACTGATGATGTAGAATGAGATAGGCATGCTCAAATTTAATAAATGTGGTTTTCATTTTGTGAATGCTGTCCTCTTTTTTTTTTTGGCACATATTATAGATAACCTTTTTTTTTCTGGGCTTTGGGCTTTCTGGGGTTGGCTTAGAATCGGGGCTGGCCTAGATTCGAGTAAGTATGGTATATTCTTTTAGTGCAGAAAATTCTACTGCTGTTTGAGCACAAGCCAACAATGTGTACACACAGGAGCTATCTAACCTAAAGATGGGTGAGATTTTACTGCCCAACAAACCTCAGCTATAATTAATCTTTTCATAACCTGATATGATGAACTTTATAGATCTGCATATAACCATGCACAAGGAAACATTGCTGCAAGTGCGTATCACGCAAAGATTAGGCACAGCTGCACTGTACATAAAAGCAAAGGAGAGTGACAGTTTGACTATGAGACAGTGTAATGCGAGGGTCACAGGATTAATTTCGAATATCTAGGGTCCTTAATTATATGTACACCAAAATTTAGTACAAGAGTAATTTTGTACTCTGACCAAGCTGGAAATCAAACCTATCCCATGTTCAGCAGCAGAATGGCATAGTCAGTGAACCACAATGATGAGTCAGGACTATATTGAGACAGTCTTGGGTGCTTTGTCATGCAGCTAGCTTCTTGGCCATCCTAGATAAATGCCTCATGGAAAGCAGTGTGTTCTAGTGTACGCAAAACTGCTGCAGCCTTGCACAATATGCAAATTTTAACTCTGTGCACACCGCAATGAATAAATTATTTTGGAAGGAATGTAACTACGGTTGCCAACTCTCAGGTGGATGTAGGTGGAATGGCTGCCAAAGACCAATCTTGTCAGGGCCAGCAGCAACCAATCTGTACTTGCGACGAAGTTGCACAACATTTTTTCTTGATACCATGTGGCAATTCACAACAAGAAAGATTAAATAGTTGTTTGTCTAACGTGGCTATGATACAGGTACAGTCTAACCCACAATATTAAAGTGCCAAGAAAATCTCATTGTTATAACTGATATTGTCATAACTGGGTTGCACGAAACAAAGCCAGGGGTTAAACACTCAAACATTTTAGCCAGAGAGAGAGAAGTACAGTGGAACACACTAAAAGCATTACGGTTTTAACAATACTCGAATGCAACAATGAGCAGCAACACCACCCTGAACTCTTGTGTGTGTGTGTATGTGTGTTCTATTGTAAAATAAACTACTTAATACAATTTTTCCAAGTTGCCATATTAGCTATAACAATTAAATCTGGCTGCTGGGTGTCTGTGCCAAAAATTAAAAAAATGTGAAAACAGGAAAAAAGAAAATGCGAGCCACTTTGCCACATTCGTCTGTGCTGCACACCTCCCCCGCATGGCATGTTTGCGCAAAGGTGGGTGTGGCAAAGCAGCTTGCGTTTTTATTATTTTTTTGCCGTCCTTTTCTGAGGCAATGCGACAAACACATGCCATGCGGGGCATGTCTTTGCAGACACAGGGGTGTGTGGCACAAAGGCCAGTGTGCTAAGCAGCTCACACTTTTTTTGATGTAAGAGCATCAAATGGCTCATTATATGACGCCGCAAACAAGTCCAAAAATGGTCGATGCCGTACATTTATGGTGCCGTTTGTACGTTTAAAAAGCACGCCAATTTCCAAACTTTTGTTTTCTGTCATGTGCTGCCACTATGTGGGAATACAGGGAATTTTTTTCGCGCACCTCCCTTTTTCGGTTTCCGTTGCATGGTTTGTTTTAGCGCTAGTTTGCTCTGGCATGTCTATATCTCTCTATATCATGTCTCTATATCTATATATCACGTCTCTGGCAGGCGGACGGCTGTTCGGGTTCTGTTCCGTGGGCGGTTTCGGCTTCTTGCACTTGCAAAACTGATGGCTATGTCGTTACTAATCGCTCAAAAAGCGACCGCCTCTTTCTCGCTCGTTTAGTGCTCACAGGGGTGAGCATAGGAAGGATGCCGCTGTGCATGTGTTTCCGTTGCTTTCTTTGTTTTTTTTTTTACTTTCACGAAAACTAATTGCCTCTGGTTGGCGATAAGATGAATATTAACGGAAGATTGTCACACATTGTGCTTCTTTGACAGGCACATAACACAGTTTTCCTGAGTACGTGCACCTACGCAGTTCGATTACGCTATGGATGTACATATTATTGTAAGAGCAGGAACATTTGAGTCTTGCGAAATATTCTCGTGTGCACATTTTCAAGGCCTTGAACTATGTATATAAAAATGCATCAAATTTTTAATTCTTATAAGTTTTATTCCTTTTTTATTGTTATTCGTGAATAAATAGTATGTATATACCAATGCAAAATATTTTTTTCTCACTTTACAGTCACCCTAGAAAAATTGCGGAAATTCTTTTTCAAAATAAGTCCCTTATAGTTGGAACCTGCAATAATAATAAAAAAAAAAAAAACCGACCATGGGCAGTCGCACATGGTAAAAAAAATCAACCCTGAATGGGTTAAGCAGTACTACCGTTTAGTACAAACTTTTTCCAAGCTCCTGTCACCTACGACTTAACGAGGTTTCACTGTATGACAAGAAAACCTGGTTTATTGATTGTTATTCATCAGAAAAAGAGCAAGAGTCTGGACATTTGGCCGTCCTGACTGGGTCTAGTTTGGACTTGGGACATTTTCTCAAGAGTCGGGATTGTCCCACTAAACTTGGGACAGTTGGCAACCCTAAATGTAAAATAAAAGCTTTGCATGCAATCAGAAAAAGCTTCATACTTTAGTGCATGTGCCAGACAATTATTATCACCAATACGCATCATCCCGATGTCTTGCATTCTGGTTTAAACTGTAAGCCTGGTAGAAAGCTGAATCAAACTTACCTTTGTGATGCAGTAATCAGACAGTGGAAGTGAGTTCTCTTGAATCTTGGTAGCAAGCTGCATTAGGAAAGTGTTAATCCTATCTATGATTTCTTCCCGCAAGCTCTCTGACAAGATTTGGTCGATGACAAACCTGAAAAGAATGAGAACCACAGTTCAGAACATGGGGCAATAAGAGTATTGTTTAGTTTAGCCCCAACGTACACGCATCAGTGCCTGGTGTTCGATTTGAAATAAAATGTTCCCTGTGTTGTGCGCAAACTTTGAACAAACTGCACAACTAAGACAGCGAGTAGCCTCTATTTACAACTCTCTGATAATATTATGAATTTTTTTATTTTTAATTTTCTAAAAGCAATAATTAAAATTAAGGTGGTCGGGACGAGCCGCGGCTTCAATGCCCTTGTGCTTGCATGTATCTCAGTGATACATATTTCTCAGGGCCTCGAAAGATATTCCTATATTGCGACATTTGTGTGACCAAAAGCTGAATACAATCACTGCGCTAAAGTGAAGACAACAAGTAACATGACAACAAGGTGAAAATAAGAATGTCCTTGATGGCTGTTTGGACCTTAATTTCCTCAATGTTGCCAAGCAGCCACTTTTGGATTATATGGTACTTGGGGCTGGTTCCTTCAGCTACATGCCATCGTCCACTGCATGCCGCAGTGCTCACTTTTCGGATACACTTGTCTCTTTGCAAGGATCACGGGAGACCAAAACGTCATATGCAAACTTTGCAACTGCATATAATGGCTGCACTCCTATTCTGAAAGGTCTCTCAACGCTTCAGAAGTTTGCGTCATTCATCTCAATTAGGTATGGCATTCGAGTCATCCGGAAACACAATGCACTGTACTAACTGCGTTTTGGCCGGGAATTTTTACAATAATTTGTACCATATTGAAAACCAGATCACCTGTGATCATATTATTGAGATTTGACTGCATACAAATTAGTGTGACAATTTACATGCTGCAGGTTCAGTTTTGCTATGTGGTGAGCCCCCAGTTTGAGTTAACAAGAGAGATATTTTTGAAGGATGTGGCCAATATTGTGTGCACACCTACATTCCCAATCCTCTAACTCTCCAAGAAAGCTTATGCAGCTATGTACTATTCAGCTAGGTACCATTCAAAGAGCACTAAATCTAACTAAACAAACACACACATATGCAGAAACAAGAAATTAAAGCTATAATTGAGCCACAGTAATTGCCTTAAGCTTTTATGCAGATTTCCAAGTTAAAGGGTCCCTGAAACGGTTCGGACAAATTTTGTAGGCGCGTAGGGTACAGCTTAAGTAGAACATTCGCACCACAATTTAAGTGAAGCGTTACGTATTAATGGAGCTGCAAGCGATTAGAAGTTACCCTCCTCCCTAGCTATGCTTTTCCTCCTCAACTCGCTCGCCGAGCGAGCGGCGCTAAGCTCCGCCTTCACTGGTTCAGCGTCACGATGCGACGTCACATCGCTCACTTCCGGTTGTTTAGGAGCACGCCCCCTCCCGCGTGAGACCTCTCCGCTAGCCGCTTGGCCGTCGACCGAGAGCTATCGAAGCAGCGTGCGTTGCGAGCATTCTGTCGTAGCGCCGAACGTGTCCGGTACTCAGCTAAAAACAGGCAAGCTGGTCATTTCGGCAAATGACTGGAGGCATAAACTCAAGCTGATGAAGGAACTTTAGCGTAGACGTACGTGAGCAGCCTGATCGGTCTGCACGGTCCAGACACTTGCTGGCGCAGCGCTTAACCAGTCAAACAAAGCGCTAATATTGCTCTAACCAAGTGTAAAGCATTTTAAACATTTATAAATCAACGTGTTGATGATTACACTCCTGCGAAAAATACACACCCGCAGCAAAGAATACACTTCGTTGCTGCTACTGTGTATGGTTGAGCTCTGTGCCACCAGGTGGCTGCACCGTGCAGACCGTTCACATTTGCCCTTCTGCTCATCTCGTGGCTCATCCCGGCACAGTCGAGCGGCCAGACCCTGTCCCCTTGCGCTTTCGTTTGCCCTAATACTGGACTCGCGGTTTGCAGGTCGCTAGGTTTGCAGTCCACAAGGCAACAAAGTCGAATCATAGTGCTCGCGAAAAGACTGAGACCGACTCTGACCGCGGAGCTCTCGTCAAAATGGAGTACGTTGTAACACAAGCAGACGACACTTGCTGTGTGCCGGAAGTGCTGAAGTGTACTAAAAAACTATTCTTGTGTATTCTCTTTAAGTTATTTTCTTTTTACAAAAACAAAGTAACTAACATTCCAACTATTACGAGCATCATTTGTTCACCATAAAGTTGAAAAAATTATCGACCACGCGCCCTGGTCAGCCAATCAGATAGCTCGCCCATGTGACGTAATATGGGTTATTTGCATCATATGGGTAGGGGCGGCTTAAAATTCCACCGAGCAGTGCGCTGCGATCGGCAACGATGTGTATTTTTAAAACCTTATAATAAATTACACGCTTTACGCAGAGCACTTAGATGCATCAATTAATGATCAGAAGAACCTACTCTAACGACTCAGTACGTTTGTAGAAAATCGCCAAAATCGTTTCAGGGTCCCTTTAAAGACATGCAAAAGCAGGCTATATAGAGAAACCAAACACTGATTTGTACGTGCTGTACCATAAGCATAAAATGAAACGACAAAAGTGGAGCTCACAATGTTAAAAAGTTGCAGTGGTGCTGCATCTCAGCAATACACTAAGCACGGTTTGTCTTCTGAAAGTGAACCACAGCAGAGGATTTGCTACGCATTTACATGAACCACAATAGCAGAGAATTAAAACTCCGGGACAAAATCAAAGCAGCAGATAATTTTTGGTTGCAAGTATGAAGAAACAAGCAGGCACATGTAAAGTGCAGAAGTCTTACTGGCCGGTCTTTCTGGCTACTTCTGACCAATCGCGTCGTACCACATCCAGTCCCTTCAGCTGCTTGGTTTCCAGAGGCACATTGTTGGGCCCAAATGTGACACACACTGCCGCATACTTTTTTTTCTTCAAAAGCAACATCGACTTGAAGATGCCATCAATGTCAATTTCGAGCTGCTTGTAGAACCTATTTATTTCTGCCTTGATCTGCACGAGATGCAACAGGCAGCAGTTACTAGCATGCTGCAGTGAACACCACATCACCATGGCATCCGTTAGGAAAACACTGGCAAATGATATCAACAAATGCACAGAAAACAAACTATAAGAGATAAATATTTAAGAATTTGATATTTATTTTCTTGCATAATGAAGCTCTTCAAAGGCACAGAATCACTGCGAGAGCATGCGAAACTCAATGATCAATTTTAATGAATGAGAGTCCTTGAAACGAAACCAAATGCCTTCTAATTAGAGCTAAAACAATCAAGAGAAATAAGGTGTATAAAAAAATCACAGCCATTTCACTCTGTGAATGTGGGCTGCCAGCGGAGCTGTAAAAAAGACAAAGCACATCACTGAGTGTAAAAGTTTAGTACTTATTTTGGGACTTTTCCATTCTGAGTCCGTAATTGTGCATCTGAGAACACGCACAATGGCTGCTAATAATGGCTCAACCTGTCTAGGTGTCCAAATTGAAACGCACGGGTGTCTCAAGCTGTTGGCTTGCCCGCAAGAAATTAATAAGGGCGTTCTGTGCCGCTTATCGATGCATGCGTCTGTGGCAAAATGGTTTCAATGTTGGGCTTCTGTGCTAGAGGTCCTGTGTTCGAATCCTGCTGATGATTTTAATAATGTTTAATTATTACACAGTATTTAGTTGAAACTGACAAATTTACAAAGTCGAAGAGATATTTAAAGCCAGAAGCACGAAGTTTAGGCAAATGCCTGCACTTCCCATAATTCCCATGCTGGCTGAACCGCCCTGATTGCAGCTCCCGTAGACACTAGCGCCAGAGTTCCCTCTAGTAATTATTGCATGAAACTATGTATTGGGTGGTTTCTTAGCTTTCCTATTGCTAAGCTAGGTGTCAGCACATGCCTTACTGGTTTGCTTTGCCTCTTTATAGAGGGCGTACGAGTTTTAAGGCATGGACATTGAAAAACATGTGGGAGGGTTGACACATACAGCTCCACTGTAAAAGAGAAAATGATAGAAACAGGAATAGTACTGAGGAGAGCGCAACAGAGAGGAAAGAAAGTGAAATCAACATTTTTCCTAACAAAGGCATTTCAGTGATCTGCAAAAGGATGATGAAATCGTTATCTGTAACGCAGATACAAATCCTAAAACAGTAAAATGAAAAGCAAAATGAAAACGAGAATGCACAGGAATGATTTATAACATGTTTATGACACAGCACAGTACATCCTAAAATATATTGTTTTAGTAAGTTATGCAACTCATGCTGTGTCACACATCTCACCTTGTTTCCCATCTTTGTGACCTCTTTAATGTCTCTCGAATTGGTGTTGATCATGATAGAATCAGTGTCTCCATAGATGACCTCAAAGCCCATCTGCAATAAAGTTGTAAGGCATATCACATAAGTACGCTACATAATGGAAGCAATACTGCAGACAAAGTGAGGAAATGAACGGATTCAACATATTATACGCCACACACTATAGTACTATGCAACAGAAATGACATACCCAATGCAAGGTGGAAATGGACAGATAGATTGGAGAGCAGGAGTGGATTCATAGCTACTACTGCTTTTGCTAGTTTTCACTGCTATTGTGTGTCCGGTCATCAATAAAATATTCTCGTAAGAAATACTCGTAAGCTGACAATACGAGCTGTTCTCACAGCTCATGTTCTGTCAGTTTACGAGTATTTCTTTATCTTCGTGTTGTCCCACTACTAAATTTTACTGCAAAAATGCGCAAATTCGTAAAGCTTCAGGTTTGATTAAACTTTTATTAAGCCATGCCAGCAATGCGGCTCAACACTACACCTAGCACCCACTCACTTTCTAGTTGAAGCATTGTGCATGCTGGAAAAAGTGTGTTGCTCTTTGTTGGATACAATTATACGATGTGAAAATAAGTGTCATGTAATTTTTTTCCTGCCTGTAAGAACAAATCTGCTGCAGTTTGATTGACGGGGTTAGTTAGTTGTAAACTCTAATATTAAAATGTGCATGCACAAACATGACATAGACTGCAGAAAAGTGATCTAGTTCATTTTCTTATTGTGGTGCCTCAAAATTGTACCTTTATCCAGCGTGTCTTTTTTTTTTTGATTACGGCTGTTGTAGGGGCTTTGGAAATGAATCTATATATATATTGATGAGAACCCCCACACAATGCTCTGCATCGTCAACCTCAATACATGAAGTACATGGCAAAAACATTGCCATCACGTGCTACACTACATGGTGGCTTGTGCATTAGCAGCATTGTCAGTTAGTAGAGGATCCGCAAACTCAGCTGTGCCAACAAATGGTAGCACAGCTTGGCTTCAATGCTTGTCATAGAGAGAATACTCACTTCAATATAAATATGAGGATACCAAGGTAATCTGCTTGCTTCATCACAAGTCTGGCTCACCAGAGGTACACAAGATCTACGAAAAGCTAAACAGTTGTCTCTGAACTGCTTAACCAATTGGATAATTCTACTCAGAGCACCTTGCCTTACAAATTTTAATATGTGTCTGTACTCTCACTGGCCAGCTGAAAGACAATACGAAAACATGCCACTATTTTCTCTACTCTTCAAAATTCTGTAAGTTAAAAGAACAAGTGTATCCGAGGGGCTCAATTATTTGCTATTATAGTTACAATCATGCTTGTAACTCTCAATTCACTGTGTCACGAGCCACTTCACTCAGAAAGGTTAGCCCTGAATTAACTACCCATAGGCCTAGCAATATGTCCAGCAAAATATGTCCAGCAAGGACATTACATGGATGGGTAGCTTTTTACAGATCAGATGAACTACGAGCGACATAAAGACAGCTTGGCATCTTTGAGTCAGGTGTGCTTAAGGGTGCAGTGACCTTGCTTCTTTTAACAAAGGCTGTGCAAGCCTTTCTTATATATATATATATATATATATATATATATATATATATAGAGAGAGAGAGAGAGAGAGAGAGAGAAAACGTCATGCAGCAGATCCAATGAGTTGGAATCTATATACAGTGGATCTTTGTATGAGTGCATAAACAGTTGAAACATGAGTACATGCATGCACGTGTGTGAACGCACAGACACACACACAAGCGCGAGTGCACGCAAATTATACCGTGCCTTTTGTTAAGCAGAGTTGCTGACTACTAGTGAGTACGACGAACGGCTTGAATATGCATCGTGGTTTCAGAGGCAGCATGTGCGCACGTACATAACGCAATTCGAATCTGTTCTATCCACAAGAAGCGTTTACTTCCTCATTACTGTGCAGCTGCAGATGTACAAGGCGGGCTTTCTCATTCTTTTTTTTTTTTCTTGCCACCACATGGCTGGCCCTGCCGCTGCCGTGGATGTGAGCGCCACCTGGCTGTGTTGCAAGGAACCTAACGTCGTGCGTACTCCATACTCCACTGCGATTGGTTGTCCTATTCGGAAAGGGCCATGCCAAGGAAAGCTTCTCTAAAAGAAAAAAAAAAAAATCCCCAGGGGAAGTAACCTTTTCAACAAGTTCTTTGGACTGCAGCAGAATCTGGAAAGAAAAAAAGGAAGAATGGCATTTTATGTGCTGCTCTCATGTACCGTTAAGCAATGCTGGGAGAATAAAGACTAACCTCCCTGCCTCTGCTTGTGATGAGCGCTGCCAGAGGCTTTGCATAGAAACGAGAGTTTGAGAACCCCAGACATCCATACATGCTGTTGGCTGTCAACTTCAATGCCTTCTGCCTGATGTCATACTAAAAGAGAAAGATAATTTCACTGTTCAAGCCTTCAGCATATTAAAGTTGCAACTGAAAGTACATGTAATAACCCAAAGTAGTAGAGTTACCAAGAGAAAGCGAGGGAGAGAAAAGCACCAGAAGCAACATAAATCTACCAGCAAATTATGGAAAGTATATGGTGGTGATAGAATACTTGCAACCTTGGTACTATTTACAATAATGTGAGTGTGTGGGGCCTTTATTTGTGCTGTATTAACGATCACTGACACAATAAAATAAAGAAATTTATGGACGTGTATAGGCTCAAGCGATTTACTCCACCACAGCTGCAAAACCCTTGAGCACATTTTAATGTATTTAGGAACAGTGGGTTTATGAGAGTGGGGTACAATGACATCATGCTTATGTGCAACATAGACAAAGTGACCAATGACATAAGCAGCCGATGTTATAATATGACTCAAGTAAATGGTTGAAACTTTTAATCACTCAAATGGAGAAGCAGAACACACCCATATACTAGTTGGCATGGCCGATCTCATGGGAAAGGCATTTGAAGTAGGATTAGACAATGAATTTTTAAAGACGTAGGAATGGCTAAAGGGTTGATGTTTTAAATCTAATAGTATGCTTATTAAGGCACTGCATAAATGTTTATCATTTGGGGTCCTATGAGCCAAAGTTTAGGGCCAACCTTTTTGTACAGTAATGCTACATACTGGCACCACAGAAACTTGGCCA
Organism: Dermacentor albipictus; assembly: GCF_038994185.2. NCBI lineage: Eukaryota > Metazoa > Arthropoda > Arachnida > Ixodida > Ixodidae > Dermacentor > Dermacentor albipictus. Next base: position 409,155,666 of record NC_091821.1, read on the forward strand.
TTGCAATGTGGGATCAAACCTTTGGCCCTGTAGTGACAGAAAAGTGCCTTAGTCATTGCTACTATGCACCAATGCATAATGGCAGCTTTATCAGCAACAAGACATTATATGCAAATTCTTCCTTAATTTGTAGGGAATGTCAAAGCAGGAGAAATTTAAACTGTTAGTAGATTTTAATGCACATACTGCATAGTAGGGAGTGAATAGACTACCACAAGTAGTCATTTGTTACCAGTAACCTAACTCACCTGCTGGTATAACTCAGAGTCGCCCTCAGCACCCTTCATTAATGACTTGACTTGCTTTCTTCTCTCAACAAGTTTTCGAATTTCAGAAGGTAGTATGCCTTGTTCCAAAGTAGGGCTAGGCAATTTAGGAATGTAATCTTCATCCTGCAAACGAGTCAGCCAAAAATACAAAATACTTGGTGATGGGCTTTCATCTTCCTTTTTCTTATACGCATATGTTGTTCAAATCCACGAACCTTTGACTCATCATTGCCAGAAACACTAACAGTTGTGAAGCAGATGTTGTACTCTTGAATGATGGATGGGTACAAACTGTTGAAGTCCATCAGCAGAATGAACGAGTCATAAAAACCTACAAAGAGAGCAAATATGTTGAACTTTCTTGCCTCACCTTGCATAAGTTCTGACTGTAAAGCACAAAAGTTAGCCATGTTGGTAAGTGACATAAAGCTACCATAAGTGAACCCTAAAAAAGTAGATGTGTGCAATTACTTGAATAATATGAATACAAATCGAATTGTGAATGTTGGGATAATTCAATTCACAAATTTAGTATCCGCCATTCAGTTTTTTTGAATACGATCTGTTATGTTAAATAAAAGACCCGGTTGAGGTCAGTGCCTCAAATGTTTCATGGCGCACGGTCTCTGTTGGTACAGTCGACTTCAGTTAATTCGACCTTGACAGGACCAGCATAACTGATATAACTGAACAACATGAAGAAAAAATTTCACAACACAACCGCTGATTCGCTTGGCAGTATTTGCTCTATTCTAACACACCTCTGAATCAAACACACGCCCATTTTATGTGTCCTAAGTAGAAAGCTAACATAGGAATGACATTAGAGCTCCTAAACTGAGCAGAAATATAACTTGCACCCGAATTTTAGCAAGAGAAATTGTTGCACAAAGGCGATAGGTTGCCTGAAGTCAGCTTCGCCACACTATAGCTTTGAGCTTAACTCCGCCGCAATACATCATTGTTAAACGGTAAAGCAAGCAACCATTGCGAAGGAGGTCTTGGTTTCATGCCCAACTGCACTGTGCAGGCAGTTTTCCGCCCAATTTTATTAAAAAGAAAGAAAGGTGCACATTAGAATCAAATAAATACAGTAATCAGACATTGTGAGCTACGGTTATTGCTTAAAATCTTCCTAGGGCAGGCAGAAAATAGGCGTTTTCAACAAAAGACATGTGCTTAACACATTCACTGTCACCTAAGCTCTGCCAGAACGGATGCTGCCACTAAACAGATCGCTATTGGGGACACTACTATAGGGGCCAGGCAAATGCGCGCTGAGTGTTGAGTCAAGTTCGAAATATCCGACGAAAGCCAATTTTAGGATCAAAATTTTAAAAAATTTTAGACACATAGAAATGCCTGTGCGCCGCCTGGGACCTTACGAAGCTTACTGAACAAGGTTCATCCAGGTTGACAGAATCGAACAAAACAATTGCCACATGCGATGCAGACAGAGGGAACGGCGACAAAACCAGGGTGTATGGAAAGCATCCAAGTGTGTACAAAGATCGAAACCAATTAGTAACAAACAGAAGGTACACAGATTGCATCCAATATGTGTGTTCACGCATGCAGATTTATGCATGCAGTCTGGACTGAAATGTCTGCATGAATGTGTGAATTCTCGGAGCTTTCAGTCTACATGCAGGCATACAGATGAACTTGCATGCACGCTTGAGGTAGTTGTAGGCTGGTCATCGGTGGACCTGAATGGCACTTTAATCAACCCTTTAGTCGAACCCATACGTGTCGCCTGAGGACCGATTACGATAAGTCAACTGAACAAACGTATTAGTGGCAACTTTTCTGCGGTGGCTTGTGACCAATGATCATATTGGCCAGCAGTTGGGTGTCAGTGATTAAAATTACGGCTTGGTGCCCAATTGATGCTGATCTATTCACAGCAGCTACACAACAGTCGAAAAGTCAGCTGCTCTGGCAATGAAAGTGAGTGCATGGGATGGCACCAATGTTGCAGGCCACAATCTTTGCGACACACTGCAAGGCGGTTGCTCATCTCAGACGCCGTTCATAAACACACATTGGTCACTTTTAGTATCTTTGAGTAATGCGTCAGAAAACCAGCTTTGGATTTAACATTGTTCATGAAAATCTTGTGTGACCAGTGCACCAGCCGTCCCACTACAGACACATTAGCATGGACTGTGAATAGACATGGACGGAGTGGGGGTAATGTTCGAGCTTACCGTGACCCGCCTGATCTTAGTATCTTCGATAGCTAGTAAACGACACTGAACCTGGCAGTGAAAAGGTGTCCGCCCTTTATCATCGGTGCTGAATGTGTTTGACATGGGTTGTGTTTAAGAATGTGTAGCGCAGTGAGGTCGAGGCATGTGTTGCATGGTACAAGCTTTTGTATGTTGTGCAGATTGGCCTTAGCGAGCTAATGACAACCCTCAGAACACACCTGCTATAAAGATGGGAAAGTCCTTCTGTTTTTTGGAGGAAAACTGGCAAGCAGAACTTTCTAAGCAATACAAGATTGCCATGAAGGACAGTATGGCCTACTATTAAGCTGAAAACATTCAGTACAACATAACTTCTCTATTTCTTCAGTTTCAAAGAAGAAGAAGAAAAAAACTTGATTGCATTCAATAGACAATCTATTGAGTGCATAAAAATTTTAGGACTTTCATATAGAACTGAGCTGTAATCAGTGCAGGTGCCCTCGCACGAGAGGCAGTAACGGCACTGTACTTATCTCTTCTATTTTCTCTTTTAAAACCACTCATCATAATCAGTACTGACATAGTAATTTGGTGTTCTTTATAAAAGTAAGAGTTAGCTATACTGTAGAGCTTAATTCCAATGTTACTGATAGCCAGCAAGATTCATGGTATGCAATGAGAGTAGACTGAAGTCCCTAGCATGTGCAGCACCTGGAATTCTTGCAGAAAATTTTCAAGCACTACACTTTGCGGTAACTTTAGTGATATTTAATATTCAATTCAATATTTGGTTTGTTTTTTCTTACTTGATTCAAAATCTACTATTCAGTATTCATACACCCCTACTAAAAGCAGTACTTGCACACAAATAAATAATATTGTTACGTGAAGGCACTTGCAGATGCATGCAAGCATAAATATCACAGGCACGAAGAAAGAAAAAAAAAAAGGAAAAGATTACGGGACTCACCTTTCTTTGGTTCAAGCACCAGACCACCAGTATAGGAAGGGCCCTTTTTAGATTTCTTACTAGCAGTTGTATGTTCCGCCTCCTCATCTTCCTCATGGGTATGTGCCTTGTGAAGAAAGGTAATAATTAAAATGAATGTACCACTGGGCTGGTATAACGTGAACTATTGCAATCTGTTTTCATTCTAAATATGCCATTATCGCTCCTTCATTGGCCAAAATGACTTGAGCTCCGCAACCCTGGTATTCAATAAGAATTGAAGGCATTGTACACCATAAATCGTTAAGTGGTAATATTAGAAGTAATACACTAAACACCTTTGCATCAGCAGTGCAATGTATAGTCAAGCTTCAATAAGTGAAACCGCATTTGAAGCAAAATTTGGTTTATTATACAGCAGGCTTCCATTAATTCGTCTCTGGTTAAATAGATTTTTCGCCTGATTTGATCCCGACCGAAGGTCCCAGCAGGTGCCCATACGTTTTTATAGCCTAAATATCAAAACCAACTATAACCAAATATTTCGAACTTGACTGCTCTGCCTCGCCGCAATACAACCATGTTATGCGGTGAAGCATACCAAGAATAGGAGTGGGCCACTGTCATGGGCCATAGTACACGTTTCTTATAGTGAATTCCAATGGCAGATTTGGAGTGGCTGATGAACTCTGTGCTGGAGCACTTTGCTACTGTGGTGGGCAACAGAACGAAATCTGCAAGTGAAACACAAGCACTCCTGCCAGAGGAATAGGCAAGGGGCATAAGCGCACATTCGCTTATGAAAGCGCCCAGCATTCCTCGCGGTTTTTATCATTTTCGGTCTTTTTGGCTTGAACTCGTTTGCGTGTTGTGTTTATAAGTCTCGTGTTTTGTTTTTTTTAGCCTCCTGCGCTCTAATAGAAGTTACACTGCATGTGAGTCAACTTCTCTTGTCCGCCGTTACTGTGTGTCGGAAACATCGGATACGCAGTGAAGCCCACAATCAGTTTGTTGGCAACACAGCGAGACAGCCTGAAGTGCCTTCGGAACTGCATTTCATCAACAACTTTAGAGCCGTTAAAATGCGAACTTCCGAAACAGAGTCGTCGTTACCTCTTCATCCGTATACTGGCAAATGATGTTGTCGACGAAACGCGCCACTTTGTCTCTTGGCTGGCAGCCGAAAATTATGTTGAAACCTTGCTTCAATACACTAGCTTCCGAAGCTTCTTTGTCGCTCGAGTCCCCGCTGGTCGATTTGGAAGTTGAGCTAGATGAATCAGCACTCTCCACAAGGAGTAAAAGCGCAAGTTGACGATGCACACCCTACATTTCTTCCATGAGACCGCAACTTGCGTCCACGGGCGCGTGCGCCATAGTGATATGTTGGCTGTGGGTGGCCTGACATCAAGCGACTTCCGGTCGACTCCGTAAATTTCTGAAGAGAGCGCTGCTGAGTGGAGTGGATCTAGTGGGGGAGCTGCTCTCAGTCTGCCAATGGAAGATACGGGAGGCACTCTCAATCTGCCAATGGAATAGACTTGCTCTGCATGGAGCAGAAAAACTACTACCGGAAGTGCTCTGAATCTGCCATTGGAATTCACCAGTAATTATGTAGCCACGCACGTGCCTTCTCTAGTCACATTGCGAGAATTTACATGCCTAATAAGCATACTGGCACCCATTCAGAACTGTTTCCAACATTGCGATTTCAGCCCTCCCTTAGCCCACCATGCACGTCACGTATATGAAACTGTTAGTGGGGCCTAGTATGCGTTCCTTAATTATGTGTGCGTGTACGTGCCATTCACCAAGAAGTGGAGAAAAAGCGTATGTGTTTTGGGGAAGCTAGTGAAAAGGACGGCGGTAAAATGAAGACACCGAAAAGTCGAGGGGACATTTAAGGCCAAAAAAAAAGAGAGTAGGGGCCCATCTAAAACTCCTAAGGGGGCACGCGGCTTTTCGTATTGCGAAAAATGGCCAAAAAAATCGATTTTTTGAAAATCTCATTTTCAGTTTCTACAACACTTTTTCTATCTGATTCTGAAATAGCATCCCTATAAACCAGTAGGAGTGCTCTAAAATATTTGTTTAATCAGCCAAGGTGGCAAAAAATTTCGCAGAAATCAAGAAAGAACACTGTTTTTTAAGCCGCAATATCTCTGCAACAGCGCAACTGAGTGCCGCCATCTTGGTCTCGTTAAAAAGAGCATTTCTCTGCCTTCGAATTTGCCACTTCAGCTATCTCCTCCGTACAGAAACAAGCATACAAAAAGCAAATGATTGAAGGTCGTGCCGGAGTCTGTGATGGGTCGCGCCTGCCACGGGACTCCAGCGTGGTTCGCCACTGGTGCGGTGCTCGCGTCGTCTGCTCGGCTCTTTGCACCTCGCGAGCCTGGAAGTCTCCACTCGCTGTAATCTCGAAGTGTTAAAATGGGCACTATGTGGACATCGCAGCAGGGTGGCTGATCCCCTATGTCTGTGGACGTCCCAGACCCGTGGCTAAGCATTCCGAGCATCAGCGATGCGCACTTCGCGACCAAGATTCGCAAGTGGAATCCTCGGACATGCGGCTAGGCCTTTCAGCACTTGGTGTACGGACATTGCGGGCCCTCGCCTAAGCATTTTGTGCATCAGCACCTCTGACTGCACGACTAAGTACATCAACATCGACTCCTCAAGCCCTCGTCTAGGCATTTTGTGTGTCAGCACCTCGAACTGCGTGAATGAGTGCATTGAGTGTCGGCTCCTTGAGCCCACATTTAGGCATTTCGCGCGTCGGCACCTCGAGCTGCGTGGCTAGGTATTTCACGTGTCGACACCTCAAACTGTGCGACTAAGCACATTGAGCGTCGACTCCTTGTATTTGCGGCTAGGCATTCCACGCTTCGGCACTTTGGATCCACAACCAAGCATATTGCGCGTTCACTCTATTATCATATTGTCACGATAGCTTGTAACAATATCTGTCAAACCACCTCTTCATAAAGAGAACCTCATCATGAGCTCTGTTCACTAGGCCCCTCAGGCTGGCACAGACACCTGGCTGCAGAAGTGATCGAGGCATCATATGAAAGTACAATTGTGGAAAGCACCCAGCAGCTGCATATCTATCACTGGCTCTCTGATCGTAAGTTTCACACGCATTCTCAGGTGAAGATGACTTGGAAGGCTACTGACAAAGCCTTCATTCATCAGTAACATGGTGAATTCTACCAAAAGAAAAAAAATGCCTCACTGACACTCAAAGCCTTCATTCAGTAACATGGTGAATTCTACCAAAAGAAAAAAATGCCTCACTGATTGTACTGGAGACTTATCAATCAGGCAGCCTGCAGGTACAACACTGAAACTATATTCATGCCCACAAAGAGTTCTGCACCTCGGTTTGAAACCCAGGCACAATGCTCTTTGAAGAGCAGCAGCGAAAAATGCCATACAAAAAAAAGGGGTGGGGATGAAGGCACACCAGACTAGAGGCCACACGTACCAGAAGCCCTACGTCACAAAACACCCGAAAGACTACAAATTTGGTGCCTTTCAGAGAATTGAAGAGAAAGGGAAACTTTGAGATCCGTTTTCTCAAAAAACTGTTTTTTTTTGCCTTTCTGCTCAGTTTATGGAGCTGATTTCCTTGATACTGTTTAACATATTTTAACTTTCTTTCTTTAACTTTTAACTTTTCTTTATTTAACTTTTTAACAGTTTCTTTTTGTCATGTTCCTTGGGCTACACTGCAGGTCGTGACAGTCTCGCTTTCTTATCTTCACCCTTTGTAAGTTTACGATATGGCTATTCGTTTACCCCAAAAGTGTGATTGATGTGAACGTAACATAAAAAAATGGCACTCCAAAAAATTTGTGTTGCGGAAAAAAAGAAAGCACGAATGTCACGACCTTCAGCACGTATTTATCTATGCAGTCAATACTTAGCAAGCCTTCTATCACGTTTCTTATTTTCCGCAGGCTCTCCAGAAAGTTCGAGGAAGAAAAAAATCTTCTCAATACAATTTCATAAAATGTTCTTGAGATATCACTCTAAAACTCATATCACTCAGTAAACTTACTAGGCATCTAGGTGCTCATACTGTGACCAAAGACAGCACATGTGTGAGTGTAAATGAAGGAACACAAGCTATGTCCCGTAACAATGGAATCTTTCCCTGTTTGGTATGCGCCATCGCATAACATTGCTGTATTGCGGCGAAGCTAACTTTACGGTCAATATTGCTAAGCGAATCAACAGCGTGTAGTGGTGTTTTCTTTCTGCCTTTTGTTTACTTCAACCCACCAGATAATTAACAGTTTTGTCTGTCCCGTCAGGATAAAAAAAACGGAAGTCGATTGTATTGAATATTTCTTCTAAAACAACAAACAAGAACTGTTGCTTAGAAATAAGCCGTTAGGGTAGTGCAACAGAGTTATGAATGTGAACACTAAGATACAAAAGGCCATGGACGGCCACTGCTGTACTACAAACCTAGCCAGGCCAAGACAAGCTTTTTTCAGAGATGAGTCCTCTCTGCTCATTCATGACACTAGTAGCCAAAATATATATTTCTTGTGTCCAATGATTTGAATGTAAAGAGGAGCAAATTCAATAGTTTTGCAGGCTTTTCGGCTTATCACTGCTGACTTGTATAGTCATTTTAGTCACAGGCAAAAATTTCCTTAGCTGTAATTGATAATGCAGTGGATCCCTCATTACTGCTTTTGTTATAGTGGCAGTACACTCATTGAAAAGAATTGTGGCCAATCAAGTGTTATATTTACAGTTTTATCCCATAATTTGTTATATCAGTGCTCATTCTACCAAAGTTTGACTATAATAAATAATTGTGTAGACATCCAATGAATTTTATGCCCCTACTCGAACACATTGAAGTCATCTTTGGTGGCTTTTTGTTCTGAGATTCCTTTCCCTTTATTGTCATGGGAACCAATAAACTTCAAACTTTCTGCAACATGTCTAGTAGCTGGTTATAACATCCAGTGCCAGTGCAGTCTGCACCTTTGCACCAAGAGCCAAGCATATTTTATAAAACCTGTTACACACGCTGTATTTCCAACATTCCAGCAAACAGCTATAGACATACCTTAGGACCTTGTTTTCTGAACACCTTGTCAGGGCATATGTAGTTGCGATCGCTGAATGCGTGCAGCAGAAGGTATTCATTCCTTTGTGATCGGCCTCCAAGTAATGTCTTGGACTATAAGCAAAGAGTGGAAATCGTGTAAAGAAATGCAATGTAATGTTTGCTGTAAATAATCACATGTAATGGCACACTATTTGATTTATTTATTTAAATTCCCAGAGCTCTAAAGGCCAAGAGGTGTATTACACCAGGAGAGAATACCATTCACACAGTGAATACAACTTCAAGAGGAAACAGGCAAGCACTAAAGGCAAGCATGTGCGCATCCAGCACCACACACACTTGGGGCTGTATTCTACGATGATCACTTTCAAAGATGCACTTTCACTTTTACAATATTTCACATGACTAACGCAGGACTCACCAATGAACAATATCATTCCTGGCACTGTGCGAAGAATGCCGTTGCTTGTACATGCTGATGCTTTTTGCTCTGATTACGTGACATCCAGGGAAAGTGAACATGTCCCCAAATGTAACTATCAAAAAATATGGCACAAATTTTTTTCTGGCCGCTTGTGGAGTAAAGTAACTTATTTTCTGGCGAATCTCGTATTTCAGACACCTAACTAATCAGAATTTTGGGCAGTACCCGTCGAGGCAGAATTATCGATCGACAACTCCATATACCTATGTTGTGATTCACCTTTCTCAAAATTCTAGTTGCTAGAACCAACATTTGCAGGCAGCAAAAGTCCCATTATGAAGAAGACAAAGAAAGAGGCATGACAAATGGAGGGAAATGGATGCAAGGTCTAAAGACAACTTAATCGTGACAATTTGTGACAATGTGTGACGGTTATTTTTGTTGGTGGCATGTAAATTTATAATACCTATGTTTCTGAAACGGCATGGAGATAAGTAAAGTATTTAAAATGCTGTGATTATAACATTTGTCATCATCAGAAACGTTATCATCAACCCTGTTATTGTTAAAGGCATAAAAAAGAAACCTTTCTTTTGCACCCAAGAAAGCGAACAAAACATTGCTTCAATTTGAAAACAGCATACTTAAAGTTTAGTAAGTATGGCAAATGTGCATAACGGAATTTGCTTTTCTCTAGCACATGCAAGCCAAGAAACAACAGAAGGTAGAAATCACAAGAGCAAAAAGTTGCAATAATATTAAAGCAACATTCATTTATTATACTTACCATGATATTTCCAGCAATGTTTGTTATTTGCAATGCCAAGGGAATCGCATTCAGCTCGCTGATGACACGCAGGCAGTAGGTGGCATCCTTTATGGTCAGCTCCACTAGTTTAATCAACTGGCCAGAATCTCTAGAGAGTGAGAAAGAGATACGATGACCTTCTTCCGTTTCCTTTCCTTCTTTGGCAAGTATGATCAAATAAATGTTCTCTTCACATTCAGAAGCCTGGCAGCATTAACCTTTTCTAGTTTCATTCTGATGCACACGCTGTTGTGATAGCGCCACCGTGTCAAGATTAAATAGGATTTTTTATACACGACAGATGGCAGAAATCCGTAAGAGTAGCGGCCTTGCATTTTGGCACAATTATTTGGATAGAAAATTGCCATGGTAGTGTTGTGCAAAGTCCAAGAGACACCCTTTCCATCTGTGGATGTGTGCTCCATGCGGTGCAGCCATGCCCACTAAGGGGAATTTTCTGCAGCTTGCTATATGTATATATCAAAACACACACACACACAGACACTGAGAAAAAGCAGACACAAGGAAATATGCTTCTAGAAATAACAGATGGTGGAACTACTCCGCAGCTCGCCAACTTTGTGTTACTGTGCGTATATGACTGTGCAGAGAACACACGGAACGTCAGTGACATGGCAGGACAAAAGAGCAACACTTATCACTCTATAATGTTACGCGAACGAAGGATTAAAACTGGAGACTATTTACAAAATATATTTACAAGGGATAATGCAGCGCTGGCCAGTTCAGCCGACAGCTTGAGAACCAGAGAGCGTTCCTCCCCCTCTTTTCTCGAGTGATGGCGCCCACGCGCCTCATTCAAACAATCAAATACCACATGCATGTAGCATAATCCCCAGACTGCAGAAGTGACGTCCCGGAGCGTCTAAATATCATCACTCAGAGGGTGATACTGGGAGGGTGACACAATATCACCATGCTCATTTCTTCACAGCTGGCAGTCTAAAATGGCCTTCTAAAGGTGATATTGGGGGGTGTGAAGCGCTGCTCAACCATGGCTGCAGGCCGTTTTCATTGTATGGCAACTACTGATGACGCCAAATGGTTGTAGTAGCTGGACAAAACCACAGCAAGTGTGATGCATCTGCAAACTTATTGCTTTGATGGCACAATGGGCACCTCAGGGTGTCTACCAAGTTTACATTTCCAAATTCCCTGAGTTTTCAAGGTTTTCTCTGAGTGGCTCTGCGAAATTCCCCGACTGACACAGAACCTTGTTGTATGTCAAGACAGGCTGACACCTTGTTGCCCGATGCTGTCACTCTCTTGCAGTCATGCTAAAAGATAAACAAAATTACTTTTTCCAGTTTGAATAGTAAGGAGTAGCATTTATTTTATTCAAAACGAAATCGGAATGGAGGGGTTAGTAAAGTGCACAGAAAAAGAAAACCTTTTAAAAAAGTTAGTAAGACTCATTGCTAATCGAATTGAACATTATCAAAGACGAATGAAAAGGAGATTCATGTGGAAATAAATATTTTCGAATGTCCCCTTCAGTCACGAATTATGAATGACTGCCGATACATGCGTGAAACATAGATGTTCCTTGAGACTCCACTGAAAGGAACAAAATTACTCTTACAGCACTTTATTATGAGTCATTGTAATTACAGAGTAACTAAATATTTGAATTATTAAAAGTCAGTCTTGCTATGTTTCTTCATAAAAATGATTAAAACCCTTGCTCGATTTACATGCACAGGTTATTCACTGGCTTCAAGCATGTCAAGAAAGAAAAAAATATATATATTTCGAGGTTGCTGCCAACATGCTCCACATCAAACGTCACGTAAAACACGGTAGTGCCTTCGCCAAAGCAGTACTCTGTAATGATACACATCGCTTTAAAGTAAAATGGAAGTAATTAGCCTATCCGAACGTACAATAGGCTTAATGTTTGTGCTCTATTCCTTGCTACCACTGCACAGAAATGGCAAAAATAAGCCGCATCCAAAAATGAGGACAGCTTGACCTAAGGGGATGTGAGCTATTTCGATCAAATGATTGCAAGCTCATTGGTACGAGGCCCTAACTTTGTCGCAAGTGAGATTCTCCCTGAACAGCTGGTGGGTCAGCCTCAACTGTCCTGACATACTCTCATCCCGCGCACAACGTCTCAGCGTTGTGTTTCACTGCTTTAAAGACTATTTTGCTTTGGATGAGGGACACCTGCATCTTGGCGTCAGTCAACACTCAAGCTCCTTGGAAGAAGCGGCGGCACGCTTCCTTTCCTGTTCATTCCTTAATGCATAAGTCCTTTCTGTTCAAGTCCTCCTTCCACTGCGCATCCATCCCACGGACCATTTGAAGGATCCTCTTGGTCAGTTTTACAGTCAAAGTCCGATTTTTCAGACTCCCTAGGGGCCACAAAAACGTCCGAAAAATCAGGTAGTTCGAAAAAATGAATGCGTGACTTTTACTGCCCTTAAGGGCTTAAGCGCCACAGGCACATACGAAAAGGCCTGCCAGTACACTTATTAGGCATATCAGTGCTCGTACTGTGACAGGAGATGGTGGGTAGACGCGTGTACAATACATACTGGAATACATACTGTGTCCCGTGACAATTGCCCCTTCGCACGCTTATTATGCTTCATTGCAATACTTTTGCGTATGCTTCAGCGCGTGACAATGCTGCATTGAGACGAAGCTGACTTTCGGGACATGGCATTCTGCAACGAGCCATGCTTTTCGATCTTTGAAGCCAATTGCGAGGACCACAAAGGTGGAGGCGGTGCCGTTGCTGACAGTGGCGAATTCTTTCAATCAAAAATATGGTGCTGAATAGCAAGAAGCTTAACAGCGAACGTCGAAGCACCAGCCTAGCGTTTGCCGCGGTAGTGGCTATGGCTGCCAGCGGATCTGTGTGCGAAGGCGCCAGTTCAAGACGGCGAGGTAATCAAAACGGCGACAATGGTGGTTTTGATTAATGCCGTTTCCGACGTGCAGTCACAGCAAAAAGTGCGGAAAGTCGGACGGCGAAACGTTCTTGTGTCCGAAATTTCAGACATTCTTATACATTGACTCTATGGGGTACGCGGTGGCACCGCGAAGCTGTCCGAATTATAGAGCGTCTGGAAAGTCGGTCGTTCAGCTGCAGTGCAAGATGATGTTTGCGAATCTAGTGCTTATTTGCGAACCCAGTATGGCAGCCTTAGGCCTATGCAGGGTTAGCATCTAAAGAATAAGCAATCGGAATTCAAAGAAAAGAATTGCTGCCACATACATTAGGAAATGTTTTTGGATGCATTCCTAGATTATAGGTCCTTCAGTAAATGAGGTTAAACATGTCACCCTTTTGTCAAAGTGTTGTGTCACAAAAGCGTACCTGTACATGTCCAGGACTTGCTCTGCAGTGAGGGGCACATGTTCCTCATGTAGCAGTGTCCTGACCAACTCGGACAAGTCGTAACTCTTGCATTGCACCAGCTCTCTGGCGGACACCTTGGCATCGCACACAAGGCGACCAGGCGTAATTTGCTTGTCGGCCGTCTTGCCCTGCACACAATTCACAAGCCCGTTGGCTACCGACTCCTTTACAGCTGCAAAACGTAGCAATCGAGGGTCTATGGCCATAATGATACATAAGCGATCGAACCACAGAAGATGCCGACTGCACAGTCGCTTTGTAAGCACGGAGCAAATGGTAGCGTAAAGGCATTTCAAATTTAGAAGGCAACTTCATTAAGAATTTTTAGATGAGCACTAAAGCACATCAAGTTCGTTTAGATTGGTAGAGTAGTCCTTGAATTTGATGCCCAAACCACCACACTTATGATGCCGGCGTGCTGTCACAGAATTCCTGGTAATTTCATGGACAGTAAAACCTTGTTAAACCGTACCCACTTAAACAGTAGTTTCATTTTAAAAGTAGTAAAGTCAAATCCCCGACTCAGCGGCCATTGAACACAATGTGTTTTGTATCCGCATAAATTGTACCAGCTCATTGTGTACGCATCGGTTAAAACGTAGCATCTCCACTTTTTGTCGCGTAAACACGGCGGTGCATCGTCTCCGTCGGGTGGCCCAGCAGAACAACAAGCCTCAGAGATCAGCACAACGGCCTCCAAGTGCCCTGTGCGTTTGCGCGTGAAGCCACATCAAGATCATTTAGGCGGCGTGCCAGAGAGCGTTGTGGCATCGTGCAAGCGAGAACTCAAGTCATACCGAAGCTCGGATAAAAAATACGCCGGGTGCTCAGCATAGAAGAAAAATTAGACATTGTCCGTGCTGTTAAACGTGACACGAAGAAGTCGGCGCTGGCACGCTACAGGGATCTGCTGTTGACTATGGTGTGTGGCATTTGGAATGTGAAGTTGCTCGGCAGCGCTGCTGTGACCGCGAAGAGATGTCGGCTACAAGGTTCGACTTTTCGCCATCGTTGCCTTTGTTGTTGCCAAAGTGTCGACTAGCGACAGTGATGAGGACGACCCGGAAAGCGACAACACGGGCGATTCAGGCCCGACAGTGGCAGAAGCTGCGTGTTACGTCAGCCTCATGAATGCAATCATCGCGACAAGAACAGCACCTGGCAATGAAAAAGGTGCCCCAGGACTTCCGCAGCACTACCGCGCGCGTGCACGTAGAATATGTAAAGCCAACTAGGAATCTGCCATGTGAGTGTTGGCCGAGCAGAGAGGGCTGGCTGAAAAGCTGGCAAGCAGCTTCAGTAGGTTTGAGGCCGCTGTTGTCGTGCTAGGCCGCCGTGGCATCAAACGAAAATAACACTTTGGTCGCGCGAAGTGAGCAAATACTGCATGTTTTTTTCCTTCTTACATCGCACTCTCTCTGAGTTCCGTGTTCCGTTTTCGACAGGTAAGTAGGTGATCTCATGCTATTTAGGTTAAACAGTACTACCGTTTAGTACGTACTTTCTCCGAGCTCTGGCCAACTACAGTGTAACAAGGTTTCACTGTATTTTGGTTACGTTTGAGCAGGGAAAGCTCCTAAAAGCTGCCAGGGTGAGCCTTTGAATACATTAAAATGCAATATATATTGCCGCTAGGTTTTCTAGTTTAGTAAGCATCGGGTCGATGCCTTTCTTTTGGCGGGGGAATAATGCCGCTAGGTGTCAAGAACCAGCGCTGAAAAAGAAGTTGGGACTGGAACGCGCGCTCAGCTGGAGACGGGCGCTGGGGTAGAAGAAGTAGAAGCTGAGGACGCCGGCTTGAATTTATTGTACGCCATCTTGTACAACGGTCTGCCTCGCCGACGCCAGGCATATCTTACATTGTCTTTTCGTGACAAAACTGGTGGAGGTGCTGGGTACGGTTCATCCGATGCCACAAACCCCTCCTGATAGCAGGAGTACCAGCCCTATCCTAGTGGACACCCCTGTTCACCGGGCAAGCAGGAGAATCCGAGGATTGCCTCCGGAGCTTGATCCTCTCTCCGCATCAACATCGACGCCCGCACACACCGGTATGGAAGGAACATCGACGTCCCTACCGACCACTACGCAAGGTACGGCCACAACGGCAACTCAGTATCTGCTGCAGAATCTCCGAGTGCCGAAAGTGTTCCACGGGGATATCTTCGAGGATGTAGAAGACTGGCTAGCCCAATTTGAGCGCGTTGCCGAGATAAACGAATGGAGCGACGCGGCGAAGTTAAGGAACGTCTATTTCAGCTTGGAGGACGGTGCCCGCATTTGGTACGAGAACCGAGAAGGGTTCATCATATCGTGGTTCGAGTTCCGCCGTGCCTTGCTAGAGACTTACACCAATGCTGATCGCCGCGAACGAGCCGAACGGGCGCTCCAATCCCGCATTCATCTGCCGAACGAGAGCGTGACGTCGTACGTCGAGGATATGACGCGCCTCTTCCGTCGGGTGGACCCAACCATGTCCGAGGAACAGAAGCTGCGCCATCTAATGCGGGGAGTTAAGGAACAGCTATTTGCTGGCCTTGTTCGAAGCCCGCCGAAGACCGTGGCTGAATTCCTAACCGAAGCCACCACGATGGAAAAGATGTTACACCAGCGTTCAGCTTTCTATGAAAGGCAACTGAACGCAACTTCACCTTCGGACCAGCGCTCAGCTCCGTCTGACAGGCACGCGAATGCTGCTTCACTGACGGACACGATGGCCTTTGGAAACGTGGACGTTCTCCGAGACCTTATCCGCTCTGTGGTGCGTGATGAGCTTCAACGGCTCACCTGCCCGCCTCAGCCCACGCTAAGTTCCATTTCTGCCCTTGTGAGGAACGAAGTGGAGCAAGCGATCCAACGTCCCGTTCCAAGCAGCAATGCACCACCTGTGACAGCACAGTTGCAGCGGCCGTCGTATGCGGAAGTTTTGAGGCGAGTCCCTGTCCCCGCTCCGACCCATTTCGACCCCACCACGTCTTACGCCGCGTCATACGGCCCGCCGCTCCCAGCAGTGCAACCGATCCAACGTATGGAGGATCGGCGCCCGCTCGAAAGGAAGTCTGACGTCTGGCGTACCCCGGATAGAAGGCCTCTGTGCTATCATTGTGGAGAAGCCGGTCACGTATACCGCGAGTGCCCATACCGCCGCCTCGGACTGCAAGGCTTTGCCGCGGATTCACCAAGGCCCAGATATGGCGAAAGGCCTAGGGCGATTGAAGACTACCTGAAACAGCAGCGTATGCCACTGTTCCCGCGGCGGCAGTCGCGCTCGCCGTCCCCCAGGCGATCTTCCCCAGCTGCTAGAAGCCCTCCAATGGCAGTGCAAGGACGATCGCCAAGCCCTCACCGGGAAAACTAAGAACAGCGACCTTCGGGGGCGAGGCCGCTGATAATCGCCCTTCCGAAGACCTCCCATCGACGCGAGCACGGTCTATTCAGCGCGATTCAGCGACGACTGCAGCCGAACTCAGCGACAGACTCTCGCTCGACATACCTGTTGTGCTCGACGGCCGCCACGTTAGTGCGTTATTGGACACGGGGGCCGATTACTCAATCTTGTGCGGAAAACTAGCGAAGGAACTTAGAAAAGTCATCACGCCTTGGTCTGGAACGCAAATTCGTACTGCTGGCGGGCACATCGTAACACCGTTGGGCGTGTGCACGGTCAGAGTACAAATTCGTGGGTCCACGTTTCCAGCCAGCTGCCTTATCCTCCGCGATTGTTCTCGGGACCTCATCTTGGGCGTTGATTTTCTGCGAGAGTATGGTGCCGTTATAGACCTCCGGGCACGCACAGTGACGTTTTCGACAGAGAGAGCAGCGAACAGCCGCGACAATTGCCGACGTAACGCGCTTCGAGTTTACGCCGACAGTGTAACTGTACCACCACGCGCAAGTGTCCTGGTAATGGTCGTATGCGACGATCTGCGTGACGGCGAAGCTGTTGCAGAGGGCAATTCCTCTCTTATGCTTACTCATGGTGTATGTGCAGCCCGCAGTCTCATTGTGCTTCGAGATGGACTTTCGGCGCTCCTCGTGACGAATTTCAGCCAGGAACATCGGCACCTATTTCGTCGTACTACTATCGCTTTCGCTGAGCCCATAGACGACGTTGCTGAATGCTTTGCGTCTATGACGAAGGAGAACCCAGCTCAGACACTCAGCAATATCGACATCAATTCAGACCTTTCGGAGGAAAAGCAGAAAGCGCTGCGCAAGTTGCTCCTTCGGTTCAAGGAGTGCTTCGCATCTTCCTCTAAGGTACGCCAGACGCCCATCACGAGGCACCGAATAATCACGTATGACGATTCTCGTCCCATACGACAACTGCCTTATCGCGTATCGGCGAAAGAGCGCAACGTTATTAATGCACAAGTGAAAGAAATGCTTAACGATGACGTCATACAACCGTCCCAAAGCCCTTGGTCATCGCCGGTGGTCCTCGTCAAAAAGAAAGACGGAACGCTTAGGTTCTGCGTTGACTATAGAAAGTTGAATAACGTCACAAAAAAAGACGTTTATCCGCTCCCGCGGATCGATGATTCGTTAGATCGACTGCGGCGAACCAGGTATTTTTCATCCATAGATCTGAAGAGCGGGTATTGGCAAATCGAAGTTGACGAACGAGATCGCGAAAAAACTGCCTTTGTTACCCCGGATGGACTGTACGAATTTAAAGTACTTCCATTCGGCCTGTGTTCTGCACCGGCCACATTCCAGCGAATGATGGACACGGTTCTGACGGGTCTGAAGTGGCACACTTGTTTAGTATACTTAGATGACATCGTCGTGTTTGCGGTGACCTTCGAAGAGCATCTGAAGCGTTTAGAGGCGGTACTTGAGGCACTCCGCTCCGCTAATCTCACACTAAAGCCAGAAAAGTGTCACTTCGGTTACGAAGAGCTGAAGTTTCTCGGGAATGTCGTGAACGCCGATGGCGTCCAGCCTGACCCAGACAAAACATCTGCTGTTGCTGCTTTTCCGACTCCTCGTGACAAGAAAGCAGTACGCCGCTTTCTCGGTCTGTGTGCGAACTATCGTCGCTTCATCGCTAATTTCTCGCGCATCGCCGAACCACTCATACGCCTCACGCGAGAAGACACACCCTTCGTTTGGACGGATGAGCAGGACGCAGCTTTCACCGAGTTACGACAACGCCTGCAGAAATCACCTGTCCTCGCTCACTTTGACGAGGACGCTGACACCGAGGTGCATACCGATGCAAGTAACATCGGTCTTGGTGCTGTACTCGTTCAACACCAGGAAGGCGTCGAGCGAGTCATCGCTTACGCCAGTCGCACACTTTCACGCGCCGAAATCAACTACTCCACCTCCGAGAAAGAGTGTCTAGCGGTTGTGTGGGCCATCATGAAATTTCGGCCTTATCTCTACGGTCGCCCTTTCAAAGTGGTGACAGACCACCATTCCCTGTGTTGGTTAGCCAACTTACGAGACCCATCCGGGCGACTTGCTCGATGGAGTCTCCGTCTGCAGGAGTTCGATGTTACCATCGTATGCAAATCGGGCCGCAAACACGAAGATGCTGACGCGTTGTCGCGCGCTCCCATCAAAACTTGTGATGAGGACATGGACGAAGACGGCGCATTCCTTGGGGCCCTCACCGAATCTGACTTGATCATACGGCAGCGCGAGGACGCCGAAATACGCCCTATCATCGATCACCTAGAAGGCAAGAATGCTACAATCCCACGACACATTTCTCGCAGTCTTTCAACCTTCTGCCTGCGCAATGGTGTCCTCTACAAGAAAAACTCGAGTGCCAGCGACAAAGAATATCTATTGGTCGTACCTGCCGCCCTTCGTAATGACATTCTCTTAGCCTGCCATGATGAGCCCACGTCTGGACACTTGGGATTTTCACGCACTCTTGCAAGAGTACGCCAGACGTACTACTGGCCCAGACTTTCTACCACGGTGAAGCGATACGTGCAAAGCTGCCGTGAGTGTCAACGCAGGAAGTCACCGTCTTTGAAGCCCGGGGGGTTACTCCAACCCATCGCGCCACCTAGCGCGCCGTTTGATCAAATCGGCATGGATCTTCTGGGACCCTTTCCCTTGTCAGCCAGCGGAAACAAGTGGATTATAGTCGCCACGGACTATCTAACACGCTACTCTGAGACGAAAGCTGTACAGCGTGCCACGGCCTACGAAGTTGCCCAGTTCTTTATCGATCACATAGTCCTCAGACATGGTGCCCCATCACATGTCATCACCGACAGAGGCACTGCCTTTACAGCCCAACTGATAGAGGACATATTCGAGCTGAGCTGTACACAACATCGCAAGGCGACTGCCTATCATCCGCAGACCAATGGACTGACGGAGCGGCTCAACAAAACCATAGCTGACATGCTGTCTATGTATGTGGACGTCCAGCATAAAACATGGGATCAAGTCCTGCCGTACGTTACATTCGCGTACAACACCGCCATTCAGGAAACCACACGATTTACACCGTTCCGTCTTGTGTACGGGCGCGAGGTCCAGACCACGCTAGACGCTATGCTCCCGCACGACACCAGCGCATCACTTACTGCCGACGCCGAGCAACTTACTCAACACGCAGAGGAAGCTCGTCAACTTGCGCGCATAAACATCGCGAAGCAGCAAAGAACAGACGCACGACGCTACAACCTTCGACATCGGCAAGTCGAGTACCAGCCAGGTGACCAAGTCTGGATGTGGACTCCAGTCCGTCGCCAGGGGTTGTCTGAGAAGCTCCTTAGTAGATACTTTGGACCCTACAAAGTGATACGCCGCGTTAGTGAAGTGAACTATGAGGTCATTCCCAACGGTGCCGCGTCGTCTCAGCGTCGACAGCATCACTCGGAGATAGTGCATGTCATTCGCCTCAAACCGTATATCCCGCGTTAAGGCGACGCCAATCCGGTCTCATAAGACTTCCACACTTCCTCTTTCTAGTTTAGTAAGCATCGGGTCGATGCTTTTCTTTTGGCGGGGGAATAATGCCGCTAGGTTTTCTAGTTTAGTAAGCATCGGGTCGATGCCTTTCTTTTGGCGGGGGAATAATGCCGCTAGGTGTCACGAACCAGCGCTGAAAAAGAAGTTGGGACTGGAACGCGCGCTCAGCTGGAGACGGGCGCTGGGGTAGAAGTAGTAGAAGCTGAGGACGCCGGCTTGAATTTATTGTACGCCATCTTGTACAACGGTCTGCCTCGCCGACGCCAGGCATATCTTACATTGTCTTTTCGTGACAATATTATCATTTTCTATTGATAAATGATTAACTAGCATCGAGCAGCCTCCATTAAAATCTGTGCTATTAAAGCATAAAAATGTTAAGCACAAGATATTAAGCATAAGGCAGAGAGGATAACAGAGAAGGAGACCTGCATTGCTTTTGTAAAATTATGCCTTTTCACAATGTCATGATTAACTGCAGTGCTTTGTATTGGTATGTCTGAGCTTCATGATCGACGCCCGAGGACATGAGTTGATATGCGGTCGAACCCGGATATATCGAATCTGAAGGGAATCACAAAAAAGTTCGATATATAGGTAATTCGACATATAACATAAAAATTTTATACAGACATTATCAAGGAATTTTACAGCTGTTTGTTCTACACAATAATTCATTATATGTGGGTTCTACATATCCGGATTCAACTGCATATAATTAGTTTTTTTCATGCATCACGTAGTTTTCCATTTTTTCTCAGTACCTCTTATGGGAAATATTTAGAAGTAAGCGGAACAAAACTGTTTTTAATCTCACCAGGGCACCAGCATTTCCACGCTTCAACCGCCCAAGGCGGGACCAGTTTGAAATCTTCAGCGTAAGCATGCGATGAAGCAATACGTCCAGGTCAAAGCTCTGAATGTCGTGGCCCTAAGGCAAGAAAAAAAAAATATTCAAAATAAAGGCACCAGTACAAAGAACAAACCAAATACCTCACAATGCATGTTTCTCATCATGTGTGTGCAGTTCTGGTTTACTCTGTCAGATGGACTAATGAAGTAATGGTATGAGAACATATTCTTTTTTTGTCACCTTATTACATTTAAGCTTTTGGTGTCACATTACTATTTCACACCCTTCGTCAATGTTACACTGGAGTTTATATATTTGAAAGAAGTCAAACCTTTCGAACGGTGAACGCCCGAACCTGCTGCTGGTACAAGCACAAAGCGACAACCACACATATGCGATATTCAAGCGATGAGACAGGCAGACCCTGTCCCACTGTTGTGTTGAGCAACCCCATGGTCATGTCATCGTGAAAGAGAGTGGCAACAAATTTACATTGTAGTCCGAACAAATGCAATCGTGCGCCTGTAAAGAAATCACAAATGTACCACAAGGCTAATGTTTTGACCAAGGTGTATCAGGCCTAGCTTTAATATATACTGTAATCAGCAGTGGAAATTCGTTCCATGCCACAAGTGTGAAATGGTGCCACCTTGTGAGCAAAACTCAAAATACATTAGCAGCTCGCTGTGGTGTCTTAGGCCTAACAGCATCAAAACAAATAAATGATCTCAATAATCCAAGAAAACACCGATACCTTGTCGTCAGCTTGAGATGAGATGAGGCAATGGATTATTTTACTATTTATTTTTTGCTGTCACAGCTGAGAGCAAGCTGCAAGAGTAATTCCAGATTGAAGAGGGTGAAGTGGTTGCTGCATGTTCTTGCACTATTCTAGCAGAAGTTATCACACAGACTGGGCAACAAGCGACAGCGAAGAATTGCCCTCTGCGATGGCAAAACCTGTCGCTTGTCAACGCCTCAAGAAAATCGCACACATGTGGTTGCGCCTTACTGCTGACACCACAAGGAACTCATCATTTGACTACTTGAGAATATTATTAAAGTTTAGTAATATAGGAAGTTTCAGACTAAACAACAAAGAAAGGCCCTTCAACATTTACCATATTTATTCACATCTAACGTGCACTTTTCTTTCGATTAAAGTGGTCCAAAAATTGCATGCTCGTTAGAACCGAGTGCGACCATAAATTTGCATTATCACATTGCTATCGGCATTTCAAAATGGCTGCCTCGTATGGGATTCGAGCCTAGCTACTGTGGCTTCCTCCATGTCCTGTAGTACGTGTGCTTAGGTTAGTTCATTATCCGTCTTCCCGGTCTTCCCATTTTCTGCATATGCTCTATCAGCATGGAATGTGCCGACTGCAAAGAGATGCTGAGTTCGTCACGATGCCGCAATTAAAAGGAATGTGATCACATGTGAGGAGATGGATGGAGGAGAAATCTTTGCATTAAGCAAATTTTTGAACAGCCCGATAATAATAACAATAATAAAAAATAGAAGTGAAGAAATACGTGACACAAACAGGTCCCGTTTATCTTCCATGTTAGCAGGACTAGAAGCTATAATTGATGTGGGACTGCCCGGTATGGCAGTTCTCTGCACTAAGGGTATGGATCTCCAGTCTGCTAATCACGCGCAGCATCTCGGTTGCCATTGCTACACTCAACAAAGCTGCAGACAACGTTCAGGGAATTGATAACCATTGCTAAAGTGAATACGGGGGTGGGTGCATTATCGTCCATGCCATCACCTCCTAGCACACTGTCGGCAATTTCGTCTTTCATGAGTACAATGTCAGCATGTCTGCTTCTGTGTTCAACTAGTCTGCCTAGGCCGTCACTCAGGGTACCTACCGTCTTTGTGCCCTAGTGAAAACGCACACGTGGCCGAGATTTTTCGTGTAGTCAGGAATCGTACGCACACGACACACAGGCAGTGGAGAAAACTTTGCAATGCATGACATGCGACGTAGCTAGTATTTAGAAAGGAAAAACCAGAAATACAAAAGCGAAAGCACCACGTTTATTTATGGTGACGATGATGCTCTCATTCGCATCTCTTTAGTGGATGGAAACACAAAATTAATACACACCACCACACAACATGGGCAATTCGCAACAGCTGTACGGCTTATGAGCGCCCTACATGGTGGAATCTAGCCCTAGCTCAATCTGTGGCTCCTGAATCACAACCCCAATGAAGGCTCTCTCTGAGCCAAATTTTGATGGCCATCCACTTATGTACTGGAAGCGCGAGAACCAGATGGAAGCAATTTCAGGAGCCGGAAACACGTCATGGCCACTGTATTTCTGACAGCATGCCAGTCTTGGAGGCCACGACTTGAAACGCAAGCTTTTTAAGTTATCCAACATAATTCGCACTAGAAATTATGGGACTGCACAAGGTCTATGAATTAATTGAAATTTTCAAACAAACCAAGATCGAATTATTGAGATTTTACTGTATTATGTTTAGCATTTTAAGCAAAAGTCTGCAAACAGACACAGCAATGCCCAATGGTCAGTGGACTGTCCGCACAAGACACAGGGTTCACGGGAAGATGGAGATGAAGTGATCGACAGCGGGTGAACAAGGGAAGCCCCTCGGCCTGGAGCCAGCGTCTTTACAATGGGACTAGACTTCATCAGGTGTTGCCCTGACAAGTCCCCTCTGGAAAGGTTTGCTCCAGCCTCAAAATGCAAAACTAGCATATTATAAGAAAGAGCTAAGCAAATTTGGTACACACAATTAGGATGTCAGGGTCTAGCCGCTGGAGCTTTGCAATGAGAAAAGTCAGTAGAGAACGTTCAGAGTCCATCACTTCCAGAGAGGTGTTCTTGAAGCGAGCCACGTCAGTCATAAAACGGTATGGGAAGATTGTGCCAGAAGGTTTGCTGAGTGCTGTAATAGAAATGAAGAATGCTTTGCTTAAAGTGATCAGCTTTTAGATGAAACAGCAAGTGAATAAGTAAATATTGTAAAGTCAAACCTGTCATAGTCAGATTTGGCATACTGACTTATTGACTTCAAGAGACAGAGCAGTGAGAGCAGAATGCAAGATGCAAGAATCGTAATAACTTAAATATTGGAAATCACAGATCACAGTTCAATTAGACAGAAGTGAACAAAACATGTCATTTTTAACAAGAGTTGCAAGAGCTGGACCACTATGATGCAGGAGTTTCGTATGACACTAAACCCAGCCCCAAAACCAGGGAACCACCTGAACTAGCACCTGACAGCAACGACTCTAAGATCGATCAGAAAACAAAGTGCACGTCACTCCCTCTTAACTGAAGCACAAATGAGATGTCTAGTCACAGCATATTTTACAGAGAAAGTTCATTCTTCATATGGGTGTTGTCCCCAGCGACATGAGTGCCAGCGTGGAAAGCCACTGGCAAGATGCCATTTCTCATCGCAGGGAGCGAGGGGAATGGGAAAACAGGAAGGTTGTCCATACTAAGTGATCCTCCACCGCATCTAAACCTTCAGACTAAGCTCTTGCATGACTGCATGTTCGTTTTGAAGAGCTAGTTGGCATTTAATGATGAATGCACCCTCCCACTTGATTGGATGAGAGCTTTGCATCGGCACTTTTGTATCGGCACTGAAAGTGAAACCACCAACCATGAAAACGGGCAAAATAGGCAAGGAAAACTACTTGCTTTAAAATAAAAAGGCGCGAAGTGTTCCTGTTACAGTCGAACCTAATTACAGCAATACTGATTTTAACAATATATTAGAGATAACAATGAGCAGCCCTGGCAGAGCGAACTTTGGTGTGCATGCCCTATGGTAAAATAAACCACTTACTACAGCAGACTTCCGTTAATTCAATTTCTCAGTTAATTCGATCCCAACTGAAGGTCCTGGCCTGTGCACAGGAATTACTCTGGGCCTAAACCATTGTTACTTCAATTTTAAAATTTGCCTTTGCCAGATAATTAAAACTTGACCAGTCAGCAAGCCTGCACCTTACCCCTGTGGTGACTCTAACAGCGAACCCTTTAGGGGCAGTATCTGTCTCGGAGGAGCTTGGGGGACAGTGAATGTGCTGAGCACATGTCATCTCCCATCAAAAATGGTTATTTTTAACCTACCATAAGTAAGATTTTCAAGCAATAATCACTGCTGAATATCTCTGAGTACAGTACTTGCATGATTTCAAGAAGATTGGCCAGAAATTACGTACGTGGTGCAATCGGATAAGAAACTAAAACCGCTTTGCCAACATCAGTATGCTTTACTGCATATCATGAATGTATTGTGCCGAAGCTGACTTTGAAGCACCGTGTGGCGAAGTAAACGAGAAGAAAGGGGGTTAACCGAGGGGCCTGATCTTTATTAGTCATGTCACAAGAAGCTTTCTGCAGAAAGGATGTTCTACATCCATTGCCAAGGTCTGTGAGTGGTGGCGCTGGCTTACACTCCCTGGGTTCTACTAGGAAACATAACTACCCAAGAAAGTGGATGGGGAAACGGCGCCGCGGTAGCTCAATCGGTAAGGCATCGCACACGATATGCAAAGGTTGTGGGATCGTTCGCCACCTGTGGCAAGTTGTTTTTTCACTCACTTTCACTTACATTAATTTATCCTTTCTTTATTTTACTTATTAAGCACAAGTAATTTCCCCTATGTTGTCCTTGGTGTCAGTGTTTGTTGACTTCTCGTGTGGCGAAGTGTACTTTAAAAACGGAGCCGCCATTGCGCTGGTGCAATACATATTATACCCTTGCCCATTTGTTTTTCTCGCTAAAATATTGAGTGCTAGTTAGATCTATATTTTGTTTAGGAGTTTTAATGTCGTTTTTATGTTAGTTTTCTACTTTGGACTCACAGAAAGTGGCATGTCTGTTTGATTCGGGGCGAGTTAGGATTGGGTAAATACTGAGAAATAAGTCAGCCGTGTGTCCTGGCCTTTCTTCTGCATTGTGTTTAATTCAACCCGCCAAATAATTAAATTAATTATATTGGTGCCACCAGGGTCAAATTAACGGAAGTTGACATTGCAATGTTCCCATGCCACATTATTAGTTATAACAATTAAGCCTGTCTACTGGGTGTCTGCACCCAAAGACGCCAATACAAGATCCTAGAAAAGAAAAGAGAAGCATGAGTCATTGCTGCACTTGCCACACCCACATTGTGTGCCGTGTATGTTCACGGCACACCTTTGCTGCATAGCCATCCTCATGCGCGTCTCCTTTCCACACCTTCAAAACACGAGTTGGTGGGGTGGAAGGGAGATGGGAGAGAGGCACACAAGGCTCACTATGTGGCAAAGGTGTGCCGAGCGGCATACACAGCCCGCAGGTGAGGTAGTGGCTAGTGCTTTTTATTTTATTTTCCAGCATTTTGCATTCTTTTGGTTCGGGCAGCCAGTAGCCAAACAAGAACAATGTAGTAAGCAGTTTATGTATTTACTACAGAACACACACAAAAGTTATCGGTGTTGCTGCAGTTATAAGTGGGTCTGACTGCACTTTCCCCTCTTTAATTAACATGTTTGATGTCGATAACCTCTGCGTTTTTCTGTGCAGCCTGGTTACAACAATGATCAGTTATAGCAATGAAATTTTCTTGGCACTTGAATATTGTTATACGTGGGTTTGACTGCATTTTTGCATGGTTTCTGCTGATGACTACGGAGATGCAGACTCCACTGCTTTTTTTTTTGCTCTATTGTGCCGCACATTTGCAGTTTTCAATGCTAGCCATCCTCTGGGGGTGATTTGAATTAACTGAGGTGCATCCAAGTGCCCCCGGGTGAAAAGTTTGATGCTATTAAATAATGCGTATGCTTGCTGGCACTGATGGTAAACCCAAACTAAGCGATTTTCTCATTTAACAAGAGTCAAATTAGCAAGATTTTACTGTCATCTCTTTTTTTGTCATGCGTAATGTAAGAGCAGGTAACTCTAATCAAGGGATGGGTGGGTTGTAATAGACATGCTTGGTCAGCTGAGACTGGCGGGCCACTTTGGTTTAACCAATGATAGCTGTGGCCACAGCTGCAATAACAGCCTTCACTGGCAAAATTCAAGTGTTTTAGATGCTTTATTTTAAGCTCACCAAAGAAATGAGTATGATGAAGAGGCTGGGGCGCCTGCTTGTCAATGGGAAAAGCATGATGAGCCAATACTGACACAGCAACAACCTGGAAAGAGAAAACTTGTGAGTTTTAAAATGCAAATGAACTTCTGATCAAATTAGAGTACCATTAGTAAAAATGTCTTAGCACTGCCTTAGGCAAGTGCAGTAATATACTTGCAACAGGATTCCATGTACATTGGCCAGCTGTAAAAGCCATGCCACATGCTTTCTCCCGTGGACATGTGCTATAATCTCTCCTTGTTATGGCTATCAATCCTTTTAGCTAAATTTTATAATCATTTTTACCATTTCAGTTCTTCTGAAGTTGTCTGGCTAACACTCTGTACATGTGTTCTCTTAACTAACTAGCCTATTGCAACACCTCCAGTGGTCTTCACTGCAATTACTTTCGTTTTGTACTATCATCAAACTTACATAATTAAAGCTCACAATGTGTTTTGCTGCATGGCCAGGTGACAATATTTGTTTATAAAGTAATGTGTCCTTATGAAATGCCCTGTGGAGGTAAAACTGTCCTTCATTGGCATGAGATTATACGGGTACACAATAAAACATCAGTGATCAGTTTATCTGCATGCTGGCTCTAGTTGTTTCATGCCCTAAAAAAGATGCGTCAATGGTGTGTTTAATGATGACTACCAATGAAGCCAGCTACTGAATGCACTATGAATTGCAACACACCATGACATTATCAGAATCAGTGCACCACACACACCCACAGAGCAAAACATGCTCTGGCCTGCGCAACATTAACATTAGCAAAGCAAATAATGACAACAATACGTGTTGCGACAAGATCATATCTTCCTATCTAGGCTGGCCTACAAGCAACACACAATTTGTTATCAAATAAAGTGATAGCTCAGGCTGCACTTCACATACCATCAGGATGCCTTTAAGGTAAATAAAATGAGGAAGTCACAGGTAAAGTGATGAGGAAAAGTGAAAAAGAATATGGGTAATAAAGAAATCTATGTAATGATGGGTAGTGATATTCCATTTAAGATTAAGGTGAATAAGTGGAGCTCAATAGGCTAGCAGTACACACAACACACAAATGGTGGTTGAGAGGAATAAGAGGATGAGTGCCTAGGTAAGAGAGATGCAGTTGAGGTTGGCAAAGTATTAGAGATGAAAGGATTAGGAAACTTGCAGGCACAGGACAAGAGTAAGAGGAGATTTCTGTAATTTCCTTTGTACCGTCATAATGACAATTTCTAAGCCTTTAAAGCTGGTAGAATCAACAACCTCATTCTGACTTGTGACTGGGTTGTGGACAGTTCGCAGGCTCAGGGTTGCTGCAACAAGAGGTGGTGGAGCCTCTGCCTTAGAAACAACAACATCGTCTGGCTTGTTCAGTACAACCTGCAATGAAAGCATAATCATAATATGACAAGCTAGTGCACCATTGATGATAAGCCAACCTCATGTGCCCATGGGCTCTTGAACATTCAGCTCTGATATATGTTATGAATTATTATTGAACAGCCATAACTAAAGTAATGATAGCAAGCATGCTGAAGTGAATGAGTAAGCTATGTGGCAAAAGCCAATGACAATGATAAGAATTAAGAGTGCTTATGGCAGTCAAACTTTACAACACATGTGGGAGAAACAAGTGCAATAAAACAAACAATGATCAAGGATAATCATTTCAGAAGGGGAGGGAAATCTAGAAAACATGAGATCAAGAATAACTACAAGTACCAGTAGGCACCCTTAACATTACAACCTCTGCTGAAGTGAACAATTTGACTATTTTGGGAGCTCTCATAGATACAGTGAACTTATTAAGGTAAAATGTCCTATAAGACAAACAGATCCACAATCCTACTGAGTTTATTTTAAGAGGAAGTCTACTCTAAGCAGAGGATTTTGAATATATAAGGTTTCAAATAGTAGTTGTTGATTATAGGTACTGATATTCAATATTTGTGGACATTCATTCACAGTCAGATATATAGAAAAATACTGGGATTGCTGGCACCTGTTTGAAGCAAAGGTCCATGCAAGCTGCAGCTGCTATCTGGCCAGTTCAAGCACCTGCAAACCTAGCAAGCAATACTAAGCTAATCGTTCAACTTCCCTCCTGAGTGGGAGCACATTTTTTCAAGTGCACAAGGCTTTGTTGGTGCAATATGGAGTGATTACTAGGCCATTATCAGACAGACAGTCTTTCGCATATCTTTCAGTGACCCAACTGAGCAGGCCTCATATTAGGTGCGTATGTAGATTTACAAGGTATCCTGATGCAGATAATTAAAATTAGACATCTGTGGACTTAATTTTGTTTAATTATCAAATTTAGATGTACTCCTGAGGACATGCATTTTGTTCTTTCTCTGAGCAGTTACAGTAATTTGCAATTTCATATTATTTTCATTTTCAATTTCGTATTCACCCCTGAACAACCTTACCACCAATGTAGTTATGTTCAGTTGCTTTGTTTTATTACTGGATCGTTGTCTTGACCACACAGACCACACAGGTTTGGCAGCTCCATGCATCCGTCACATAGCATCAAGCATCCCATTTGTAACATCAAGCATCACATTTGTAATTATACATTCTGAATTACATGACTTGCTGATCTTGTGATTCCAGCAGAGCAAAACATTTAACGCTTCAAATTACTGGAGCATCACTACATTGCAATAGATAATGCCAGTACCCACAAAAGTAGTTATAAACATACTGGTAAAAAATTAATAAAATGAAAGCCTAAATTAGAAGCTTATGACAATACCACTGACATGTTCACCAAGAACATTTGAGCACCTATGCCTTAATAGCTAATAAGATTTACATAAACAGACTTTACCGAAGTTGCAAAATGCAATGGAGATAAAAATGCACTTCTGGTAGCCATGTATTTCCTCCTGAAATAATTTTCTGTCAATGCTTTGTATAAGCTAAGTTAATAGAAACTAAAATATGCTTTTCATCACTTCCTAGGGTTTTTATCTATTTTTGCCACCTACAAATCACTGGAATTTTAAAAAAGTCCCCAAGCACATCCTTAGAGTGCTGCAGTTGCCCTACAGCACCTGTATGCTATACAATTTTTTTAACTGCACAAGGCAATGATGAAATGCTCTTTTCTCTCCTTTTTCTCTGCTTTCAGGTTTGTCACTAAAAGGCATTTTTACTGCAGGAAACTCTATTAACAGTAAACAACAGCAGGTAGCTAAAATAATGAAGCTTATGAGAAGTAATGTTTCGACCGAGACAGAAACACAAAAACCAATGGTACAAAGATGTAGGCAAGATGAAAGGACAAATGCAAGACTAAAAGCACCTGATCTGAAATACTACGAGATATCTGACATGAGCAGAGGAGTACCAGTTTATAAAACGGGCCGTCTGTTCAAGGTCAAGATCTCAAAAGCAGCCTTAACAACAAGACAGTAGCAAGGATCAAGGCAGACAATGCAAGCAGTGTTCTCTGCCTAAGTTCTTGCTGTTGTCTTGATGTCTGCCCTACTTTTAGGATGTAGAGGAGTAACACTACTACACTCACTTGTTCATCACTGCAAGATTTTCTGATCAGGCCATTTACCCTTTCAGGGAGCCTTTGAACAAAGCACACCTTAGCAATCAACGCCTACCATAACAATGAAATCTGAAACCCTTACCTCTACCTTGCACCAGCTGACTGGAACACTTGGAGGTGCTGAGCATTGCAGGGGGTGAAACAAGAACAAAGAAGAACCACAACACATTAAATGGAATCTCAGAGAAGAAAGCAGGAAATATGCGGCAGCCAAAAATTTTTTCGACTTAATGCAGCCACGTCAATGGCTTCTGTACTATCTGCAAACAACTTCCTGAGAAAAAGGAAAATGGAAAAATGAGGAAATAAACAGTAGCAATAGCAATGGCACGGAAATACCACTGATGTCCCGTCATCCTTCCCTTTCCCTATTTCAGCACAATCTTTTTTTTCACAGTTAATTTTGGTATATGAAACCCGGATATATTAAAATATTGTCTATATACACAGTTGTAAAATCCTTTTGAAAATCTCATGCAAAAGTATGGTGATGTACTACACGTACATTGAACTCCCATTCATTGCTGCATATATAGCAGAACCTAGTTGATACGGTCCCGTTACGTACAAACAATTTCCCGGGGCCAACTTTCCTAACTAAAGAAAAAGAGAGAGAGAGAGAAAAGAAGGACCTGGTTGAGTTACGCTTATTTTTTACCGGTTCATATGTTACCGGAAAACACGATCCCTTGGCACCAACGTTCAATACATAGGCAAACTGCGATCGCATTATATGTATTCCAGTCGTTAGATGCCATGTAAACAAGAAAATGCGTGAGGCACGCCCGCGATCGAGAGCAGTAGCTGCCCACTACAACACCTTCGCCGCAATACCCGCCTGTGTCTCACGTGAGCACACTCAGTTTCTTATTCCGGTACCGGCAAATCTCCTCCAGCGTCGTCTCACGCCGCATTCACAGCTATCGCCGTCAACATTATTGCGATAAGCATCTTCACCCATCTGTTTTACAGCGTGTCGGGCGTAGTGCCGTTGGAAGCATACTGCACGCTGAAGGGGATACCGCAAAGTGATTCGTATTGCTGAGGATCAGGTCAAAATGAAAAAAAAAGAAAAGAGAAAGAAAAAGCCTCTCACATGGATTCTTCAGCTCAAGCCAGCAAGGCCCTTTTAGCTTTCGGTTGATCAGTAGAGCTTCCAGGCTCGATGTATTCATTCCAAAAGCAGCGCTAAAGGTCTTCCCAGTCAAGTCACTTGGCAGTGCAGGATAGTGGGCCTTGAAATCAGATAAAAAGGAGGAAACGCAAAAAGGAAACAGTGAAACAAGAAGCATAGGTGTCCAAAGTACACCAGTGTTGCAAATGTATACTTACAGGATACAGGATCTCCAAGTACCTGGCTTCCGCAGGAACACCCTTTTTTCCAAAAGCATAATTTTTCGTGGTAACCTATTGAAATGTAGGACACAGTAAAAGACATAAGTAGGCGTTAATTCATGCTACATAGGTTCTACAAGGCAAATTCAAGAATAACTATAGCAAAACTCTGTTAACTTGTTACAAAGGCTGGGAAAAATTTGGAGATAAGAGAAATCATGACAATGTAACCCCCTGATTGTGCATAGACCATGGTGTAGACTGTGCATAGACCATGGCATAGCGTGCGGATGCATAAACATATAAACCTGGAGCACAGCAAATAAGCAAACTGAGAACACTCCGATCACACGTGTGCGTGCATGTGGCAGAGGTCACGTGTACCTTCTTGCATTTATCATGCTTCGTCAGAGAGAGTGTCAGCCTACATTATCAATGTAATTTCATCAGCCGTGAATGGTAGATTATAAGTGTGGCATAGAATGAAGTGAAATTTGCTACGACGTTGCAGTCCTGTCACTTTTTGGAGATATTGTTCTGCGCGCAAAGTATAGAAACCTTTCGGTAATTACTTTTACCCAACATTTTCGCACTCAATATACGAGGTAAAAATACATGGAGTTGACACTGACCCAGGAAAACATCTCGACCGATATTTTGAGATATCAGAGTTCAAATTGAGTAGGGTTTACTTTAAATAATATGGTATCCCACTCAAATATTCACTTTGCTTTATGGACTAAATAAGAGGTCTTCAAAAGTGTAAATGCCTATGCATAACCTCATTTCAAAGCTTAAATTCAAAGTAAAACACGGGCCATGATATCAAACATTTCAGCTTGAAGAATGCATTGCTTCAATACGTGCCCCACAACAAGCTGGCAAAATCTCAGCACATTCAATGCGGTAGAAAATTTGTATTTGAATTTGAAACTTTTTGTATTGCAGTTAAACTTTACGGCAGTCTGGCAACACTGACTGGGGACAAAATGAAAGTGTGTTCTGGATGGTCAATGTGCAAATGCAGTTCCATTTCTGCATGTGCATGTCGGTGGTCAGCCCGAGGCTTCACTGGCTTGTGCCGTTTTTTATCACCCAAGTGACAGAAACTGTGAGCACGATGCGACAGTGATGGCCCTTGCTGTGTCGTTGGGTGCCAGAGTGTGTGGAGCAAGGAGAGTTCACTGTCATTCCTGAACTTTCCAAAAGAGCCCATGAAACATATGGCAAAGGAACTGACCACGAGTCAAAACGCCTGGCTGTCTTTGGACTCGTCAAGGTTGTGCTCTAAACACTTCACATGAGAAAGTCACGTGTCCAGCCTGAGCCTACTCGTTGAGTTTAGTTTCTGCTAGAGCTCTTGCATAGCAGTAGGCCTGTCCTCCTCGGCAAAGTGCATACATGGCTTTAAAATGTTTTGGAACAGATGACACAGCGGTGGCTCCACAGTTCTTCTCGTCACACAAGCCATGCCAAAATAATGATTGATATCAGTAGGA
Organism: Dermacentor albipictus; assembly: GCF_038994185.2. Taxonomy (NCBI): domain Eukaryota; kingdom Metazoa; phylum Arthropoda; class Arachnida; order Ixodida; family Ixodidae; genus Dermacentor; species Dermacentor albipictus. The sequence continues at coordinate 409,189,122 of NC_091821.1, forward strand.
GGGACTTAGAGGCAGCGATTTGAAATTAACATAATGGGTGCTGAGAACTTAATATTATTTATTTTTTGTATAAAAACACACTGGCCCTCTAATCTCAATTACAACGATAAACTGAGAGTAGTTGGACAACCATGGCACAGCCCCTTAAAGGAATAGTGGAAAGCAAACCTATGGGTCAAGTTCACAATCTTACGTTCTTTAATACTAATATATTAAATTTAGAACCAACTTAGGAACATAACTAGAAAAAGGAAAAGATAAAAAAATGGCACACTCCGCATAGACAAATGTTAAGGGACTTCAGAAATCTGTTCCATCTTACCAGAAATGCACTGAATCTATGGGAGATAATCAAACATTTCCTCACAGTTGAGGTTATCGGGCAATCTTTTCACGAGTTCTGAAGGAAGCCCATCGTACATCACTGTAAGCTGATGAATAATATGCAGTAAGAGCGACAATGATTTTTTAAAATGAACTGCAAGTGCTTTTTAAAAACGTCTGAGCTGACTACTTTTTTTTTTGCCAATATGGTCACTGTCTTCAGGTCCATATGCTCCTTTGAGATGAAGCATACGAAAGATGACCACCTGATCTGTTAATGAGAATCCTGTTTCAAGCTGTCGCATGCCATGTAAAAGTAATTTCCAAGGTGAATTTTACACTGCTTTCCGACGAAGGCAATTCCAGAATGCACTTTGAATAACAACATCCAATGGCACAAAACAAGGCATGCGCTGACCTATGCAACAACAAAAGCAGGGAAACCAAAGATGACAACAATGGGAGTTAGGCAAGAGCACATCTTTTCATCTAGGCAAACTTAGATGTTACACGCACTGCGCACAAAAAAAAAAGAAAGAAAGAAAGAAAGAAAGAAAGAAAGAAAAAAAAGAACTATTAGCCCAGAACAAGCTCTTATACCATCAAGGATGACTTAAACGCCAAGTTGAGGAAGCTATAGGTGATTGGTAAGGCAAAAATTTAACTAATCAAAAGTAACAACTTCACATAATGATGGATATGCAATAATTTAGTGAAGAGGATGGAGCAGAGTTGGGCAGGCCATATAATGTGTAGATATGATAAATTTTCAATTATAAAGGAACCGCAAGGGTGTGCAAAGAATGAAAACATGGTTGAGGGAGGTAGATGATGAAATTGAGCAAGGGATTCAGAAAATTTGAGAGACCAGGGTGGGTGCATGTGACAGAGAACAGGGGGTAATTGAAGACCGAGATAACCCTTCTTTTTTATTGCAGCGGACTTAAAATAGGCTGATGATGATGATTAACAGCACACGCATCACTTGTGCTGGAGGGCTAGAACATCTACAGAGATGCACAGTGTGTTGCGTCTGCAAAAGAGATCAAGTTAAGTGGACATACCGTCATGTTCCGCTCAATCGGCTGTGCCAGAGCTGAGGCTACATTCCGGCCTCTGCTGCTGGCATTAGCGTTGTGTGCACACAAATCAAGTGTTCCTGCATTAGCGTTGTGTGCATACCACATTGTGGAGCATACACTGGTTTGAAGGTAACAGACGGTAAACGTCAAACTAAATCTATGTCACCCTTTCTTGAGGGGGGGGGGGGGGGCTCACGAACGCATATGGTTTTTTTTCAGTCTTATCTCATGCACCATCTGCATGCAACGTCGCTAGCAGCACTCCTCACCATGCCAACATTCTCAGACACCTTCAGCACAACTGCTAAACCTTGCTATATTGCTTTAAATGCTGTACCTTTGGGCAAAACTGTTTTTTTCTTTAATTCCGCCTCAGTTATCTACATACCTTGGTCTTGAACTCTTCAATTCGGTGCCTCTCGGCAATTTGCGTGAATTCATTGTAGACTGTTTTCATAACTTCCATTTCTTCTGCGTCATCAGATGCCTTGGGACATGAAAGCAGCACAGTGAGTACTAGTATGTGTCACTTGTAAAGCAGCTAAGATGCATTGAATATGTTTTTGTGCAGAATACTTTTTTTATCATATCACAATGCAGAAATAAATAAATACATAAAGCTACTTGTCTATCAGAAACTTTAGCAAATGAAAGAGGGATATGAGGATATGAGTGCAAACGGGACATCAGAATGTTTAGATGTTACCAAGGTTAGCATGTGCCAGTGCATATTACATATTAAAACAATGTACCACACGCCAAAAGAAATACACTGATGTTTACTTATTGCAGGAGCCGTATGCAAAGTAATTTTTACCCTGAAACATGCAATTGTCAACATCTTCAACTTTTTGTACCTTAGCAACGAGAAAAACATTGCGGCATGAATCCAATGGAGGTATTCAAAATGTCAAGTGCCATCTATCGACCTGCAGCAAAGCGCCATCTGCCATCTTGCCTAGGTCACGGCAAAACGAAACAGTTCTCCCAACAGCGTTTCTACATAGCTGCTGCTTTTACCCATGATCTATGGTGCCCTCCTACTGCTGTTTGCTACTATATGCGAAGCAAGGGGTTCGTGGAAAAGTCAGTGACAAGCTAGGCTCGTTTTTTTCAGTCATAGTCATAAATCAGTGAATAAAATGAAATCTGCAAGCTAAACAGTGGCCAACATAGACGACGTTTTCAATTTCTTTCTCCTGTGTCTGTTTGTTTATTGAGATGTGTACAAAAAATCCACATACTCCTAAAAAATTTTTTTCCCCACCACATCAGCTTCGTTTAATTTAGTGCTCAAGAGCAACCTTGCTTCTGTATGAATAATTATTTGCAAACACCAACGCCTGTTTAGCCTCTATAAGTGCAGCTATTTTTGTTAGACCTTTATGTGAAGGCACTGCTGTGTTATATACAATGCCCTTAGAGGTTTTTAAGTGCTTTAAGTATTTTAGCAGCTAAACAAAGAATTCTGTGAATGGGTTGTTGTGACACACATTTTGCTTTAAATATTTTCCAGACAAAGACAAAATTAAGGAAACTTTTGAGAAGACAGTGCAATGATCACAAAATTTGTATTTTGGTACGTAGTGAAAAAAAGAAGACAGAAACACTTTGACAACACGCAAGCATAAATGTGCAGATGGAGCATTTATTAATGCCATTTAATCCCTGAAAAGTCTAGATAACTCAGCAAAGTCCATCAAAACAGATTTTGCCATACGTGGAAAAAAAAGAAGAAAAAAAAGGAACAGCAACTACGACTGTGGTTGCTGAAAGTGACCCCACATGCGATTGCATGTGGGGTCACTTTTTGTACTTTTATTTGGAATTCAATTACCACATATATTTTTGTTTTTTGCCTCTCACACTGCACTATATAGTGTGCCTAAGCACACATTTTCATTGTGCTGTAAGCAGTGAAGCCTTTAATACTCACAGCAGCACAATAGCAGTGTGAGAATTAAGCAATGCACAGAATGCGAGTGAAAGAGAACCTACGCAAGCCCTGTCATGAAAAAACTTGACACTCGCAGGGGTAAAAAGCAGTAGACAGCACACGGATCAAATGAATTCCCGATCGTCAGCTTGCAGATCATGTTTGTCATCCATTTTTACGGGACGTGCCTGTGCAACTTGACTAGCACATGCTCGAAGCGAAAATCGAAGGCCAAGACGGAGCTTTACCAGCTTCGACGAATAGTACTAGTACTGGAGCTTGGATTTTTGACATAAGACACATTTTTTTTGCAGACACAACAAATCTGGGGAATTCTAATGCAATGCAGTAGTGGAACGATTATTTGACTTTTTGACACAGCGATAAGCAGTTATGCTGCAGTGTCCAACATGCATCTATATGCTGTATACAATCTCAATTTTAATTGCAATAGTTAATAAATATAGCTGAGCTGGCTTTATGCACATAATGCATTTGGGCTTGAAATTACCAAAATAGTTTCATAAATTTTTACTGCAGTGGCTTTCAGTGCTCATGTATATCTCGTTATAAAGCTATTTCTATGATTTAGACTTGCAACAGGAAGTGTGCATATGGTGTGCTTCAAATTAGTACGAAAAAAGAAGTTAGCGAAATTAGAGCATGTCAACAAGACCACACCCTAGGACACATGCAACTAAACCAAAGCTACAGGGAAGACGTTCACAAATTTTCTCAAATCAGGGTTCTTACAGAACATTCAATGCAATATTCCAGGACAATTAAAAGATTTCCAGGTTACTGAAGGCTAGAATGCAAAAAGTTAAAATAAACTTCAGACGTACACATAAACTAAAAAATATTCATAGCTCCTTCTTAAGCTTCAATTCTTTATAGCTGACCACTGTTATAACGGTTTACTTCAGATGAAATAATACCCTCTGACAAGGACACCATGGTACACTATAAACACTGGAACCCTCAAGCTCAAGCCGCAGCAGCACTGCTTTGACCAAATTTTCTGTTCATGTTTCTACACAAACCAAGCTTAAACACTTTATTCATGCAATTATCACCCAATCCTTAATAAGATAGTACTTAAAGGTGGCCATTTATACCTTTATGAGCACCGTTTATACATTAGCTGATTTCACTGTTATGAAAGTGCACAACACTACTTGCACTGTAAAAACATTAGAACCTCAATTTGACAATGTTTCTAGTTACAACTCTTGATTTTGTTAAGTCAAGGTTAGAATGTTTTCTTGTTATTAAAGCTAGCCTAAAACAAGGTTTGGCAAAGAGACTCACTGATTCTTTGGGTAACAAGAACAATCTTCTAGGAATGTTTCGAACGGTGACACAACAGCTGACATGTGCTTTGGAATCCGGAATTCTAACTTTTCCAAACATGTGAACTGTGCCTGAAACAAAGACAAGGATGTGGGCACAGGGCAGAGAAGAAAATGAGCAGCAGCTTTATGATAATTTATTTTACCCTTCACAACCCTTTACAGGGCACTACATAAATGGCAAACAGGACAAGAAATGTATTGGACAAATCAAATCTTTATTTTCGACACTGAAATGTCATGGAGGCACAGCCAAAAGTGGCAAAGCATTATTTGTGTAACAGATGCTGCGACAAGTGCCAAGGTGGTTGCCACGAGCGCTGGGACCTTGGTTTTTGCATGAAACGCAGGCAGCTGCCAGCATCATGTTCACAATACCATGTGAAATGTGCCAATGTATTTTGCGTTATATTGAACACATCAAAGAGCACACTAAGGGGTCAAACAGGGTGTCCCAGCTAACGTTAGCCAAGCTTTTAAAAATAAAATACAAAATATATGAGGACGCAACCAATGTCAGCAGAGACATACCACATCAGGAGAATGTTTTTTATATAAAAAATTAGATGAGAATGAGTTATAAACTTTTTATTTATGGAAGTGAGGGCATGAATTTTCATTGAAAAGTAATTATTGTGTTTTAAAACATTTGATTCAGTTGTTTTCAGTGTGCTATGTCTTGCGCACGGTTATTATTATTTTTTGCATCATAAAGAAAACATGCAAAATATGAAAAGAGTGCCATGATTACGCAGCTGCGTACCGTGACACCAGTGGTCCCAGGCATTACTCTGAAGAATTAACTTTGCTCAATGCCTTTGTCCTCCTCTTCAATGCTGCTGTGCACTGCATTGGCCCCGTGCTTCCGTGTGGAAAAGGCAGCTCACTGTTCACAGTGACCAACGGCAATACTGATGACTTGCCACTTTCATCTGGCCGCCGAGTCAGGCATTGAGCAGATTTAATTCTTCCGAGTAACGCCAGGGACCACTGGTGTCGCAGCATGTGGAAGCATAATCATGTAGCTAGTTAAACCTCGATAGTATAACGAAGCAATTTGCTTCGTTATACTATCGAAATCGAAATTTCGATGTATTGAAATTCAATGTTTTATGCAAATAAGTAGGGGTGATCAATTTTTATTAGACAGAAAGGGGCTGCAGCATCTGAATTATCAGGAAATCGAAAAAAGCCAATTTTAATGGGAAAACTATTAATTTTAATAAATTTGAGAGTTGACGACAAATGATACGGTTTCATGCCACGTACGTTGACTATATCTTTGCATTGGCTGTACAATTCAAGCGAAGCCAGCCCTGCTTTCGCATACACTCCGCTCCCACGGCTAATAGCGCTGGCCATACTGGGACGATGCTATCAGGGAAAGCGTTGACAGCGGGGAGCGAATGCTTCATCTGCCTCTCGCTCCAATGGGTCACCAAAACTGGAGATTATGCAACTTCCAATACTAAACGCGCGGGAAGACAGCTTACATGGTGCCACGCCGTCTTGGTACGCCCACTCTTTGGACACACGGCAGATTATCTCTAAAGCAGTGAGCGCGGCTGCGTATGCGCTCAGCCGCGCTTAGAGCCATGCAGAGCCACGGCAGAGACAGACGCATGCTAAAAATCAGGACAGGCACCAACTTACAACCCCCTCCACTTCAGCCCCATGCGCGTGCTTGATCGCGCTACCGCGAGCTCACTTTCCTCTCTCTCTTACCCTTTTCCCTCGCGGGAAGGCAGCACTCGTGAAGCCACCATCTTGTCTCAGCCTTGCACACTTTCACTCCCATCTAAAGCATACAGTGCACAGGGCGTGGTAGGATCTTATCGCACTTGGACTTTATACGGAACATGATGCGGCTCCAATTCAGTGGTCGCTCTTATCGCAGGGCGTGCGACTTGAGAGGTGCGTTTGCAAGCAGCCGCTTGTAATTCAGTCATTTAACCATTTGCATCCACGTAAGTTTCTATTTATTGTCTGGCCATTCCTGTGCGGTGCCAGTGAAATTTTGTTATATGGAAATCGCATCGTTATACTGAGGTTATAGATACATAATGTTTTATGGACAAGAGGTTATGAAAAGTTATATACTTTGTTATATAGAGAATCATTATATTGAAGTTTTCTATATTGAGGTTTAGGAGGAAGCTTTAGCTCGGTTGCTCCTATCTAAATACATGTAAAAGGAGAATTCATTTTTCTCGGCAACCGCTGCACCAAATTTGATGAGGCTTGTTGCATTAAAAAAAAAACAACTTAAAATCTGGTGACTGTTGGTTTCGAATTTTTGATTTAGGTCATCAATCTTTTATTGAAAATTGGCAAAAATCGAAAATTTTCAGCAAAGGAAACTATCAAGTTCACAACTCTGCAACTCAGCAAGAAAAAATCGTATCAGAAGTATGTGAATTGCATCTAATAGTACATCTAAAGCAGACAAAACTGATATCTTACACATAAAACTAAAAAAATTAAGTAATATGGAAATACAGCTTTAGTAGAACCATTGTACACAGCGTAACAAATTCAGGTAAGATATAAATTGACATATTGAATCTGTCCACTTTGAATGATCTAATGGATGCCATTTACAGAACCGTGACATCTGTTCTTGATGCAGAGCTATTAATTTATAAACTTCGTGCATCTATTTTCTTCAAACTTGTGAATATATTAAAATTTGTTTAACGAAACTCAGGCCTTAAATAGAAATTCTGCTTTACCAGTCACTAGAATTTACCGTATTTATTCGAATCTAGGCTGATAGTTTTTTTTCAAATAATCATATACCAAGCTCTGCGGTCCACTTCAATTCAAGGATTTTAAGAAACGCACCAGTTTGTAACTGAATATGATAAATATGGTGCATAGCTAGTGCCATCTAGAAAAGTCAGCATCGCAGCTGCTATTAGCCGCGCCAGTAACCAACTGAAGTACACGAGTGACGTCTCTATTTTGACCTGTGTCTCTGCGCGTGTGGCATGGCCCATAGCGTGGAGTTATTGTAATGGCACCAAACGGGTGATGCTACTAGTACAGCGCAACTTTCAAACGAAAAGTTGTGCCAGCCGCAGAGGCATCGTCAAACGTACAAGCTGGGCGGGACTTTGGCATCCATGAAAAAAATGTTTATCGTCATAGGGGGCAACGGGGGATGCCTTTTGCATGTGCCACAACAAGGATATGACAGCAATAAGGAAATAATAATCTGCATCTTGCAGATTATTATTTCTGCATCTGCATCTTGCAGATGCAGATTATTGCATCAGCAATAATCTGCATCTTGTCTAAGTTGACCCGCCAGATAATTCAGTCAATTTCATCAGTCTTGAATTAACAGAAGTCAACTGCATATCTAAAAGTGATCTCTTGAAAATACCACCCCTATGTGCTTGGTATCTGTGGCCAATGTAGAGCAAATGGCGATGACGATGCGCTGCTTTCATTATGAAAGCTCGTACAAAAAGACAGAAACCATGTGTGGCGGTAAATTCTATACGTCTCATTTTGGCGTTCGTGAACGTGGGGCCTACTGTGTGCATGTGTGTGTGCATATATATACACATATATTGTTACGGTGAAGTGAAGGAAGACGTTGAATTGGACTGGAGAAAGACGAAGTCTGGCGGTTGCCTGAACGCCATATCCATCATTTCTAAATATAAGTTATTTTACACTCGTGGGCCTGCTTTCTTCCCGCAACATTTTGGTGGAAGGTGCGGGGTACAACCACGGAACTTCGCAGCGGACGTCATCTACCTGCTGCCACAATGGCAAATCAACCGACACAAGCGACAACGCCTCGGCAGCCCGTGCCCACGGTCATCCTCACTCACCCACGGGACCCGGGAACATTTTGTGGCACGGACAACGTCGACGTCGAGGACTGGCTTACGATGTACGAGCGAGTGTGCGACAACAACAGGTGGGATCCTACAATGATGCTTGCAAACGTAATATTTTATCTGAAGGGAACTGCGAAGCAATGGTATGACACACATGAAGCTGACCTAACGAGCTGGGATGTTTGCAAAGAAAAAATGCGAGACCTGTTTGGCAGACCTGTCGGTCGTCAGCTGGCAGCTAAAAAAGAACTTGCGTGCCGCGCTCAGACGTCCACAGAATCCTATGTCGTGTACATACAGGATGTGCTGGCCCTCTGTCGCAAGGCTGATGACAACATGACCGAGGCAGACAAGATTGGCCATATATTGAAAGGTATTGCAGACGATGCCTTCAATCTCTTGATGTGTAAGGATTGTGCCACTGTGGATGCAATTATTAAGGAGTGCCGGCGCTTCGAACAAGCGAAGGGCCGCCGCGTCACTCAAACTTTCGACCGGTTGCCCAATACCGCCGCGACATCTTCTTGCGAAGACCCGCCGCGGTTCGTTCAGCCCGCAGGACCGGAAGAAATAACGCGCATCGTTCGCCGTGAGCTTGAGGCCATGGCCCCGGCTCCCGTTCGTTCAGACTGTCGGGAAAGCGTACCCGCTATCTCCCTTATACAAGCGGTCGTTCGGGAGGAAATAGCAAGTTTGGGCATTCCATCTCTCTGCTCAGTCCGCCATACCAACACCTACCAAATTTCTCCGACCGCTCGCTCTCGGATGCAAAGCTTTCCACCACTCCGTCGCAACCCAGCTGAATGGCGCACAGCGGATGATAAACCCATCTGTTTTAATTGTTCCGGTATTGGACACATCGCCCGTCATTGCCGCAACCACTGGTCGTCGCCTCCTCGGTGGTCGTCTCCGAGTCACTACAGCCAAGTACCCGACAATCGCACTTTCTCGCCCTATACGCCGACTAGGAACATCAACGCCGACAGTGCTCCACCAAGATCCAGCCGCTCCCCGTCTCCGCAAGGTCGTAGGTCCCGTTCGCCTCTCGTTCACCGCTCTTCGTCCCCTTCTGCAACCGGTCGCTTCGCTTCGGGAAACTAGGCGGTGCAGCTCCCGGAGGTGAAGCTGCAACTCCGACCCGGCCCACAAATCCTCTATTGACCCTGCCTACATGTGGAAACCTGCTGGACATTGAAGTCGATGGCGTTCCTGTTAGATCTCTCGTTGATACAGGAGCGCAGCTTTCAGTTATGAGCGCTGCTCTCCGCAGCAGGCTCAAAAAGGTTCTGACCCCCGCCGTACCGTGCACCGTGCGAGTCGCCGATGGGAGTACGTCACCTGTCCTTGGAATGTGCACAGCACGTGTGACCATTGGGGGCCATTATACCGTTGTTCTATTTATCGTCCTTGAACACTGCCCACACGACCTAATTCTCGGCCTCGACTTCCTTTCGAAGCACTCTGCCCAAATTGACTGCTCCGCAGGTGTTGTACAGTTGGACCTGCCGCTTCCTGCCGACGCAACCACTTGTGCTCCACACCGCTTATGTGCTGCTGAATTTGCAAGGCTGTCTCCACAGGCTGCTACAAATGTCCTGCTGACGCCCTGTCCTCCCGTACCTGATGGCGAGTACGTCCTGTCGCCGCTTACTGACGTGGTTTTGTCGCGTAATATTGCCCTACCGAGCACCTTAATTCGGATCCGCGAAAACTGCGCTCGCGTGCCCATCCTCAATTTTGGGTTCTCGTCACATGTTTTGCCACACGGTATCGCCATAGCGCATATCACTCCTTTGGAAGAATTTCAGATTTCTTTTTTGACCTCTGAATCCTTCCTCAGTACGAACGGACCTTTGTCATCCACTCCTTCGTACTCGACGCCTGCGGACGATGTTTCTAAGATGATCGCCCCCGACCTTCCTTCCGAGCAAACAACAGCTCTTCGTCATCTCCTGTCATCTTATCGGGACATCTTTGATTTGGACGACCGTCCACTTGGCCAGACATCTGTTGTCACGCATCGCATCAACACCGGTGACGCCAGCCCCATTCATAGGCGGCCATATCGTGTCTCGGCAACAGAAAGGGCCATCATACAGAAAGAAGTAGACAGGATGATGGACAAGGACATCATTGAACCCTCCAGTAGCCCGTGGGCATCACCGGTTGTCTTAGTAAAGAAAAAAGACAACTCGTGGCGCTTCTGCGTTGACTACCGTCACCTCAACCGGATTACAAAGAAGGATGTTTATCCCTTGCCTCGCATTGATGACGCTCTTGACTGCCTTCACGGATCCCAATACTTTTCATCAATTGACCTCCGCTCCGGCTATTGGCAGATTAGCGTCGATGAGATGGACCGCGAGAAAACCGCCTTTGTCACACCGGACGGTCTGTACCAATTTAAAGTCATGCCCTTTGGATTATGCAATGCGCCAGCTACATTCGAGCGCATGATGGACTCTCTCTTGCGCGGCTTGAAGTGGTCTACATGCCTGTGTTACCTCGACGATGTGATTGTGTTTTCGCCGAACTTTGAGAGCCACCTGCGGCGCCTCACAACCATACTCTCCGTGTTTCGCAGGGCTGGCCTTCAGCTAAACTCCTCCAAGTGCCATTTCGGTCGCCGTGAAATTAACATGCTTGGTCATCTCGTCAACGCCGCCGGAATCCAACCTGATCCACAGAAAGTTCACGCCGTGCGAAATTTTCCTGTACCTTGTTCAACGAACGATGTCCGTAGTTTTCTGGGCTTATGCTCTTATTTCCGGCGATTTGTGAAAAATTTTGCGGACATCGCTCACCCTCTCACTGACCTTCTTAAGAAAGACGCCTCTTTCTCTTGGGGACCGCTACAGGAGAAAGCCTTCTCTACCCTGATTGAGCGGCTTACCACTTCCCCCATTCTCTCCCACTTTGACCCTTCTGCGCCCACTGAAGTACGAACTGACGCGAGTGGTCATGGCATCGGCGCTGTCCTCGCTCAGCGTCAACAGGGCCAAGACCGTGTCATCGCTTACGCTAGCCGCCGCCTTTCCACGCCCGAGCGAAATTACTCCATTACTGAGAGAGAATGTCTCGCGCTCGTATGGGCGGTCGCGAAATTTCGCCCGTACCTTTTCGGTCGGAGCTTCTGCGTTGTCACCGACCATCACGCCCTCTGCTGGCTCTCCTCTTTGAAGGACCCAACTGGACGACTTGCACGTTGGGCATTGCGCCTACAAGAATATACATTTTCTATTATATATAAGTCAGGACGCCTGCATAAAGACGCTGACTGCCTGTCCCGCAATCCCGTGGATCAACCGGACGATACCGATGCAGACTCGGACATCAGTATTCTGTCCCTCTCCGGCTTCCTCCACATTGGCGACGAGCAGCGCAAGGATCCTGTTCTTCGAACACTTATCGAACGCCTAAGCTCCTCGCCCACTGACCCGTCCCTTCGGATGTTCACCTTGCGCGATGGAACTTTATACCGTCGTAGCGTTCGTCCTGACGGCCCGGAGCTCCTCCTAGTCGTCCCCAAGCACCTTCGACTCACCGTGCTCCAGCAACTTCATGACGCTCCTACTGCTGGACATCTGGGCGTCACTCGTACTTACGACCACCTGCGGCGCCGCTTCTTCTGGCCTGGCATTTATCGCTCTGTGCGCCGTTATGTCGCTTCTTGCGACCTGTGTCAGCGCCGGAAGACGCCTGCTATGCCTCCCGCTGGTTTGCTTCAACCCATTGATATACCTACAGAGCCCTTCTTCCGTGTGGGCCTCGACCTCCTTGGTCCGTTTCCAATTTCCATCAAAGGAAACAAATGGATTGCTGTAGCAACCGATTATGCCACTAGATATGCCATCGCACGAGCCCTGCCAAGCAGCTGCGCTACAGATGTCGCCGACTTCTTACTAAAAGACGTCATCCTGCACCACGGCGCCCCTCGCCAGTTGCTGACGGATCGCGGCCGCTACTTTCTATCGAAGGTCGTTGATGATCTGCTCCGCTCCTGTTCTACAGAACATCGGATTGCTACCGCGTACCACCCTCAAACGAACGGCCTCACCGAGCGACTCAACCGCACACTCACTGAAATGCTCGCCATGTACGTTTCCAACGATCACCGCGACTGGGACGTCGCTTTACCATACGTCACTTTCGCATACAACTCGTCCCGTCACGACACTGCCGGATTTTCACCATTTTTCCTTTTGTACGGCCGCGACCCCACCTTGCCTTTTGACACGTTGCTACCTTCCGCAGTACAGTCACCCAGCACTGCTTACGCTCGCGATGCTATTGACTTAGCCGCCCAGGCCCGAGATGTCGCCCGTCATCGCCTCACAGTATCGCAAGCTTCTCAAAAGCGACGCTACGACCTTCGGCACCGAGACCGCCATTTTTCACCTGGTTCCCTTGTCCTTCTCTGGACGCCTTCACGTCGTGTCGGCTTGTCGGAAAAATTACTGTCCCGTTTTTCTGGTCCGTACCAGATCTTACGCCAACTGTCCGACGTGACCTACGAGATCGCCCCACTCGGTCAGCCTTCTGTGCCTCCCAACTTAACCAGTGATGTTGTTCACGTCACCAGGCTCAAGCCCTATGTCCCCCCAATAAGTGAGGCTGTTTAACTTGCACCGGGACGGAGCTCCCCCACCGGGAGGGTGATGTTACGGTGAAGTGAAGGAAGACGTTGAATTGGACTGGAGAAAGACGAAGTCTGGCGGTTGCCTGAACGCCATATCCATCATTTCTAAATATAAGTTATTTTACACTCGTGGGCCTGCTTTCTTCCCGCAACAATATATACATTTCTTTAAAATAATTCAGCAGTGTGTTACATTCAGGTGCACTTTTATTTTTTCAGTGTTAACGTGTGACAACTGGGTGCACGTTAGATTTGTGAGCACACTACAATGGGGTAAATACGGTACTCATTATTGAGCTAAGTAGGAGCCTACACAAACAATTAAGTGCCTCGAACAAGCCCTGTGCTTTAGCTTACCTGGATTTTTGAAGTAGTCCTCAAAAGCATCCAGCCAGAAGAACTGCACAACGCCCTCACCCTCTTCGTTTTGTACTACAGGTAAACCATCCAGGCAAATCTCAGCAGGTGGCACAACTTCGCTTACATGCAGCCCATTCCAGTGAGGGAAGCTGAAAATGCAAGAGACACATGCAGCAGAAATATTGCTATGCTCAGATGGATCACCTATGACATATTAAGGAAATGCTAGAGATAAACACTAAATCAATGTAAACTGCATTTGCCCAAAACTGTATTTTCATTAATTTCATGGTAATACAGTTATTATTAGATGAGAGAATACGAACAAAGTACTATTTCTAAAATTTTGCACTGAAACCCCTGCACCAGTAGGTCAATGTGATGTCAGGTTTCAAAGTACTTTTTTTCGTATTTAGGCCATTGCGGACCAGTAAAAGTTCCTGAAGTTTGCTAAGTCCTTGGCTCTCTTAGAATGCAAATTAATCCATGTTGACTGATAACAAATTATTAGTGCCATTTAATGAGCAGACGGCTCCAAAATCCATAATGTCATGGTGAGCTGGTGCGGGAACTTCAAGACGATGTCACCACGAGTATTTTGTGCTGCACACTTTTTCTGACTTAAGCCTCTTCTTGTGGTAGATGTGGCTTTTTTTACTATTGTAGTACTAGTAGGGTAATTTACCAATACAGCTCAAATAATTTTTATCTTTGGTGTCCCTATAAGTTGTTCCTGCTTCAGTGTACATTACTATGCCAGAGGTGACAAAGAAAGAAAGCATAAGCTATAGCCTCTTGTGTCACTCCAGTGCTCACTAGAGGGACATTAAAGAGCAATGCAAGATCACCTTAGACAGACAGATAAGATATTGTTCCGAATCTATATTGGCATTTATTTGGCAAAAATACATCCTAAGGGCAGTGACCTCTAGACATATGATGCTATCATACGTGGGATGCAATGATGGCAACAGGTGGTAGAATGGTAATGGCAACCTAAAGCAACTCGAAGATGAATCGTGAGCCTCTCACAGGTAAGTCTCATGTGGCATGGTTGTTAACCTGAGAGGGGGCATGGCACACTAACGGGAATTCCACACAAATCTATTTGTTGATACGGGCAAGTGCAGAACATATGGCTTGCTTCCCCGCAGTGGACTCAGAAGTGGTTGGTGGTCAGATATCTGCCAAACATTGTTTCTCCTGCACTTGGCTCTCTGGATTACTGGCACAGGGGACAGGTGTAAACAATTCATAATGTCAAATGGTACAACACACTCTGGCATGTGCTACTTTGGCCTGCATCATAACTTGCGATGCCTGGTGGTGGTGTCAGCAGGGCTGCTGGTTCTGCCCACTACGATGTGCCTAGGGCCCGTTGAATCTCTTTTCAAATGATATCTGACAGTGAAGGAACCTGAGGAATGGTTGAAGGGAAAAATTTTTTTTTGCAGCTCTTCAAGAACAACCGACAATCTCTTGAAGACAGTTGGCGCTTACACAATTTTGTTTACTTTGACTGAATGTTGAGAGAATTCTGATGGAGATCATACTGCTTTGAGTGGATGTTCAGCACATTTTCATTTATTATTATACTGCCTTTGTGTCGAGCTCCATGGCAGTGTTTGGTGGATTCTGCATCGGTAAGGTGAGTAGTTCTTCATTAAGAGGAAGCTTTAGCTCGAGCCCAACTCTGATGCAGCCTATTCAAACATGCAAAATGCAAAAACCTTTTTCTGAGATAACCCCTGAACCAATATTAATGAAATTTGTTGCATTTGAGAGAGAAAACTAAACTTTAGTGACTTCTCAAATCGGAATTTTGATTTAGGGCCTAAATTTTGTTAAGATTTTCAAAACTTTGAAAGTTTGAAAATAACAGAAGCACGAAGTTTACAAATCAATAGCTCTGCATCAAGAAGGGATATCATGGGTCTGTAAACGGCATCCATTAGGTCATTGAAAGCGGACAAATTTGATATGTCATTTTATACCCTATGTGAATTTGCTGCATTGTGTACAAGGGTTCTACAAAAGCTGTATTTTCGTATTACTAAATGTTTTGAGATTCATGTGTAACATATCAATTTTGTCCACTTTAGATGTACTATTAGATGCATTTAGTGGAATTGCGATATGTTTCATTGCTGAGTTACAGAGTTGTAAACTTGATAGTTTTGTTTTCTGAAAATTTTCAATTTTTGACGATTTTAATAAAAGATTGACAACCTAGATTGAAAATTCAAATCCAGCAGTCACTAGATTTTAAGTTTCTCTTTTAAATGCAACAAACCTCGTCAAATTTGGCGCAGTGGCTGCCGAGAAAAATGAATTCTCCTATTACATGTATGTATTTAGATAGCCGCACCCAAGCTATAGTTTCCTTTTAATGCCTTTTATCAGATGACATCTTCTCAGGTATGGCAGGGACAGCTTGTCGGAAAAATTGCTTGATCTCTTTGATGAACATGATGGACTGTGTTGTTATGTGCCGAGTCTCGGCCTGCAGAAGAAATTCAGCACTTTGCTAGTAAATCTTTCTAAAGGCAAAAAGCCGACTTTGAAAGGCTGCAAAGTGGTCAACATCAATTCCTTGATCTTGGACCAGGTGTTTGTTGCATATTTAAGGAAAAAATGAACATTCCGGAGCTCGTCATCTGCCAAGTAGTTGAACTTGGCTACTCATTCGAACTGCTCCAGCCAATCCTTAGGGTCTTCACAGGCACACCCAGTGAAGATTGAAGGTTTGTGTGATTGCTCAAATGCGGTGAGTCCTCACAATTCCAGATGCAGTCGGTGGTAGGTTGTCGAATAGCCGTTCCAACTCCTTGTAATGCTAGTAGGGAAGGGTCCAAATTCTGCGAGCAGTACTTGGACTCGTTGGCTGCTTCAGGTTAGATTTTTTTTCTTGTTTATAGTGGCCTCTCCTGAGTTGCCAGCAGGGCAATTTGGCTGGAGTCCCAGCTCTGTGGGCGGTGCCTTAAACCAAGAAACCTCCACTAGATGTGTTAGCATAAAAAACTGATATTACCTGAATTTTATATCAAAGTGTGACGCAACATCCTCACTTCTGCCCTACTATTCAAGAAACTTATACAGTAGCGGACACATCAAGTGCTTTGCTGTCACACGATGTCGCACTCTTCTCTCGGCTTTTCTGATGAACTATGGCTTGACTGAAGGAAGAGAGGGCGATGTCTAGAAATATTATGGCAAATTAGGTCCTGAGAAATAGATACAACTGGTTTGAGTTGTCTGAAGTTTGAAATTAAAGACGTGCTTAAGTACACATAAAGCTTCTTCCGAACCAATCCTCTGGTGCGCTGTATTTGGTGCCTGATGAGTTTGTGATATGCAAGCATAAAGCAGCACCTGTGAGCACTGTGTTGTTTGCAAATACAAAACAAAAATGCAGTGATGATTAGCTGTATTGCCTGCTGCATGCAGTTCAGCCTTTTTCACGAATGTGCACATAAGAATGCAGTTTATTTTTTTCCCATCGTCACTACAGTCTGCCGCTGACAGCACTACATGACAGCTAGGCACAATTTTTTTTTTTCAGGACGTTCAGCCTACGAGAAACTATTTGAACTAAAGGGACTTAGCATGCATATGCCTTCAACAATGTTCCCCAAAAGATGCCTAGGCTTTGCAAAAACTGTCTAGGCTTAATTTGCATCCTTCAAGCTAAACTGAGTGTCGTAATCTAAATAAGGGAGACATTTCTGTTTGCATGCAACTAACCTACAAGTGCAGCGCCGCGCCAGAGTTTGCAGCAATGAATTTCCATGACACCTGCACTTCTAAAGTAGCCAGAGTGGAAGAGCCATCAATTTATGCAAAGCTGGCTTCCGCACATAAGATTGAACAACATGATGCAGGCTGTGCGCTTTCACTGTCAAATCTAGGACTAAAATGCTGCACACATTGAACTTGCACAGAAGGTGCACCAAAAAAAGGCTGCTATGCAGACTTCATGCAAACATAGCTCTGAACACACACCGTCTGATGTAAAATTAGTGGCAGTAAAGCTTTTAAATATGTGGAGGTTTATTAGATGTGGCACCCACAGAATAATAAGACAGATGGGAAATAAAATGTACAATCACCTATCCTTGACCTCCTCCTCTGCATCTTCCTTGATGGTAACCTTAGCCTCTTCTTTTAGGTTAACTTTGGTTTCTGTCTTGACTGCTTCACTTTCGAATTCAGCCCGGAAGTCATCATCCCCTTCGTCAGCAAAACATGACAAGTCTTCCTCAGTTGGATAGCCTAGAAGGAAAGGCAGATATAGAATAACAGTGAGAAGCTGCACCAGTTCTTTATGGATGACAGTCTAAATTGTACTCATGGAAAGGTAATACAGTTGGATAAAGAGACGACGACGGCGCATAAACCAGCGCTGACACGTGTGCTGTCATAATTCTGTCTTTTGCCTGAACAGATTTTCAATGAATAAAATGTAGTTTTAATCAGTTATGCAATACAATTGTTCGCAGAGAATATTAAACTTTGTTAACAGCCTAAAGCTCCTGCATGGTGCCCTCGTCCACTGCCTATACTCCGTTCTATACATAGCAGCCAACGCCGAAAAAGCTATGCAAGCAGTTCGGTCAAGCAATGGTACAACTTTGCCCGCTTTGTCCGTGCTTCGCTGCGCACCAACAGCATTCGCTCGCGCGAGCATGCACGTGAGGCTCCTCGCGATGGGTCGCAAATAAGAAGAAGCTTAAACAAACAATAAAAATAAAAATGATCTAGAACAATGCAGTAGCAGTTGTATACCACAGTGTGTTCGTTTCTAAGGGTTGAAACCTGTTTCATTCAATACTGAGCTTACATAAGAAACAGTTGCGCACAATTGCAGTAAACAAACATCGAACTACAGTAAAACCTCGTTCACTTAAAGTCATCGGGACCGCAAAAATCTTCGAATTAAGCGGGTTTTTGAATTACCCAAACACACAAAAAAATGCCACCCAGGTAAAAAATTTCACTGCAGGAATGCGCTATACCTTTATTCGGCGATCTTTGTAATCTTAAAGTAATCAGAGATGCTGGTTTGCTGCGTCCTATAGTTCGAGGCTTCAAGGGTCTTGTTTTCTAGTTAGCCAACTATGTGCAGCATTTGAGAATTTGCACCGTGGCGCTCAACAAAACCCCAGATAACGTTCCACGATTCGATAACTTCTCTGAGAGCGGGTGCTTGGGAGGGCTCGCTAGCGTTGTCATCGTCACTGTCATTGCACATGGTCGCATCAGCGATAGCTTCACTCTCAAAGTCTGAGAAGCACGTTTGTTGATCATTTTCAAAGTTCAGATACTCGGCGAAGCCAACTGCACCGGATTCGCTATCATCTATGCAGAGTGCATTGATGCGGTTGCAATACTCAGCTCCTTCTTCATCAAGTGCACATGAATAGTCAGCATCAGCATCGACGTTGCTTTTCTTCGAGAAGCCAGCATGTTCAAAACACTGCATGATCAAGGTAGGTTCCACTTGCTTCCATGCATACACAATAAGACATATGGCCCTGAGGAGGTCGATGGAGTACTTCTTGCCGTTGTCGTAGCAAAGGAGCATCGTGTTTGAACAGGTGGTGGCGGTAAATCTTTCTCGTGTGGTGAATGCCGCCTTGGTACATTGGCTGCAAGATCGATGTGGTGTTCGGAGGAAGAAATACCATCCTGATAGCTTTCAGGTGTGGGATGTCACTATGCGCCGGGCAATTATCAACAACGAAGAGTACATTCCTGTCTGTGGCCGCGAACTTGCGGTCAAGCTGCCGAATGTTGTCTCCAAATATTGCGCCTGTGACTCACGATTTCTTGTTGTGCCGGTAGATAAGCTCATCCCTTGGTGGCAGCCGTGCATTCTTAAAGCAGTGAGGCTTCCGACTTTTACCTACTACAAGTAGCGGCAGCTTGTGTTTACCGCACATGTTCACGCCGAACAGAACGGTAATTCTTTCCTTGCCCTGCTTTCGACCCTTGACAGCGGTGTCCTTCGCTGTGAACGTTTTTGTGGGCAGCATCTTGTAAAAAAGGGCTGGTTCGTCAAGGTTGTACACATCGTCTGCACCGTACTCGCTAAGCAACGGAGCCAACGTGTGCTTCTTCCAGTTGTTGACGATGCTCTCGTTTGTGCTGCTGCTCTCGCCACAGATGGCTGCGAAGGTGAAAGTATTGTGCTCTTTAAAACGGCTGAACCATCCATTGCTATAGTTGAACTCTTCGTGTCCAAGTTGTAGAGCCAAGACATTGGCCTTCTCCTGCAGTATCGTTCCAGTGACGGGAAGGTGGGCTGCGTTTGCTGTGCCTTTCAGTCAACTTGGCCTTGGAACACACATGTTCTTACCCACTTCTTGGATCAAGCAGAACTTCTGCTGCAGTGTTAAAATTTTATACTTTGGCATCTTCGCCTACTGACACTTCTGCACAGTTCAGAAAAAAAGAACACCATGTAGCTGCAACACCCCTAACCAGCACACACAAAGAAATGGCACAGACCGGCGTTGCGCCTACACACGTTGTCGTATGTGCGGAGAGAATGGGCGAACGGCAGCCAGTGGCAGTGGCACAGAACACGCACTGACGCTGCGACTGTGAGGAGCGTGCAGAGTGGGGGACGAGAGCATGTGACAAAAACTGGTATGCCTGTGGCGCTGCAGTGAAGCATGTCTTCTCCTCTGAAGGCGTGCGTTTCGGCGGTGCGGTGGGCATACTGTGGACTGATTTTTGTGCTAGCAGCACAGCGGGTCGGGCACTTAATCTCTAAATAATCGCGATTGCTATGTGGCGTCGCCTCGTGGCTCCAAATGGCCGTCGTTTCGTCGGGTTTGCAGTGAAATGGGGATCGGGAATTGCCTTATAGCACCCCAAATCATTGAATTAACCGGGTTGGCCTAGGCCGCCGGTTCGAATTTTCCAGTCAAATTTACACGGGGAAAATACGGGACTGCAGAAAACCTTCGAATTATCCGAGATCTTGGATTAAACGAGTTCGAATTAACGAGGTTTTACTGTATATCTAAGTGCAAATGAAGCCACTGCAAGAAGTCTCTCTAGCTTCTACAGCGCTGACTTCTATGTATGGAACGAAGTACAGGTTAAGCAGCGCCAACCCACTTTCCTCCTCTCTTTCTTCGCTTCTTCTGTGACATGCAGAAGCGGAAGTGCCGCCATGATGCTTCTGCTGGCCTTCCTGCTGCATGACCTCACCGCTTTGTCCACTACCGTACAGCCGGTGGTATGCCCTAAAACCCCCTACATACTGCTCTTGCCCGGCAGTAAACACAACGAAGGGGCTTTAATATATCCCCAAACCACTCTCCTCTCCTTTTCCACCTCTTTCCCAACCCGCGGAAGCGGAAGTGCCGCCACAACATTTCTGTGGCCTTTTCTGAAGCAGTGGAACTGGAACTACGCGGAACCAGAATAGGGCAGAGGTGGCCACTCTAATGTTGGTGCAAAGAACTGTAGAAGCTACGAAGGGGCTTTAGGAGCATCTAACAAGGATTGTTCTTAAACCATGAACTGCAAGCTGCAATCAGCTACAGTTGATTTGCATGAATTCGAACTGCCGGAACTAAAAGTTTCATAGAACTTTATCAGACATAATAGTTAACTCCACCTGTCACAGTGACTAAGGCTTTAAGCTGCTGAGCACATTTCCGTGGCCTAGATTGCTGGCTGTTGTAGCCACATTCCAATAAAGGCCAGAATACAAAAACATTTGCATATCATGCTTTGGGTGCATGCTAAAGAACATGAAAGGGTTGCAATTCAGGAAATCAACGGAGCAAAATAGACACAAATAGAAAACGTACATGAAAGGATGGGTGCCAACTTTTAGCAGAGTTTACACACAACAGGAACTTGCTTTTTATGCACAGCCAAGTCAAGTGATCATGGTGAACACGCCACAAAAACAATTGCAATAACAAATCGCAAATGCTAAGCGATAGACTACTCAGTTCTGTCTGTGTCTATTTTTCGTCACTGATTTCTTGAAATATGGCACACCAACTAGTTCAAACCAAGATTCGGGTTGCAGTTGATCTGGGGCGCTCTACTATGGCATCTCTCACAGCCCATCGCGTTGCGACACTTTGGGACATTCAAGCACATCAATCAATGAACTGAAATTAAACAAAAATATTCCAAAACAACATTCTGGTGACAGCTGACAAAAACAGTGCTGGGTGAATGCATAGAGAAGAAATAATAATGTGTTTTCTCAGATTTAGAAACAGAGACCCACAGGGCTCTATGAGAGGGTTCAAAATTGTATTGAAAAGTGAGTTACCTTTTAACTTACAACTGCACTAGTAAGTTTCCAAGGTGCTATGCACATAATTGTGTATGACAAGATAGTGTATCAACAGCAAAAGCATTTATGAAAGTAATAATATTTAAAATAGGCTTACATCTTTAAACACTTCTGATTGGAATTATGATGCAAGTTTGATAATGGGCAAAATGTTTTAGTAGAATTAGTGGGAAGGTAGATGGATGTGTGCTATTGCTTGGTGTGAGTATGTCATTGTAAGTAGTGGGTTCACTTCTTTCATTGTTTTTCATAATGTGTTGCATCAGGCATAATCTTCAAGTGGGTGGATAGGTGCTTTTCAAGCCTGCTATACATAAAATACAGTAGAACCTCATTGATACAATCCTGTTTCGCATCATTTCCCAGTGCCGTCGTTCTTGATCGAGAGCACAAAAGCCGACCCAATATAGCTACACTTCTTGTTTACCCGTTGATATATGTTCCCGAAAGACACGATCCTTTGGCATCAACGTTCATTATATCGCCAAACTGCGATCATATATGTTTTTTCACTGCTAGACCCCATATAAACAAGAAAAGGCCCAAGGCATGTGCTATTGAGAACAGTAGCACCCACTGCAGCACTTGCTCACCTGTGTGTTGCGCACTCGGTTTCCTATTCCGGCACCAGAAAATCTCCTTGTGAGTTGTCGCGTGCTGCATTTAAAGCTATTGCTGCCAACCCTACTACGATAAATTCCTTCACCTATATGTGTCACAGCGGGCATGGCGCCGTTGGAAGCATACAGCACGGTTTTTATAGGCGATAACCTAAACGCACTGTCATTCCCTGCTGAAGGCGGCATGAAGTGAGTGTCATGCTTCACTCGGGCAGTACTATCATATTCTGGTGTCGCCTACCAGCTTGGTTTCGTTTCAGTTTCCTGTCACTGTCTTAAAACACTATTGCGATAAGAAAACGACAATGTGCGTCTTGGGTTGCTTGGACCCCACCAGGACGATGCACATTGGCGTCTCTTATCGCAACGATTAGTGCTACCTTTTGCGTTATGTAGATGTCAACTACAATTGAGTCTTTTAGTGACTTCAAATGAAATGTTTTCCCGCTCAATATGTTTTTTTACAAAACATATGAACGAGGTTCTACTGTAGTTGATGCTATTATATCCGATGGTGCTGTAGCGAGTTTTTGCGTGGTGTCTGCATTCTGTAATGTTGACAAAACTCACTAAAGAACTTTAAGTTCTTTATCTACTCTGCAGCTGTAAGCTGTCTTAGATTCTGAATATGTAATAAATGTAGTGAAAGTAAGTTTTCAATAAACATAACTGGTGCCTGAAAGGGTTAAAGCTTGAATTGGTTTTACAAAGGGACATCTATTGCTGAAATTGCAAGACAATGGGAAACCAATTTAAAGAAGTTTTGCCGTTTTTTAGAGCAGTTAGCAGTGAACAAGACAGAAAAATTAAAAAAGGAGACAGGAGAGCTGATATAAAAACTATTAAGTCTGTCTCATTTACCTTCATGCTTGACTGCTGCGTCAGCAGGTGAATCCTCATCAATGTGTGGGCTGTCCTGCATGGCATCTTCACTGTAAAACTCATCTATATCGACTGGCTCCTCCTTGACACGGGGCTTTTTTAGTTCCGTGTAGCGGCTGGTGTTGGCATCCTCATAATGGATGGCACGTGGCTTCATGGATTCCCTCGAAGGCTGGCTCTTCGGTTTATCCTTGGCAAATGGGTTGAGTGGTGACCTACATGATGCAGATTGCAGAGTTACAGAGTGACTCCAATCAAATTATTTGGTTGGAGTCGCTCTCAAAGTCCTAGGTAATCAATTTTCCCAACCAGACAGGTAACTGTTGAAACGTTTAGTTTCAAAGATTACAGAGGAAATACATCAAGACTACTTATTCGTGTGTGCCTAGTGGATGTCACTACTCTGATTCATTGCAAAAAATAGGTACTCATGGTAACATGAGTTTATTTGGGCTGGCTCTCTGCTCGGTTTTGTTGACCCAATTAAATACTTATTCAGTCTGAGAGCAGAATTGTGAACAAACAGGAACCTCATTAGGTCAAGCTGTCAAGGGGTCAAGGAAAGCTAAAACCAAGAATAGCATGTGCATGGGAATGGTATACAGAAAAATCAGATTTGTAACTTGTTTACAATGGCTGCTCAATACTTGTAGTGCCCTTTATCCTTCTTTTTTTCTTTTTCAAAATGACTAATAGCGAAGAGCTCAATAACAGAACTATTGCAAAAAAGCCTCCCAAGCATTTTTGGCAGCAGTGAGCAAGAACCTTTATGCCTGCTGGCAAATATGTGCAGTACAAAGGCTGTATTAGGTTGCAGGGTGAAAAACAGTGCTGGAACCAAGTATGAAGAGCACAGGAAGTAGAAGAAATACTCAACAAGTTTATGCCTACATTCAGACAAAATACACTGCAACTGTCACTGAGGCCAAGGACAAAATAGATTGACAAATATGTAAGGCACGCACAACAAAGGTTTGTTAGAATTATGGTGGAAGCAAGCCCTCAACGTCTTTCAATGAGAAAGAAAGAGAATTTGTAGATGTAGCGCACACACGGTTTGCAGACACAGGTCACTGATGAACATCACAAGCAAAAAGAAAACACACCCTACCAGTATTTATTTGCACGTGGAACCGAGTGACCAACTATCTCTCTAACAACTATCCAACTAACCCGTCCCACAACTTGCAGGACTGTCCTAATTTGAGGGCTATTGTCCCGCGTCCCACAAGAGATACGAAAATTTTCAAAGATGTCCCACATTTCACACTTTATTATTATTCTTAGGCAGCGCGCTGAGTTCAGCTGCATCTGACCACAATGTTTGAGGATGTGTTAGTTGCAAGCACTCCAAGCTTCCGAAAACGTCAGCTAGACGAGCGTTCCACGGCGGTGACGAACGCTTCTGGCACCAGCTGTGAGCGCCATCCTGCCGATCTCCTCAATGTGGGTCCCAGTTGAACGCGCACGCACCGCCGCGTCTTTAACGAAGCCACTTCAGTGCTTCGACTTGCAGTGTGGACTAACATTCAGTGACCTTGCGAAAGCTGTTGCAGCGTTCCAGTTGACATCGGCCATCAACATGAGCGAGCTGTATGATGAATTGTGCTGTCTGCAGCCAGCAAGCAGGCAGCTAGTCGCAGCGAAATCAAAAGAATGTTTAGGGAACAAGTGGAGCAGCATGCTTAAATGTACTGCTTTTCCAAACCTGACTGTAGTGCACTGTCAGTTGTGCTGAGCATTCCAGTGACTAATGTTTTCGCGGAGATACTTTTTTCACTCATGACGGGACTTTGGAGCAATGAGCGAAGCTGATACAGCGTAGGCCTGATCAAGGCTGAAATATTAGTAAAGGCAAACTATGAGCAAACTTACCAGGAGTTCTAACAGTTCGTGCGATCAGACAGAGCAATTTTAAAGGCGGTGTGATCTAACTAGAAATATGCCACCAAGAAAGTAAAACAAGTGGTGTCGAGTGCTTCCCAGGATCTTAATGAGTAATGTGTGGAAACTAAGCCACAGCTGCTTTGTGAGTGACTATTTTTTGAGTTGTCAAATTTTATATGTTGATATTAATAACTTTGTTTCGTGTCGGAGCATATTACAGTGATGTAAAATAGCTTTGTTTACGCAGATATGTATTTGAACTTAATTTTGTATCAGTTCCTCTATTTCCCTTTTTCATTGATGACAAAATACAGTCGAAACCTCAATATATCAAAAAGCGCAGTGATTGCGAAACAGTTCAATATAGACAGAATTCGATATATAAAATCATGCAAAATACATGTCAGAAACTTGTGCATGTCAATCAATAAACCAAGGGCGCAATGGGGGATCGTTGTTCGGAGTGTGTGTTCGGTTGCGCCCCGCACAATTGGCCTAGGCCGGGCTAACGTCGTCAGCCCGGAGCATGCGGTCTATTCAACTTTGTCAGCTGCGCGAAGTCGGTGCGGTCTAGGCGAATCGTGGGCGGCCGAACGCGTGCTCTGAACAACAATCCCCAATCCCACCCCAATCGTGACGCAGTAAATACTCACTTGAAGCTTCACACAATGTATTTATTTATGTGGCTGAATGTACTGCTGCAGTGCAGCCTGCCAGCCGCGTGCTTAAACACGGAGTCTTCAACATAGTCTAAACGATCCATAAGCGGTAGGCCGGTGCACTCTATTGTGCCGCAGTAGTGGTGTAGAAGGGCCAAAGCAGCTACAGCCTCAGTTGAAGTCGGGAGCGGGGCAACATCAGTGCTTGCGGGATCAACCTCAGCAGCATCTTCGTTTGGCAGCTAGTGCTGCTGTGATCTCCACATCCATCAATTGAAGCATTTTGAAACACTGTCAATAACAAAGCATTAAGTGGGGTCTGCCAAGGCATCTGTGAGTGAGCCCAGTGAGCGATGCAACGAACAGTTCTCGTGAGGTGCGGCAGGCGCAGAGCGCAGCACTGGAGAAGAGTCAGTGCAGCAAATGCAATGCATCGTTGACGGTGTCGAACTAGCCAAGCCACCTTGTGTGTACGCCACTAAGTTCAAATGGCGCCTTCGGCGCTATCGATGTGTGTAGCTATGGTGCACCGAAATAGGGAATGCGCACTGCGCCACCACTATCTTAGAGGGTGTTGCGAGAAAGCTCTCTGCCTGTCAGCAGAGCGCACGTGGTCTGGGATGGCAGAGTTCGATATATCCATTTTACGTCCGACAGCCTTCAAGATAAAAAAATGAAAAATGCATGCGATTTTCCAAGTGATATAGAAAGTGTTCAATATATCGAAGTTAGACTGTATTGCAAGATAAAATTTCTTGCCAAAAGTTAAAAATAAATTATTGTAGTTAATTTTTTATCGTGCTGTGTCAATCCCCACCCCTCCCTGACCAGCGTGTCCCCCATCCCACATTTTGCTAGTCAGAAGGTGGTCACTCTACCTTGGTGTTGTTTGTGTTCTACTATGTGTGTGCTTTATATCTCGTTTCAGCATGGCAAATATTTGTATGAATTGCGTTGACCTGCTATTTTGCACAGCATATACAGGTTGTCCCACATAAATTGAGCCAAAGTTTTAAAAATGAAAAGCACTCCGGACGCGAGTTGAACCGAATGCATAATGTTGGCACGGGCCTAGAGTGCCGAACGGATTAGTTATGTTTAATTAATCAACTTTTTAAGTATTGGCTGCACACCCCAAGTGTGATATGCAGAGTTGCAGAGCACCTTGTGAAACCTCTCAATAAATTGTTTCCAACGTAACATATCTCACATGGTCCTTCTTTCCGCGTTCCAAAGAAAGACCGTGAAATATGAGAAAATACCATGTGACGGGGTGATTGAGTACTGTTACACAAAAAAAAAAAAAAAGGAGGAGAAACCGAAGCAAGAACACTGGCAGAAATGAAATTCACCAACAAGATTAGAGGAACACTTTCTTTTTATAGATATCTGAGCAAAAGAAAGCAAGATGTTACCTTGATAGCGAGGGATGCTGGACAACTTTATCTTTTGGCTTGAAGGAATAGGCAGCTGGTGAAGTTTCCATACTACTTGTGCTTGTCACAGAATTAAAAATGCTGTTGATAAGCTCATCATCATTCACGGTAATGTTTTTCTGGAAGTGAAAGTGCAACTGAAAGTTAGTGTGCCCAGGGACAGCCACTGAAACAGCAATGATCATGCTTAACATGCCTGTACTACTTGTTGAGTAACCACATCAAATAATAATTGTATTAAGCATACTACTGGTACATATACAAAAGACTGATGAAGTCAATGCAATGACATCTAGAAGCCACTTGTAGCCCATAATCACTGTTTTCAAAATAAATCAAGAATTAGGTTGTTCAGAAATTATAGAATTAGTAGGTACATTAGTATGTACATAATTAATCTGTACAGTGGAATTAGCCCATTTGCATGAAACTCGCTCAAAAATTTGAAAAGAAATTCTAACAGTTGAAGTAGCTTTCCCTAGAGGCCAGAAACTGCAATCCTGGGTCTGGTACTGGTGCACACATGCTTCACCTGCTCCTTAGTCATGCACATTACATGGTTTATGCAGACCTGGGGGCATTATTAGGTGGCACAATGATTTTCATTCACATTTCCGTCCATTGTGCCTCAATGCAGTCGAAGCTGTATGGTGGCTTGAATTCAGGAGGTCAGTGGTAATGTGCATTCTCATTAATATTTGGTATCTTTAAGCCGTGAAAGGTTTAGCTGCAATAATAATAATAATATTTGGGGTTTTACGTGCCAAAACCACTTTCTGATTATGAGGCACGCCGTAGTGGAGGACTCCGGAAATTTTGACCACCTGGGGTTCTTTAATGTGTGCCTAAATCTAAGCACACGGGTGTTTTCGCATTTCGCCCCCATCGAAATGCGGCCGCCGTGGCCGGGATATTAGCTGCAATCAAACAGGCATTACCTTTCAGAAGCCAAGTCATTTGCCCATGTTTTTGGATCAATCTCTGACATGCTGATGTAATCCACAATGTCCACATTCATTCCTCTTTGGTTTGCTTTAATTTGTGATTAACTACATTCATTTTCTTGATCTTGCAGTGCTTGCTGTTATGTACCTTACACCAGCAATAGCTAGTGTTATCGCTTGCCTCTGTGACAAATATTTGTGTCACATGGCCAAGAACAATGCAAAGTGCTCCAAGCTGTCGCACAGACAATGTGGACATTTCAAAAGCTTCAAAATGCTGAAAGACCTGTACTTCTAGCGCCAAACATGAACAAGCGTGCTTTTGCGCATTGGCCTCTTTGTATGCATTTGTGTCCTGTTGTGAAGCCTCTTTTTCTCACTGCATGTTGGAGAATGAGACCCCTCTGACACAGGACGGCAACAGCATGGAGGTGACATGCCTGGAACGACAAATGCACATGCTCTCATCTATGGCTCTCTCCTCTTCCTGTGCAAACATCACCTTTTGTTTGTGAGCATCTTGTTGAGCTCTTTACCAAATGATGCAAGTAAATGTCTTGTTTTCTATTCTATGTTGCCTCATCTCTGCCTGGGCTGATCAAGCTCCAGGCCATTGGGTCAATGCTGCGTCTTTCACTGAAGAGCCCGTTACAACAATAATAGACTATTAATCTAAACCTCTCTTACACAACGCAGCAACACGTAAAGAAGAATCATTGCTCTCTAATTTTTTTTTCTTGAGCTTGGTGTTAAGCACAACAGGGCTTCCTCATGACCGGGCGGTTCTTCCTCGAAAAATATAGCTGCATGGGCAAAACATGACACATTATGACTATATTGTAAGCCTTTCAAGTTTATGTATAGAATACCCTGTTAATATCGGTGCAACACAACTGATGAGAAAAATACAACAAACACCTCTGTTTTCTTCTTTGGCTGTTGCGCACTAAACATAGCTGCAATGGTGCCAGCCTTTTCTCCTGTTTTTTTCGCATTTGGAGGCCGGTAGGAGTTCTTGGTGGCCGCTTTGGCTGAAAGCAGAGAACCAGTATTTATGTAACATTGTGATACTGAGTCAGTAACTACTATTAGACAACATAGTGCAGGTTAATACCTTTCTTGGGAGCATCATATGCCGCTTCTTCGACGTCATCGTCAAAAATTTCTCTCCCATCTTCTACGTAACCAGTTCCATCTAGAAAGCGAAACAAATGCGCATTAAGCCACAGAATAATTATACTTCCAGCGTGTAACGTTCCTTACAGATGCCCTTCACCATCATGTTCACTGACCTGTAGAAGCGCTTCAGCTCATTTAAATTCTTACCAGCGTCTAGCTGCTTGGATGCTAACGAAACCCGTGGCTATCACGTCGGCAAGGCAGCAGTCAACAATTCTGCGGTCCCGGACGTCGCCAAAAGCATCCCTGCTATCCTTAGAGTTATATGCTTCTGAAATTAAATTACCGTCATCAATGATCCAGTCTTTCTCTTGACGTTCTTGTACGAGGCGGGAATATTCGTTCTCGTCCACTTCATCATAAACTGAAGTTTCTTCTTTGAGCTGGAGCGAGAAGAAACAATCACGTAACAGAAAATCAGCACGACCAGGCACTAGCAAAGTAAAAAAAAAAGAGACGAAAAAAAAAGGAATATATAAGTTTATCTACGCCGAAAGATCATACTTCATATTTGCTCCGAGTTCCTTGCTTGACTTGCTTGAGCCTCTCGAGCGCGGCAAACCTGCCTGCTTTATCGGGCCTCTGACGTTTAGCTCTGTTTTTGACGAACGAGTCTGAAACAGGCGACTGGTTGTATTTGCTCGCACACAGCACACTACAAACATTTACTTACCAGAATCATCTTCCATGCCTTACGCGTAAGCGTTACAAAACGGTGAAAGCGCAGCGTGCGAGAAATTTGGCGCGAAACCAGTGTAAACAGGAACTGCAATTGCCCGCCGACGATCGCCTAAAAACTAATAATATAAAGCAAATATTCGTAAGTTCTAAAACTTTGATAAATAATTTAGTACATATTTTTATAGAGATGCGTTAATTTTTGAGTAAAATACTAATTTAGATTCTTGATGTGCAAATTTACAAAACACTAGTAGCGCCACTTAATATTACAATTCATTTTTTTTGAAGAAAGGACAATTCTAAGCTATGAAGCGCAAGAACGGTCACGTGACAAATTTGTTTGGAACGTCTGCGACGGCTTTTTCTGTTGCGGTATTCTTACTTGAGCGTAAAATAATTGCGCGTTTACCCCTCGGTGCACTCCGCATGTTGTTCACTTAGCCAGTTTTGTAAGTTTCATCGCATTTTTTTGCAGACTCAGTGCCTGTCTCTCATTTCTCCCGTGATGTCATTATTGCACGACTCTCAGTGCTTTGAGATAGCTTCCCGCACCCGACTAGAATTTAATGCTTAGTTGAAATGCTTACGCATGCTAGCTGCGCACTCAGACCTGCGGCACGTTTTAATTCTTTCACCGGCATGGCGTTGACCTTGGTGCAATGATACTTCCTTTCTTGTGAGTCACCGGCTCTATTGGCACCGAAACAAGGACGAGGACAGCGAGGGTGTCTTGCGTTTGAATGAATGAGCTTTCCGTAGAGTACGCATCGATTCGTAAACCATAGCTCAACACCGACTGCGCGAAAATTGCGATCTGTTAGGCCGCTTTTCTCGTCACACTGTCGCGAAGCACCCTGTTTTCACGAGTCTTCATAGACGTCGTCGCGGTACGTAAACAATATATGGGCGTGTTTGAGAGCTTTTCGAACGCACGCTTTGTGGAAGGCGCAACGTGCAGCGTTAGTTGCATTCGGCAGCTGCGGCTCAGCAACATATGTCGACGCTGTAATGTTTGAGTCATAAACCAGGCTTTCTTTCATCAGGTGCAGTGTTTTTTGTGCATGCGTGGACCATTGCGCAATCGCGCGGTCAGACACGTCGCAGTCGATCCAGACGAGGCCGCCAAGACGACGAGTGAGGAAGGGAAACGCTCGTTTATGCTAAACCGATCGGGCGGATTGAAAGTGTTGGCAGATGCGCGAGCTGTGGTTTCTATGCGTCTTGTCGGCGGCGTGACGCATGTAGCTCGTTCGAGTGCCTCGGCCTCCTACCATTGGTTGCTGCCTTTACGTGAGTTTCTCGCGTCAAGTGTTGAACTTTGTTCGTCGTGTCTAGTAGACGAGCGAAGAGCTGATTGTCTGCCAAGACGGCTGGCAGCCCAGTCTGAAGTTGCTTTGACATGCCCTTTAGCGGAGAGAAGTAGCTTTCCTTTCCCTTATCTGAGCCTTCAAATTGAGCTTCAGGCACGCAACTTCCACGGAGCGATAAGATTAACTTCGGGGGGGGGGGGGGGGGAGGGAGGGGAGGGGTTCTTGGGAGTTCTTTCAGTCAGCTCCCCTTCTGCTT
The DNA here is from genome assembly GCF_038994185.2 of Dermacentor albipictus. NCBI lineage: Eukaryota > Metazoa > Arthropoda > Arachnida > Ixodida > Ixodidae > Dermacentor > Dermacentor albipictus. The sequence continues at coordinate 409,220,855 of NC_091821.1, forward strand.
GGTTTGGCAGTTCTTAAGTGGAAAACACACGTGGTGAGCTTGGTACGCTTGGATTTCATTTCGAAAGCGCGATAATTTTAATTTGCGTACGATGCCGAAATATTTTTCTCGTTTTTAGCATACTTTGTTTTCCAGGGTTTCTCAACAAAACGCGTACACCTGCTATGATATATGGACACGCTTCTCGTAGTGACGGTCAAAAAAGGCATCCGACTTGCCTTCCTTTATTTTGTCGAAAACTGCAAAATTGGGCTTTTCGTGGTCATTTCAGGCTTGAGGAAGCCTGTCCAAACAAGCATGTCTGGATCCCAAAGGAAAAGGACGCGCGTGGACAATGCTGTCTCGCTAGATGGACCTGCCACAAAACGCATGGTAAGTTGCTCTTATTATTGTTTTTTTCCCCCCTGTGTGGTGCTCACAATCATCGTATTAGTTTAGCCAGGAAGTGAAAAGAGCAAACTAAGGTTGACAGATATTGCACTCGCAGAGTCTGATGATTGGATTTGTTTAACAGTGTGTGAACCAGGTACGTCACCATTCGACAGTCATCCTGAGCTATTCCTGTAACCATTATTGAGATGACATTGCCCTTGTGCTTGAATATGCTTATGCTAAAGGGAATGTGTGGTGGCTCGCGAGAATTGTGGCATGCCGGAACGTACGATAAAAGCAGTGTGTACGAGTATCCTGCCACCCCTGGAGCCTTGTCGGACGCTATGTAGGTTATCATGGTGGTTTGTGGCGTGAGCTGAGGATGGCGTGCACCGTCTCTCTTCACTGCAATCTGAGAAATGCTCGGTGTTATGATCGTGCACTGGCCTGTCATCAACTTGGTCCCTGCAGGGGATCGCTTTTTGCTTTGTGATATCGGCAGGTTTCACAGGAAACAATGGGGTCGGGTAGTGTTTCATCCCATGTAAATGGATTGGCTATTCCTTGCATCCTTTGTGAGTGAATGTTTTGCACTTTGTGCATTCTTCACCTAAATGACTAATGCTTCTATGCCCAATGGGTGTATCAGTGCTCCACAGCATTTTCATGTGATTTCTCCAATTGGCACACAGTTCTGCTCATTGTCTACTCTTAATGTTGTGCCAAACTTTTGTGTAACAGAGTCTGTCATAAGAAGGCATATGGTCATGACTCATACAGTAAGTAGCTGCATGAAGCAACTGTTCAGGTTGTCCGATTTGGTTTCATCCATAATTTGTACAGTGTCAACTGATCGTGGCAATTAAATGCACATCCTTGTCACCAAGTATGCTTCTGTTGAAGTCTTGATGGTTGGTAGTGATTTTTCGTCAGACTTTCTTCTGGCGTGATGCTAAACTTATCATTAGTGACTGTAAGGCATGGAAATGAAAACACCTAAATTGTATACAATCATGTTTCATTTTATTTTTGCATTTTGTGGTCTTTTGCTGGAAGTGTTTTGGTGAGCTTCAATGTCTTCAACATCTATTTATTTGACCATAGTTTTATTTAATTGTACATAATACAGTTTGGCTCATTGCAGCACACTATCTCTGTCAAATGTGGCTTACGTCCAAATAAGTTACAGCAGGCTTCGTACACAGTTTATTACATGATTTCCCTGTTACGTAACACTAGTGAAAAATGTTTATGACACACTATTCAAAACAGGTGTTCAGGATTTATCGTTTAGTGCAGTTGGAGTGACCTTAGTTGTCTGTGCTTCATTATTCAAGAATGCTTGTAGATACTAATACTGTGTTAGAACTTTATGATGTAGTTATCGAATGTCCTTGTCAACTTCTCATCACACTGATTTTTAGTGATCCTTTTCACACTTGTTCAACATCTTGAGAGCTCGTACAAGTAGACATTCTGCTTCTGAGATTACAAAAGGGACGGGTTTTACATGTCTGTTTGTTATCTTTATGTAGAAACAACTTGCTGCTGACTAGCAGTGATAAAGATCTTCAAGGACCACAGATGTATGTTAGAATTATCAAAAATTGTGTAAAATAGGGTTCAAAACAATAATGGCTTGCTTGAATGGATTGTCAGCTGAACATCCGACATGGCCACATTTTGATGGTTCTTGCCTTAACAATTTTCTATTATTAGGGCATCTTACTGCTTTTCGAAAACCACAACCTCAGAACTAACCGAAAGCCTTGTTTTGCTTGAGCTGTGTAAAGTGCATTAATGCAGATGTAGTAGACACCAAAATTTTAAAATTTGCTTGAACAAGCTATATCGAACTCTATAGCCAGTTGACTGGCATTAGGAGGAAGCAGTTTATTGCGAATGGCCTGATTTAATCTTGATCTTTGCTTCATCCTAAGCAGCTTGTTGCGAGTTCATTTGAGGCATGTTTGTTGGTAGATGTTCCATGCACCTACCGCAGAGCCACGGTAGATGCTGCTATATATGTGTGACTCATGTGTCTACGGATTCATAATTTTCAGCTGTCGAGGTCAGGTTTCCTGCTGCCTATTCAGATATTTTTGTTGGCTGCAGCTAACGATGATAATGCTTGAGCACATGCACTTTTTAGGTGTTTTAGCAGGGTGAAATTTTAGGTTTTTTTTTTCTTTGCAGACACTCTGCTCACCAGCCCCATTCAGCGATGAGCCTACGGCGGTGGCGGAGCGAGAGAGGTGTGACTACAATATCAAGATTACAAAGGAAATGGCAGCATCAGGCCAGGGTATGCTTATGTTTTGCTCTATGTTTTTGCTTCTTCTTGTGTCTGCTTTTCAGAAGGCATAAAATTTTAATGTTGTTTGTGCCATATGTGAGGAGCGGTATCAGAGATCGATCCTCCTCATTCTGCTACTGAACAAATGGTGATGAGTTCAGTTTTTGGTTGCTACAGCTGCACTCCATTGCGGGTGGTATGTGAAATGCCCATGTGCTAAGCATTGAGTGCACATTAACCCTTTAGCCGCCAACCCCCGAGCTGTACAATATCGCCAACGATGAGTCGCACTCCTCCGGCCCGATTTTCTGCTCCTTCCGCCACCAAAGACGTATCAAGGTCGTCAATTGCTTGCAATTTTCAAGCCTAGATCGCGGTAGTTGTCTATGAAAAACCGCATTTTGTGCCTTTTGCGCGTATTTTAAGCCTAGCAACAGTAATTTCATAATGGCGCTTCGCAAGAAGAATGCCGGTGTCGGCGATGCTGCAAGAAAAAGAGGTTCTTCTTGGAGCTGTACAGAAAGCAGTGTTAGTAGTGACGACATGGAGTTTTGTGTTCGACAGCGACTTGGACGTTGTCTTTACCCTGGATATTGCTTCGGGGACGAGGAGAGCGACGGTGATGATGACGGTGACGTACTGAGCAGTGCATGTGTCTGGCAGCGCGTGAACACCGATAATCCACCACCTGCGCCTCCGCGGTTTTCATTCTCTTGAATGCCCGGAATCTTGCAGCGGTCCACTCACAAGAATGACATTCTTGGCTGGTTTCACGTATTTTTTGACTCTGGATGTATTTTAACATCATTGACCTAATCATCACCGAGACAAACCATTATGCGCTAGCATACTTTGCTGCTTGGGGTTCTACATGGAAACCGGTAGACCGTGATGAGATTATGGTCTTATAACAGTGCAGGGTATTGTCGGCAAACCTCAAGTTGGTATGTACTGGTCAACAAAGGAAGTTTGGAGACACCAATGCTCCATTACCACGGCATGCATTGAGGGAAAGCTGCCCTCAACCGCAGTGTTTTTTTTCCCGTGCTAATTCTAAACGGAAATAAATGATGTAATATATCTTCAGAATCTTAATTGCATGGAAAAAGTTATGACTACATAAAAAAATTGGCAATTTTGGTACGTTTTTCAGAAGGTAAATTGGTGGTTAAAGGTTTAAAGAACACCACGCTGTCAGTTTTTTCGGAACCCTCCTGCTACAGCACTTCAATAGCCACTATGTGGCTAAGCACATTAGTGCACATTAAAGAACACCAGACTGTCAGTTTTTCTAGAACCTTGCTGCTACAGCACTTTAGTAGCCACTATGTGGCTACGCATAGAGTGAACATTAAAAAGCACCAGGCTGTCAGTTTTTACGGAACCTTTCTGCTACAGCACTTTAATAGCCACTATATGGCTACGGGATGTTTCACTTCGTAGATCAATTCAGTCTTCAGGAATTGTTAAATGCTGTGAAAATTTGTGTTCATAGGTCTTACTGGTGTGGTCAAGCTCCCCTAAAAAATTAAAAGTGATGCATCTGGAAGTTTGTTAGCCTAAAAATGAATTGTGTACACATAATGACACATTAGGCAAGTATGCTTAAAGGGACACTAAAGGGAAAAATGATTTCTTCTGCATCAGTAAATTACCGTTCTACAATACCAAAAACACCACTCTTACAACGATAAGACGTTTGGTAAGCCAGAAAAAGCGCAAAAACGAAATACGGGTGGCGACGCCTACTTAAGTTCCCGCACCTGGGGGCTGTGACGTCTTGGATTTTGATGGCATCTTCTAGGGCCTACCAATTATATATAGCGGTACAGATTGACTACATTGTGTTCTAAAGCAACCAAGTATTAAACATGGCAAGTTTCGGGAAGCTTTATTCAGCCAACGCTGCCCAAATGCGAAAACATACTTTGGAATCCCTGACGTCACGCTGACGTACAGGCGCTGGGGTTTCGGCGCGAAATTCAAATACTGATACTTGGAACTTCATTTTCTCATCTAATAATCAAACTATCTTTTTGAAATGGCTGCCTGCAGGGTTCTCAAACAATGCTGCATTAGTCTATACTTATTTATCGTTTCGCTTTAGTGTCCCTTTAAGAGTCACAAAAGTTACCTGCCACATTGTACTGTATGAACAAGTACATCACTCAAATTATCTGGTGTATTATGAAAATATGTTTCGAGCTGTGCAATAACAAATTTGGACACAATATGCTTCACTCAACCTTCATCTCTCCTGCAATTTTTCAGGCTTGGTATTGCAGACGGAAGAAATTATGAAATCTATGTGATTGTGCAAGAAGACTAGAAATGGTCACTTGCAATCACGTTAATGCTCACCTGTTTTGTTGCAGTTTCCATGTGCTCTTTCTTTTTATCATTATGAACATGCCCAAATATTTTCATGTGATCCTTCCCTCTAGTGTCTAGATTTATTCCACTTCTTTTTTACACTCACCTCCCCACCCATGGAAATTAACCACTTTGGGTGTCATTAATTCTGTCCACTGAAAATTTACTTCCATAACATCTCCTGCCCCTTGTAAATTTCTTTTGTTGATAAAAGTAGTCTTATATCTGTTGGTGCGAGGCGTTAGGATGTTACATAAATATAAATGAAGCTGATTGAATTTGGATCAACTGCTGCTTAGTGACCTTCCTTGAGAGCATCAAGCTTAAAATGCAAAACAAAATGATCTTTTCCCTCTAAATCACGCGAAAAAAGTATGTGGTGTTCTGTGGAACTAAGATCGGCAAAAAAAAAGTAGTTGTGTTGAGGTTCTACTCTACTTGTATTGTGCACTGATAAACACAAAAAACACCAACAGTTTTCCGTCTAGCTCATCTTGTGCACCACACAACAGGGTTGATAGTAGTACTGGTGCGAATGCATCAAGTACTGCTTGCATATCTCGCATATTCTACGAGATTCATAGACTTGCAAAACAAATATGCAAAAGAAATGTCTCAGAAGTAAACACCATCTCAGTGAAGGCCACGTCATGGAAGGCTTGCTAAGCAGGCTTGTCTTCCATGCATTTAGGAACAAAATAAACCAGGAGGGAGCACTACATCACGCAGCAGCCATAGCATGTCAACTTTTTGCCTTTTTTCCCCTCAAAAAGTCAGCCCAACATGTAACCCTGCTCAGGGAACTTAACCCAGTGTGCTTTTTTTTTTGTGGCAGTTTTGAATTGACATGGACTTGTTAGTGTGCCTTGCCAACTGCTCTGTTTACATTTTCTCTTGGTGTGTTTGTGCAACTTGAGTTGTTTGTTTTACAGTGTATACATTTAGAGTCTTCGTTAAAACTTGCGAGCGCATTTATCGTCGTCGTTGCAATTTTCCTGTTACACCCGTTGTCTTTTCAAAAAAAAGCTTGTGCTGAGTGTAGCTAGCCTGGCAGTGGAAAACACTAAAACTTACCAAGACATGATCGTGTGTTGGAGTAACTCTCTTGTTTTCAAGGTTAATTTTGGGGAAGTTGGGCTCTCATAAAGGCATTTCGTAGTGGTATGGTAACACTAACCAATGAGGTGCTGGAGACTCGGGCCTTTTTCAAGGCTCTTCCGGCTTCAGAACAGAGGATGCACTTAATTTCAAAACAACATAGTAATTGCAATAGTGGGGTGTTCCAGAGCTGAAGCTCCAACCATCATGACATTGGCGAAATATAAGCATTGCATCATGAGCCAGTGGTCGCTGAGGTGCATGCTGTGGGGCTCAGTGCAATACTAAACGAGCTACAAGGTGAAAGTAGTGGAGTGAAGCTTGTAGCAGTAAGTGAAAGACCACATAAGAAAGAGACGGCAGCAAAAGTCTTGGTTTGGCAAAGTCAATAGTTTGTGTGCTGCTGAAAATGTTTAGTGAACATGGTGAGATGCCTAACGACACTAGCTTTGCTGCACATAATAATGTATTAGCTATCAGTGACACATGGATAGTATGGGGGGAACTGCAGCTTTATTTTTTACTTACAACCTGTATGTGATGGCGCATTTGTTCTGATGCAGAGAAGCCTTTAGGGCTTTGGCTTTTGTATACAGTGTAACAATTTGAAAGGGCTTATATGTCGCTTTCCTGCTCACACTCACTGTTGTGACACTCCTTCAATGCAAGCAGCTGCTAATGGACTGGTATGTGTTAAAGTTATGTGCACTTTCTTGCTTTTTCAGCGCCTCGGCCAATTAGGGTGTATGCCGATGGTATCTACGATTTGTTCCACCAAGGCCATGCAAGGCAACTAATGCAAGCGAAATCCGCCTTCCCAAATGTCTATCTCATTGTTGGCGGTAAGTAGAACCTTTTGTGAAGTACGTAGCACGTTGCTTTAGACTTAGAGGAAGAAATATGTGTTGCACTAAATGTTAACAAACTTTTGTTGGTCATAATCCATAGAAGTGGTTGACATCGGGAGTTGTGCAATAACTGGGAATAAACTTTTTAATGAACTAATAATTATTTTTGGCGTAGTACATGCTCACTTGATAGGAATCCTTAGACTTGCAGCAGCTGTAAGATATCTGCCCTGAAACTTGTTGCGCTATGCATTAATATTCTGCCCATTTTGCTAGAAAGCCTTCCTTAACCATTGCAGGAAGAAATTGTGCAATGCTGTAATGTATTGCTAGTTTGTGAGGATCATAATTACAAGAATTGCAAGGTAATTCATCCACTTGGCATTTAATCCAGCACCTATCGGCATAGTTTCTGATGCACACACCATCGTGGCCAACAAAAAATTCATTTTGTTTCCAGTCTCTTATTCTTTAGTTAGGAGGCTGTTTGTGAAATGCTTAATTTTAGTTATGTTTCTGCCATGTAGTACAATTCTTTTTTCATGCTGTCACCACATGCAAAAGTTTTCTCATCCAAGAGAAAAGTTGGGAATCGTTCAATAGCATACCTGCCAACTCTCCCTAATTTTCCGTAATGATTGCAAATTTGGGCTCGTTTACGATCTTGTGTCAAGCTGGTGTGTTATATGTGCAGAAATATGATAAACTATAAAGCATGTCATAATCGACAGCAACGGTTTCGATGAGCAAGTTGCATTGCATAAAGACAAGGCAAAGACAAATTTGTTTGGGATAGCCTATTGATTTCTGCACCTGCTCGGATATTGAAGCATATTGGCAGCGGATGTACGGATTCCCCAAGAGCCGAGTCAAGTTGCAGCCAATTTTATGAAAAATAAATCCTGTTTGTGATAAAGTTTAGCTTGTTGGTCACCGAACACTTTGTTGGAAGTCTCTTGATGGTGAAAGGACAAAAGAGGGGTATTGGCTTCGAGCAAGTTTATACAGATAAGTTCCTGGCACTGGCGAAATCATCAGCAACAGCAGAGTCAGTGTAAGAGCCACTGCAATCCTAAAGCAATCTGTTGCTTGTCAGTCTGCTGTTTCATGTTTGGTGCTGTTTGTCTGCTGTGTGCAAAGGTAAATCTTTGTTGTTATAGTGTGTGTGTGTGTGTGCTAGTTAAAGAACACTGTGGCTGCAAGCATATTCTCACAAAACTTATCACCATGCTTGTGTTCCTCTAGAAATTGGAATTTAATGTCCTTGATAGGCTTGTGTGAATATCAATTTTTTGGTTCGAAGTGAAGACAAAGTGAATAGTACTTAGTGTTGAATAATTTCGAAGCGAATACAGTAAAATCTCATTCGTGAGCTTTGGAAGAAAGAAGAAAAAAGAGAATAAACGTACTAACCTGGAAAACATACAATTCAAAGTAATTAAAAATTTGACAGACTCAACTGCACTTTACGTCTGCATCTACTTTGCATCTACATACTGTAATGTGAATGGTTGTGTGAATCAAGGCGATGCATGGCAAGCCCTGCATTGGCATTATTGCGGCTTCGGCAAACTTATGTTTGCGCTCCTTGAATTTAGCCTGAGGTCAGCAGCTTCTTCGAGCAGGGAACTTTGGCGGGAAGTTTTGATGTGCCAGCTCTGCGCGAATGGTTGCAGCATGAGACGTCAATGCCAAGCTGCTGGGCCTGAGTCACCTGAGACGCACTTTTTCTTTTTGTTATTGCATAGTGCTTTCAGACAGCGACAGGAAGCCAAAACGAAATCGAGCTGGTGGGCGATGTTGAAATAGGCTGCTGCCAGGGTGAAACATGACGCTCACTTTATGCCGCCTGTGGCAGGGAACAGTGGTGTGTTTGTGTTGCCACTTATAGGGTGTATGCACAAGTGGTGATGACCCAGCACATTGTGGGTAGCGCACCATGTTGGATCGTGGTAATGCGTCACATTAATGTTGGTCGCATTGTTGGATCGCAGTAGTCCACATCTTTCACTGCAATTTTAGAGGCAGGCCAGTACAAACAGAATTAAGATCTTGTTGACGTTAAGTCATCGTAAATATCGCTTCTAGTTAGCATGTGTCGCTGCATAGTCTTTAATTTGTAAACATAGCATGTGAACAGGACTCTTCATTACTGCAGTCTCATGTTGTAGGCCACCTGAAGGACCTCTTCAATGACTGAAATCCTGACAAGTGCTCCGTCACAACAGATGTGACGTAGACTGAATGCACTCGCAGTGGAGTGATCAACAGCAATTTGGAAGTGGTTAACCTTAATTGAAGAAAAAAGAATACTGGCCTTAGTTGCGAAGAAATGCAAAGCGCAAATTCTGAAATGTTTGTTTAGCAGTGTGATGATGACCACTGTGTCGACCACTACTTGCTTCAGCCATGGCTCATGCAACCAGCCGCTTGGGCAAAAGTTCTGCCCTTGCAATGCATTCCGCAACTTCAGCAAAAATGATACTTACACTGACTTTACGTACAGAATATGCTAAATGTGTGCATACCGTCTTGCCCTTAAAATCGCAGTGAAAAGTGTTCATGACCATGATCTGACATGCTTGCATGCAGCATAGTCAAATCACCGATGGTTTAAGTACCTGATGAGGGTCGAGAACAGACCCCACACTTGTCTGGATTCACAGCAAGTTCCTGCCTCGTAGAGTTATATCGGAGATCCATTGGGGCATCGCTGTTCAGAAAGTTTTCCAGTCTCATTGCTCTCATGTGCGAATTCCCACCTTGGGAATTCTAAAGCTCACATTTCTGATGCTTCACCTTTAGCTTATCTTCTTTTACTTCTGAACGGTTGCTGCAACACACAGCAGCACATGACACCATTTATTCGACATGCAGTTGTGCAGCAGTACGCACTTCGCCTTACTGCGCAGTGCACCGATGTGGCGCGCTACCCACAATGCGCTGGGCTGTCACTGCTCGTGCCTACACCCTATCAGATGTGTGCAGTACGCTTCTAACAGCACTGCCCCACATGCGCTGTGAAACAGATAAATGAAGACTCTTATTGTAATAGGGTTTAGGCAGTGTATGCAGCGATTTTTGCAGGTTATGTATGCAATCTTTCTTTTTTTGTTTCAGGCTGTTGTACGTAGGAAAATGCATATTAATTTGTTGTGACTTCATCGAAAACTTCAAATACTTAAATTAGAGCCAAAACGTATACAGTCGAACCCGAATATATCGTATTATTGCCTATATCGAACATTTGGAAAATCCCCTTGGGAATCCCATGCAAAAGTGTAGCGCTATTGTTCGCCTATATAGAACTCCCGTGCATCGGCATATCGATGTATCGAACTCCGTGCTTAGCTGCGCCCCAGCAACTGCGCTTCTCCCACCATACCCCACCCCTGCAAGTGTGCTTCTCTCATCACATCCCAACCCCGCAAGTGCGCTTCTCCTCATGAAGCTCTCGCGGTGTTTCTGCGATCTCACGCGCGCCGCCCCGCACTCTGAGAGAGGGGCATGTGGGTAAAAGGCACGTGATGAGGAGCACTTCGAGTGTGATTGGGTGTGAAAGGGATGTGGGAGGGAGAAACCACGCTGACCGCAAGCGCCCGTTTCCTGTGTTTTGGTTGGTTGACACCGCTGGCCCAGCGAGACAAAAGAGGCCAGTGCAGCTTCGGCTTGTGATAGTGCAGAGACTCGGAGCGGTGCATCTTTCGATTTGCTTTGTTCCTTTTATTCACGAGGCCAATGCGAAGGCTTGAGACTCGTGTTGTACAGTGCGTTTTTCTTTCCGCTTTTGGCACGTGTTCCGGAGCTATGGTCGCGAAAAAAACGCAAGAATTTGGATTTTTCAACAAAGGCGAACATCATTCAACGGGTGGAGGCTGGCGAGAAAAAGTCATCGGCCACAAAGCAGGCTTTGTGGTAGCTGCAGACGACGGATGTCTTGACAGTGAAGACGACGACGCTGGATGCCTGGACAGTGAATTTCGTGAGCTCTTGGCATTCCCAGGCGCCATCCCAGGCGGTGTTGGCGAACGGCGCTGACGACAGCGTGCAAGCTGTAGCGGACCGCGCTGATGCGGAGATTGTGGCTGACATCATGGGTGATGAGGACGCAGACTCGAGCAGCGGATAAGGTTCCGACGAAGAGGACCAACCACCATACACTGCAGCTGAACTTGCTTCAGCTTTCAGCGTCATTCACCGCTGTTGTGGCACAATGGAAGGAGCTGGCCTTTCTCATTTGGACACTGTCAACAAGTTTGAGGACAGCTTAACGAACTTGATAGTGCAGAAGAAAAAGCAAGGAAAGGTCACAGAGTTTCTTCTTTTTTTACACGCCTTGGAGGCACAGATCGGTAAGTTCCCGTTAGTAACGACATTGGGAAACTCCCTTGAGATGTGTGGAGTTGTTAGAGAAGCTTTTGACATGCATATTTTATATTTCGAATTATTGATATATCGAACTATTTTGCGATCCCCTTCGAGTTCGATATATCCGGGATCGACTGTATTGAATAGCATAATATTCAATCAAATATCTTAAAATAAGAATATTTGCCCAAGCCTGGCCTTCATAATCTGCTGCTGACTGTGAAGCTGTGGCTACAGCTGCCAGCCATGGCAGTTGTATTTCATTGAAGGCTGACTGCAAGTAATGAAAATCACTCCAAACTCAAAACAACTAGAAAATAGTCTGCAATGTACTGCCATCTATGAAAAATAGCCAGAAACTGCCGTTCTTTGAGCGGCCAACGAGCGGTTGGCTGTGGAAGTGAATGGACAAAAAAAAAAAGAAAAAGGGAAGAAACTTCGCAAAAAAAGATATTTAAACCTTGCATTGAGCCCAAAAATATTGAGTTTTCAACTTGAGCACTCTGGCCACTGCACCGCGGCTTCTTGTCCAAGCGAACACATAATTTTTGCTTTGGGCACCGACAGGTGGCTGTGGATTTTCTCTTGCGCTTATCTCCTGTACTTTATTGGAGCATTGTGACATCGCCCTGCATTGATTGAGACGCATAGATTTGGTTGCCTTCTTGGAGTGGTGCATCCCCACTGTGGGGGATTAATCAATCATATGGTTCTCAATAAAGACCTCTACGTGGAGGGCTCGCTTTGCAGGCATGCCCTGCTTGCAATTATATGGTGCTGTGGACAGTAGTACATGTTTGTTGCTGCATACAAGCTGCACGCTTTCAGATTGAGGGGGTGCCTCTCGGTATTGTTGTGGACTTTCCATGAGTTACTCCAGCAGCACTGGAGTTCTCCCTTCAGTGTATTTCGGGAACGCCTTGGGAGTTCACCTCAAGATCGATTTGGATTTTATAAGGTTACCTTGCCTTGGCTTCTTTGTAGGGTCATGTATCCATCACTATTAAGAAGTAGCAGCGAGAGCCATTAGCATGAATGAAACACTATAACTGAACTTTTATAGACCAGGATGGACTGTGCAGCGTGTGAAATGAAGTCAACACTACAACACAAACTTGAGCACTGGCCAATTACCTTTGGCCCTTAGCAATCACTATGCTGATTATTCCTGGCATTGCCTTACAAACTTAGGTCACATTTGCTTTGAGATGTGTAGAAAATCGTGTGACTAGTCTTGTGCTTTGTCAATACAGCATTGCCATGTGGCAGCTACTGATACGCCCTTAAGCCATATGTTGATGGTACCTCGGCAATCCCGACAGCCTTTATTGTACGGTTGTCCACTACTTCTTGTTCATGCCCAAGTGTGAAAATTCTCAGATTTTTCTGGGGTGTATTGTTTTTGTGTTACACTTGCATGTTGCACTCACTCTTGCTCTTGCAGTGAACAGTGATCATCTCACGCACACAATGAAAGGAAGGACAGTGATGAATGATGCTGAACGGTATGAAGCTGTGCGCCACTGTCGATATGTTGACGAGGTTCTGAGGGACGCACCCTGGGTGATAGATGATGCTTTTCTTCAGAAGAACAAGGTATGTTTGCATGGTTTGGTCATAACTAAATAATGACAATATGTAGGACAGGGTGGGTTTTGCACTTGCCACGCATCATTTTCTCGGAAACTGTAATGTATAGCAAATTCGATATGAAATATCAAGGTCATTTTGCCAAGTTTCTAGAGGCTTTTTACTGCTTTTCACACAACATAGTGTTTTGGTGTTAGTCTTAAAAACTGTAGTAGCTCTACTAAACTGAACTGGTTTTGGATTTTCATTTAGCTTTTCTTAGCCTTTATGATGGTCTTAAGCTGAAGTTCCCATAAGACAGATTTTGAAAATTGTGGGCAGTGCGATGCTGTATATTTAATCATGCATTAGATGGACATTCAAAAAAGGTCAGACATGCATACAGGTGTTTCATGGCAAATTGGTAAATGGTATCAAAGTTTTTTATTCAAAATACTTATGCAATGAAAAAAATGTATGTTGGAAAAAATTTTTCAGATCCATAGCTCTAAGTTCAATAAAAATCTGAAGCTTATAGGTACTAAAAGACATTTAAATAAACTGCAAGCTCTAGTTAAAGGGCAACTCTGGCGTTTTTTTAACCATATTAGAGTATTGTCATTTTCAAATGGCATTGGCAGTCCTGTGACCAGTAGGGTGCTTCAATTTGCTTAGAAATTCATCAAAAATTTTAAATAACCAATAAACGACATACCAAAACCAAAACGGGTAGCTGCTTCGTGTGACGTCACAATGAGTCTATAACGTCGGATCCTACACTACCATAATGTCAACACATAGAACACATGCTAAGCACGTAGTACATGTGGCGCTAACGCCAAAGAAGCAAAGCTGATGATGTTTCCTAATGACATGGGGAGCTTTTGCAGAGTTTCAGAAGTAGACAGTGAAAATTTAAATGACGATTTCAGGAACAGTGGCGGTGCAGTCTCTGACGTCACAAACACAGGGTGGCCAGTAGAAAGTCATCAGTCAGAAACGCAACCAAGCTTTAAAATTTATTTTGAGGAAAACTAAATGACTTGCAGCAGTATAATTTGGCACAGATAATCAGAGTGCAAAAGAGAAAATATATTCAGAATTTTATGAAGATCAGTGAACATCGAAAAATTGCTGGAGTTGCCCTTTAGGAAAACACACCTTAGTGGGGGAGGTAGGTCCCAGACCAAAATTTTTTAAAATCTTTCTTCTTTGAGATATAGTGCTCAAAACTTGTACGTATATGTAATGTTACGTGCTTATTTCAAATATAAGGTCAGTTTTCATTTACCTCCTTCTTTCAAATTTTATGCCAGCTTCCTTTAATTACCTTCCATAAAAATTTGCAAGATATCTGTTCCTTAGACATCATTACATAAGGCATCAATGGCTTCTGTATGATTCAAGGAAAGCAACAAAACCAACCTTACTGCTCTGCCTTACCTAGAATACGAGTTGTGAAATATTGAATTAGAAGCTAGAAAAAGTGTTTTTCTGGTGACTAACTTTGAACTCTTGCAACTCTTGTAAGGCAGGTTGGTCTTATTGCATTCTTTGAATCGTAGAGAAGCCATTAGTACCCTGTTTAAAGAAATTTCAGGAACTTATATTTTCCAAGTCTTTGTAAAAAAGTAAGGAAGCTCGCATAACATTAGAACCAGAGGAGATAAGCAAATATGGACTGCATATTCAAAATAAGCACATATTACATATTTTGACAAGTTTTCAGCACCATATCTCAAAGACTATCTTTCTTTCTTACGACCCACCTCCCCACTTAAATCATAATTAAAAACTTGGCACAAAGTGATGACTGCTGTAATTTTTCCTGTTGAAGCTTTAGCAGCAGCTTTAGTTTTTATTAACTTTGTCACATCAAGGACTCTTTCAGAAGTGCTAGTAAAGCACCCAGTGGCCTTACTTTCTGCGCTGGCAACATCTTTGTCGGCACTGTGTATGAAAGCTTTCGGAGCATACACAACTTGGTCAGCTTACGGTGCTGACGGCATCATCAGGTGCAGTTTCCTAATAAAAGAAATTGTGGCAGAATCAACCTTTGGCAGATGTCCTTTCAAGTGGTAGCATGCAAATTACAAGAGACGTGTTGCAGATTTCAGTGACGAATGTGCTCCTCTGCCACCATGGTGGACCTTGCAGTAAAATTGGTACATTTAATCAGCATTAAAGCATGTTCAATCACACAACATGATGTGGTTGGCCTCGGAGAAATGTGTGACAGTGCAACAGTATGATGAGAGGCATGCAGCAAATTGTTATTGTCAAAGATCAAAGAGGGGCAGGGGGGGGGGGGGTTTAGCCAAAGAAAGCTATTAATTTAAATGTAGCTGTACACTGATGTATGCTGACAAACACTCAAGTGCCGTACTGGAGCATTTTTAATTGTAGTTGTGTGTATACTCGTGTACTGTGTGCTTTAGGTGCAAGTGAAGTTGTTCGAGGGTGAGACAAGATGGTGGCTTCACGAGTGCCGCCTTCCCGCGTGAACAGAGAGAAACAGTGGGGGGGGTGGAGAGCAAGCTCGCAGTAAACGCTATCAAATGCGCACAAGGGGATGGGGTCTGGGGCGCGGTGGGGGTGAAGTTCACACGGGCCTTGATTTCTGGCGTGTCTCGGCTGTGGTTGCGCGTGGCTGTAAGCGCGGCGAGCCCATACGCAGCCATGCATCCTGCTTTGGAGGTAATCTGCGACTTTTGCAAAAAGTGGGCGTGCCAAGACTGGGGCGCCGTGTAAGCTGCCTTACTGCACATTTAGTATTGGAGGTTACGTAAAGTTGAGTTTCGGCAACCCATTAGAGCGAGAGGTAGATGAAGTATTCGCTTCCCGCTGCCGGCGCTTTTCCTGATGGCGTCGTCCCAGTGCGGGCGACGCTATCAGCTGCGGGGGCAGAGTACATGCGAAAGCGTGCCGGCCTTCGTTTAATTTGTACCGCTGAGATGATATCGTGGACGTACGTGGCGTGAAACCGTATCACTTGCCTCCGACTCCCAAATTTATCAAAATAAATTGTTTTATCATTCAGATTTGCTTTTTTCAATTACCCAATAATTAGGAAAATTCTGTGCCCCCTTTTCATGTAAGAAAAATCGATTGGCGATTGTACTTATTTGTATAAAAGGTCGAATTTCAATAGAACGAAATTTCTAGATAACAAAGCAAATTGTCGATTTTACCGACTTCATTATATTTAGGTTTAACGGTAGTTATTTATTTTAATTTCAATGTTTCCTTCATTTTTGCAATCGTCTACAGTTAGGTGGTGGTGTATATGCAAAGTTTTGTGTTTTCACAACTTATTCTGAGACTTATTTTAGAATGCACTTCGGATATAACGACCATTTTTCGCTGGATAACAGTCCATTGCAACAATTGTCAAGTGCACTATACAACTACAATTAATTACATAGAAACTGCAATCAATTGTACTTACTAGGGTTGGGCAAATATTCAGTATTCTTGTATGTTCGATCGAACTACTATTCTGCATTAGCTTCAGATGGAATCTCAGTATTTATAATTTTAAATTGCTTGAAACGAATGAACATCCACTTGAAAACATACAATCAACATTTTCAGTTTCGGTGGGCAAGTCACACACACAGCTTATAATCAAGGCAAGCCAAAAACAAAAGCACCACTGGATTACCATGCCGCCAAGCGATTTGTCAGTTATCAAAGTTTTGGGTTCCATATGGTGTCTTGCTCAATTTTTATATCATTCTCGCACATGCTTTTGTAAAATCTGAAAGCCATTGTGAGAAGTTTGCTGCTCACTGTGTTTGCGCCTGATATTATGCATACAAGCTAGACTGAGGGCCGTAGAATTGGCATGTGGGTCTGTGGCCGGTTAGCCATAAACTACAGCACTTGTTAAGTTAGTCTGTGCACTTACTAGATGTAATGGGTTAAGCTTGTGTGTAGGTGGGAAGCACCAAGCCTAAATTCCCGGTGCCATGCAGTTGGTGCAGTCAGGGTTGCATGCAACATATGCAGTTTGCGGAATCACGCCGACATGCGGCACACCCGCACATCAGGTGAATGTGAAATGTCCCCACATGTATACAACCATTACAAAATTAAATTATACTGATAACACAACACTGAGAAAAAGTCTCTAAATAAATTTTCCGTACTGCTGACGTTGTAAAGAAATGTTGAAGTTGCAATTTTGCAGGAAAATATTTACTAACAGCACCAAAAATAACCTTGCCATCTGTGTGATTTTAAGGCCCCTCTCCTTTATCTAGAAAATGTTTCTCAACTTATGGTTCTTGTGCCAAGGATTTATGCAAAGACCACAACTGTTCACTTCGAGCCAAAAAGAATTTGTATTTGTGTTAGCCTGATTATAGCAAATGCTGGCATGTCTTTCTTCACCAAAATATTTGGTGTACAAAGTGTTACTACTTCAACTATTCATTTAGAAATCCACCTATTGCATCGTGCTGTGACGCCACCTTCTTAGTAGGCTCTGCAAGACACAAAATGTACAATGTCGAGCCGGCGCAGGACGCATAAAGGCACTCCGCATGAAGCAAGTTGAAAGCGTTTTGTGCATTTGTCGATCGTCATAATTTTTGTCTTGTGTGACTGGACGCTTCCTGGGCAGGACACCGAGGCTGACAATGACTCTGGTGCAACTGACAACTGGAAGTTGCCGAATTGTGATGATTGGCTTTCGTTCAGCTACATTGACAAAACCAATCACCGTGTGATGGGCTTCTGAACGAATACCATCGTATCACAATGTGATTACCGCAGCATCTGCACTTGCATTCCTATTATTTCTATTTGGTCATGCTCAATATCAATCCAAACATGCTTTGGAAGTTTAAATGCATAAACTTGAGCATTCGCCAGCTTCCCACATCGAGTTCGAACCGGGTCGATTCCTCTCTGTAGCAGTTAGCTGTGTAGTAGCATCCAAGTTCATGCATTTGCCACTGTCACACCTGCACTGAATGTACACAACTAGGATCATAAAAACTCCTATCTTAGCTCAGTTTTGACCATAGTGGCCATGGCTCTTTAAAGGGGCGATACTGCGTGCAGAGTACTTATACAACGCTAAATTGGCATATTTGTTTACATTAGCATGTGTAAAGCCACTGCTTGCTGTTCACTTCAAGTACAGTGGAAACCATGCACCGTTGACACAAAATAATAACTAAGTGCTCAAAACATATTGTTACGTTGCAGAAGTCACATATAAAGATGTATTTACAACATTCACGTGAGAGACAACGATGCGTAAACGAGATGGCTGTCGGGAGCGATTCGACCTCTACTCGTCAAATCGTTTTCTAACCTATGCCAGTCTTGGTTGCACCATAACGTAATCCCCCACCTGTAAAGACGCCATCTTGGTGCTAACTATAAGGGAGGTGAACTCGTGGGCAAAGTAAGGCTTTAGTTGGGCCCATGCACAACATCCGGGGGGGGCACACGAGTCCAATGGAGCGATCTCGTAGTTCACATCACCAAGCTGACGCAATATCGTGTAGGGCCCTGTGTAGCGCGGCAGCAGCTTTTCAGACAAGCTGACGTGGCTACATGGTGTCCATAGGAGGACAAGAGAGCCAGGAGGAAATCGAACGTCCTGATGTTGGTTGTCGTACCAGATCGTACCAGATGTACCAGACGGCTTATATCAGATGTCGTACCAGATGGCTTGAGATTCAGTGAGCCAGCAGCTGCAATCTGGCATGCCATGTGAGCCTGGGCTAAGACGTCTTGAGCATATTCAGTGAGAGTGCTCGTCGTGGAAGGAAGCAGTGTGTCAAAGGGCAAAGAAGAGTGACGGTCGCACAGAAGGTAAAAGGGTGAAAAGCCAGTGGTCTCGTGACGGGACGAATTATAGGCGGAGATGACAAAGGGTAACATGCTGTTCCAATCACTGCGGTCATCAGAAACAGACAGCATTTCTGTCAATGTTCGATTCAATGTGCGATTGAGCTGCTTTGTCAGTCTGTTTGTCTGCGGGTGGTAGATGCTGGAAAGCTTGTACTCGACGAAACAGGAGCAAAGTAGGCCTTTTGCTACTTGGGACAAGAAGGTGTGGCCGTGATCAGTGAGGAGCTGCTAGGGTGCATCGTGATGTAGGATGACGTCATGTAAAAGGAAATCTGCCACTTCAATTGCACAGCTTGTGTGCAAAGCTTACGTGATCGCATACTGGGTCGCATAATCAGTTGCAACAATGACCCACATATTGCCAGATTTCGACGTCAGAAAAGGGCCAAGAAGATTGAGATGAATATCAAAGAATAGTTGTGAGGGCAGATCCATGGGGTGAAGGCGTCGAGCGGGCAGCACGGCAGGTTTTTTGCGGTGCTGACCGAGCGCATGGGCTGCAACTTAGTGGCGCACAGAGTGGTACAAGCCTGGCCGGTAGAAGTGGTGCCGTACGCGGTCGTAAGTACATGAAACGCCAAGGTGGCCTGCAGTAGGGGCATCGTGTAACTGCTCAGGAATGGATGTCCGGAGATGGCGTGGTACAACGAGCGAAAATTCTGGTCCTTCAGGGCGTAAGCTGTGACGGTAGAGAATACTGTCATGGAGCACAAACATTCGCAGTGTGTGCTCCGAATGTCCAGAATTGAGACGATTGAGAACGTGTAAGCAGTCATCACACCATTGTTCAGTGCGGATGTCGTGCCGATCAGAAATGGCCAGGACGCAAGAGTTAGTGTCATGTGCATCATATTCGGGGCGGACAAGAGGACGGGAGAGGCAGTCAGTGTCCTTGTGCAAACGGCCTGACTTGTATAAAAGAAGCAAATTAATATTCTTGGAGCTGAAGCGCCCATCTGCCCAATCCTCCCGTGAGGTCTTTAAGTGAGGAGAGCCAGCACAAGGCATGGGGATCGGTAACCATGAAAAATGTGCGGCTATACAAGCAGGGGTGGAATTTAGCAACTGCCCAAGCTAACGCCAAGCACTCGCGTTCGGTAATTGAAAAGATTCCTCTCGGCGAGTGACAAGAAGCAGCTGGCATATGCAATTATGTGCTCGGCGTTACGCTGTCATTGAACAAGTAGAGCCCCAATTCCATGGCCACTGGCATCCGTCTGAAGTTCAGTAGCGGCAGATAGATCATAATGAGCCAGCAATGGGGGAGCCGTGAGCAAGCGTACAAGAGTGGTGAAGGCTTTGGTTTGAGCAAGGCTTCATGTGAAAGCAATGTCCTTCTTAAGTCGGTGAGCGGACGAGCAGTTTCGGTGAAATTCTTGATAATAAAACGACGGAAACGTGAGCATAGCTCAACAAAGCTTCTTACGTCTGCTGTGGAAGATGGAGCAGAAAAGTTGTGGACAGCGCGAATCTTGTCAAGGTTGGGTTGAACGCTACCAGCACTGACGAGATGGCCAAGAATAGTAATTTGACGACGTCCAAAGTGGCGTTTGGATGAGTTAAATTGCAGGCTGGCGCGTCGGAAACAGCAAGGATAGCCGATAGATGCGTTAGATGACTCGTGAAAGTTGGTGAAAAGATGACGAGGTTGTCTAAATAACACAGACGTGGACCATTTATAGCTGTGAAGTAACGAGTCCACCATTCTTTCGAAGGTTGCTGGGGCATTACATAGGCCGATTGGCATAACCTTGAATTGGTAGAAGTTGTTAGGTGTAATGAAGGCAGTTTTCTCATGGTCCATGTCATTTACTGATATTTGCCAATAGCCTAATCGGAGGTCTGTCGAGGAAAAGTACTTGGCACCATGCAAGAAGTCCAACACGTCATTAATATGCGGCAAGGGGTAGACATCCTTGCTTGTGATGTTGTTGAGGGGTCTAATCCACACAAAAGTACTAACTGCCATCTTTGTTGACAAGGACAACAGGGGATGCCCCCAGACTGTATGATGACTTGATAATGCCTTTAGTCAACATCTTATCGATGCATCGTTGTGTCACTTGTCGTTCAGCATGTGAAACACGATACGGCTGACGGCATATGGGATTGGCGTCTCCGGTGTAAATACAGTGGGTGACCACGTCTGGGTCAGAGGGTGGCCATCATGGTCATGTCGTGGTAAGTTTCCAAAAGACGGCGGAGGTCAGTAGCTTGTGCGGGAAAATGATCAGGTGCAATATTTTTGCGAAGTTAACCAGTGAGAGTCAATGAATTGGAGGTTCCTATAGTGGGCGACGGAATTTCGGTGTCAAGAGCCGATATCTTCACAGGCGAGGTGTCGCCCAAAGACGCCTCTGGTAAGGATTTGAGTCGAGCAGGTAAAATTAAGGAGAGGGAGCGAAGTCTGATTGCCTGTAACAGTGAGCACAGTATGGGGAACGGCCAAATTTCTTTCAAGCAAGATGTCAGCGGTTGGACGTAGTACATAGAAGCTGCCAGGAACAGATGGGAACGGCAGTAGAATGACGTATATAGTGGCTTGAGGCAACAGGCGGATGTCTTTGGGAGTGCATAACCGTGGTTGTGTGACTGATAGACTATAGCAGCCGTTGGGTAGTTCAAGCTGAATGACACTAGACGTGCAATCAAAGAGGGCTGAATGGGACGATAAAAAGTCTTAAGCCGAGTATAATGTCGCAAGGGCATTGTTCCAAAATGCTAAACAAAACAGTCGTTAGGTGCCCCGTGATGCCAATGCGAGCGGTACACATACCGGGCACGGTAGGTGTTCCCCCTTCGGCGACGCGAAGGGTGCGTGTTGCAGTGGGTGTGAGAACTTTGTTCAGGCGTCAGTGCAATCGGGCACTCATCATGGATACGTGCGCGCCAGTGTTAGTGAGTGCTGGGACACTGACGCCATCGACGCCATTTTGTCGGCCAAGTGATCAGAGGGTTTTGTGGTTGAATCGTCAATGCAGTGTCACCTTCGGAAGCTGCATCGCTTAGTTTTCCATAGAGGGGCGTCGGGGCTGCATCGGGGATGGTGGGTGACGAGCCTGCGGTGATAGGAACGATGGTCGACGAGCTGGTGGCGAACAGGATTGGTGGCGTCGGAATGATGATGAGGGTCTGTTCCAAGGAGCACGAGCATCATTGTTTGGCTGTTGCAGTGCCAATGGAGGCTGGTAATGACGCTGGCTCTGTTCGGGCTCTGTTTGATGACAACATACGGTCCATCGTAGTTTGCCAGCAGCTTTTGACACAAACCGCGCTTCCTTGTGGGAGTCCAAAGCCAAACGAGATCACCAGGGTTATATGTAACTGGCCATTGTCGTGCGTCGTAGCGGGCTTTGGAGTTTTCTTGTGATGCCAAAGTCCGAAGACGCGCAAGTCTCCGAGCCTCTTCAGCGAGGCACAGTGTATCGGCGACCGTAGGATTGTCGTGGTGGTAAATAGGGAGGCCAGTGTCGAGCGTATACTGGGGCGGCCGAGCGTATAGAAGGAAGAAGGGGCTGTAGCCGGTTGTCTCGTTCTTGGCGATGTTATATGCGTAAGTAATAAACGGTAGAACTTCATCCCAATTCTTGTGATCGGACGCAACATACATGGAAAGCATATTTGTGATCGTTCGATTAGTGCGCTCAGTGAGGCCGTTCGTTTGCGGATGATATGGCGTCGAGTGCCTGAGGTGCGAGTGACACAAACGCGCAAGCTCTTCCACTATATCCGCCGTGAATTGACGTCCCCGGTCGCTTATGATAACACCAGGTGGTCCATGTCGTAGAACAATAGCGTGAAGTAAGAAAAGCGACACTTCGGTGGCAGTTGCTGATGGTATAGCCGCCGTCTCGCAATAGCGTGTGAAATAGTCGGCGCAGACAATTATCCAGCGGTTCCCCTTAGATGACTTTGGAAAAGGGCCTAACAGATCAATTCCAACTTGCCGAAAGGGTGAGCTGGAAGGCGGCACAGGTTGAAGGAGACCAGATGGGGCAGTGGTTGGGCGTTTCCAACGTTGGCACTGTATGCAGCTGGCGACATAAAACTCAACCGAATGTCGCATCCGGGGCCAGTAAAAGCATTCTTGAATGCGATAAAGTGTGCGCACAGTGCCTAAGTGCCCGGAGGTAGGGTCATCGTGCATAGCCTGAAGGATTGCTGGCCGGAGACGCTCCGGCACCACTAGAAGGAAGCGTGCACCCGTGCTTGAGTAGTTCCTTTTGTACAGGAGCCCGTCACGTACACAGTAGCTGCTTGTTGCACTTGAATGGGCAGAAGTAAAGAGTGGCTCCAATTTAGTGCCTGTCCGTTGTTCTGTTTTGAACGCATCGATATCTGGAAAAGCGGGTGTCACAGAAGCGACGAGATGATCAAAATCGTCTGCGTCGCAGTCCGTCGTGGCAAGCGGCATACGGGAAAGGCAGTCTGCGTCCGCGTGTTTTCGGCCACTCTTGTAGGAAACAGTGAAGTTATATTCCTGCAACCTCAAAGCCCAGCGCGCAAGGCAACCACAAGGGTCGCGAAGGTTCACGAGCCACCACAGGGAATGGTGGTCTGTGACGACTTGGAATGGGCGTCCGTACAAGTACGAGCGAAATCGCTGAACCGCAAAGATTACAGCGAGGCATTCTTGCTCTGTCACCGTGTAATTCCGTTCAGGTTTGCTTAATGAGCGGCTTGCATAAGCAATCACGTGCTGACGGTCGTCATAGCGTTGGACCAATACGGCACCCAGACCAACGCCACTAGCATCTGTGTGGATTTCTGTCGGCGCAGTAGGATTGAAGTGGTGAAGGATAGGTCGAGAGGTTAACAGGAACTTCAGCTGACGAAATGCAGAATCGCACTCGGGTGTCCACTCAAACCGTGCGTCTTTATGTAGCAGATTTGTCAGAGGATAAGCGACGTCAGCAAAACCAGGAATAAATCGGCGAAAGTAAGAGCAAAGACCCAGAAAACTATGAAGTTGCTTCACTGACTGCGGTGCACTGAATGCCTCGACAGCTGCCGTCTTGAGGGGATCAGGCTGGATACCGTCTTTGTCAACAAGATGACCCAGCACAAGGGTTTGACGGTCACCAAATTTACATTTCTTGGAGTTCAGAACCAGGCCGGCGTTTTTGATGCAGTCGAGGACAATATCCAGGCGCGTATTGTGCTCATTGAATGTGCGCCCGAATATAACAACGTTGTCAAGATAGCACATACAGATGTTCCATTTTAACCCACGCAGAATGGTGTCCATGAACCTTTCAAAGGTTGCTGGAGCGTTGCACAACCCAAATGGCATCACATTGAATTCGAATAATCCATCTGGGGTTATGAAGGCTGTTTTCTCTCTGTCTGTCGGGTGTGTCGGGATTTGCCAATATCCTGAGCGCAGGTCCACTGAAGAAAAATAAGAGGCCGAATAAAGGCAATTGATTGCATCATCAATCCGGGGCAGCGGGTAGACATCCTTCTTAGTCACAGCGTTTAATCTTCGATAATCGACGCAAAATCTCCAGTTGCCGTCTTTTTTTCTGACGAGTATGACCGGAGCTGCCCAAGGACTCGAGGACTCTTGTATTATCCCATTTTAGAGCGCAGCTCTTTGGCGTCCGTTCCTGGGTTTCGCGTCGTCATCGGCGTTGTCGTCGGCCTCGTAACCAGCTCCGCCCCCCTTTCATCCCCCCAGCGCTAGCAGCGACCGACTGATACCGCTGGATGCCGCTGACGCCGCTAGAGAGTCAAGATAACGTGACTGCATAGAACACCGTCGCCGCCATGCAGAAAGAGGCGGAAAGGGTCCCCCCCCCTTTTCTTGTGTGGCGGATAGGGTGCTCTTCAGTTGCCGACGCGCCGGTTATTTCACGTAGGCCCCGGCACGTCGACGAATACGTGACCACCTTCCCACGGCTAGACCTGGTTCTTAGCGCTGCGGAAGCGAGGGTATCATATTGTTTGTGTCGGCATCGGCGGCGTTGTCCCTGAAACCAACTCCGCAGCTGGGGTTGACTCACTATCGGCGTCAGCGGCATCAGTCAGTCGCTGCTATCTCTTCCCTCCTCCCTTTATCGTGTTGTCCGCTTGCTGCGCGCGCTTCTGCCCCCATCGTTTGCCGCTGGGTGTACACGCCGCCCCCCTCCCCCCTCTTCCTGCGAGTCTCCGGTTGTCAAAGCGCCGGCTCGAACTTAATTCCTTTCTTCGCTCCTCCTCCAATGCAACCCCTGTGCGGTGGCAATCCGAGAGCAAGATCGGTGGCGGCGGATCTGTATATGTGCACCGCCCGAGCCGAAATTGCCGCTGCCGTTTGCCCTGTGCGGTGGCAATCAGAGAGCCAGATCGGTGGCGGCGGATCTGTATATGTGCACCGCCCGAGCCGAAATTGCCGCTGCCGTTCGCCACTGCGAAATTATCTGCCAGTTCTTTCTGAGCCATGAGCGAGACGACCGATGGAAGTCCTCCATCTGCTGCTGCTGCTGCTGCTGCTGCTGCTGCTGCTGCTAAACGAGCTGCCAGAGCAGAGGCCCAGCGCCGTCGCCGTCAGAATCCAGAGGTGCGTGCCGCCGAAGCAGAAGCTTACCGTCGCCGCCGTCGAGATGATCCAGGAGTACGCGTCGCCGAAGCAGAGGCTAAGCGCCGCCGCCGAGAAGACCCTGCCGTTCGCGCCGCCGAAGCGGAGGCTCATCGCCGCCGTCGAGAGCAACCAGCAGTAAGCGAGGCTGAAGCAGAAGCTCATCGCCGCCGCCGAGAAGACCCTGCCGTTCGCACCGCCGAAGCGGAGGCTCATCGCCGCCGTCGAGAGCAACCAGCAGTAAGCGAGGCTGAAGCAGAAGCTCATCGCCGTCGCAGAGAAGACTCTACCGTTCGCGCGGCCGAGGCCAAACGCAAACAAAGGCTCGCATTTGCTGCGCTCAAATTTCACATTAGGAAGTAACGTAATCGTCGGTAATTTTTTCATCATGTCACTCACTTGTTCCCCGATTATCTTGCGCTCGTTAGGCGACACGCGATAAGGCTTTTGCCTGATCGGGCGCGCAGATCCCGTATCGATAGTATGGCGCGTTCGTTACTCGGGAATCGAGAACGCTTTGTCCGGCTGCGCAAAGTCAAACACTGACAGATGCTTAGAAAGCGTATCCACCAAGGTATGGTGCTCCCTTGTGCTGAGCGACTTGTTTATCATAGACAGAAGCTTTTTGTCTGAGACTTGGCGAAGGTCAGCAGGTTCACACGGCCAGTCTGTTAGTATGGCTACGGACGAAGACGTGTATTCTGTAAAGTAGGTGAGTTTCAAGCCGTCTGGAAGCAGGACGGGTTCTGTCGAGCAGTTGGCCGTCCACAAGCCAGCACGCCCGTTGCCGAAGGATACCACACAATGAGGGACAAAAACGTTCTTCACACAATTTAGATGCATTGGCTCTACGGAGGCATCGAAACTGTCTGGCACTGCACCGCGACATACAACCGGCACGCACACCGAGGTGGACGCAGGCACAACAGTATCTGCAGACATACAAAGTTCACCTTGACTGCAAGTCTCCTCTAAGAGCCCGGACGAAACATGGCCATCGACGCAAACTTCCCCTGTGCGACAATCAACAGTTGCATTACACTGCCGCAAAAAGTCGATGCCCAAAATCACTTCGTGCGTCGATCGGGGAATAACTACAAACTCCATCGCGAAAACTCCACCAGCAAAGGACACTTCAGCAGTGCACACACAAACAGGGCGCAACGACTCGCCGCTCACTCCACAAAACGTTGCAGCCTGGTCCCACGGAAATACAACTTTGCGCCCCAACCGACCTTTAAAACCGAGACTCATTACGGATACAGTTGCCCTGGTATCCACTAAAGCCATTGTAGGAACACCATCCACAAGTACATGCACTTTGTTCTTAATCATAGCAACTGCAGGGGGCATTTCTGTCGATAGCACGTGTCGAGCGACCTCACCCCCATCGGCCGCGCTAGCTAGTTTTCCGGTTGTTAAGGCGAGGCTGAGCGGCGCACTGGCGATGGAGATTGACGTAAACGCGGTGCACGAGAAGTTGGCGGTGGCGTCAAACTCCTGTCAGATGCCGGCGAGTGGCTCCGGAAGCTTCTCTGCCAGTAATCGTTGCCAGGAGGGACGCCAGCTGACCAAGAGGTGGTGCATGGCTGTTGAGTTGTCCTCGTAGGAGGTGTGGTCCTTGTTGAAGACCCCGATCGACGATTCCACGTTGTTGGGCGACGATTGCAAAATCTCGCTATGTGGCCCGCGACACTGCATTGGAAACACACCGGCAGATGCCGCAAATTTCGATGTTCTTGCACGTAGTCACGCATGTTGCTGTCAACTGCATAGCCAGCAGGTGGGTCCCATTCATCATGGCCAGGCATCGGCCGCCCGGAGGCGTGCGTGCGGCGAGGGCGTTGGTCGTAGTCATGATCTTGATAGCTCAGGGTCCCTCTCGTTTGTGGGGTAGACCTATACTCGACGGTCGCTGAGTGAACCGTGGGTTGCCATGCGGTCGAAACGGCCGTGTTTCGCATCTCGTGTGGTAAGTACGCCCCAGCGATGCCGGGTGTGCAACGGTACATCTCTTCCCGATGGAGCAACTCTTCGCGAACAATCTGCCGTATTGTTGATGGAAGGTCAACACACGAACTCGGGTCTACACTTGCCACCGTTGTGACATTAGCCAGGTGACCAAACTTCGAAATTATCCGTCGCATCTTCAGCGTCTCAAAGGTCCTGCAGTGGCGAATGACGTCAGACACGGAATCCAAGCTTTCTTTGCCGATCAAAAAATTGTAGACGTCTTCGGCTATCCCTTTCAACAAATGTCCAACTTTGTCCTCTTCAAACATTTGAGAGTTCACTATTTTGCACAGTTTCAGCACTTCTTCGATATAAGTCGTACAGGTCTCGCCGGGAATCTGAGCTCTTTGCGAAAGCGTCTGTTCGGCGCGTTTCTTTTTGCGCTAGAGTCTCCAAAACACGCTCTGAGCTCCTCTACGAAAAGCTCCCACGAAGTGAGCGTGTCTTCGTGATTCTCATACCAGACGAGTGCTGTGTCGGTAAGGGAAAACACATTTTACAACTGTGCGGTCGAGTTCCAACCATTAGATTGGCTCACCCTTCGGTAGTTTGTGAGCCACTCGTCGACATCGTCTCTGGCTTTTCCTCCCAAAGTGAGTGGCACCCAGTAGTATTGCCACGGAACGCCAGGTGCTGGCCTTGAAGCCGCGTCAGAACCTTCGGGAATCTGGCAGGCGTATTCAGTCATGTCAGGTGATGGTGGCGGAAGTCCGGCAAGTCGACGGCTTCGGCGAAGTTGTAGCAGCGCAGGCTCCATGGTTACGAGGTGTACCCCGCACCGTCCAACAATTTGTTACAAGCACGGGGAAAAGGGGTTTATTCAGGCGTGCGAGAGCAGGAACGGCAGGCTACGAACAACAGGAATGGCCGCTGCACCGTCTTCGTTCTCCTCTTCCCCTCTCTTCTTGATCCCCGCGTCCCTTTGACGCGCTTGGACGTAACATAATAACTGTTGCAGGGCGGTCGCAGAGGGTAGGAGGCAGTACGGTTGTTACAATGGCAAGCAATGTGACCGATACGCTGGCAGGCAAAACAGATTGGCTGATCGTCTGCGCTTTGCCACTCTGCTGGATGTCGGTAGCGTGCAGGATACTGTGGACCAGTCGATGGACCTGGAGCATGAGACAGCTGTGAAGCAGCAACAGCACATACAGAATGAACTCCCAAGATTAGCAAGTTCTTCACGCACTATTTCCTGCACAAATGGTGCTGTGGGCAAGTTGTTCGGCCACAGGGGAAAAAGGGCTGCAGGTGTCATGGCTTCAAGTTCTCGCCGCACTATCAGCATCAGGTCATCTGACAATGTTGATCGCTGCACTCCTAGTCTGTCGTCGCAAGAGGATGTTGCAGCTGTGTTCGGCAGACATGTAAATGGCATTGCAGTGCGGCGAGTCTTGGCCTGCTCAAAGCGTTGACACTCTTTTATGATGTCCTGTACTGTTTCACAATTTTTGCAGATGAGCCGGTTGAAAGCATCGTCGGAGATCCCCTTCAGTACATGCTCAACCTTGTCTGGCTCAGCCATATCGCTGTCAGCCTTACGGCACAGTACCAGCACGTCCTAAGAGACGTAAGAGACGTATGATTCTGTGGATGCCTTGGTGCTGGTTGCTAGTTCTTTTTTAGTGGTGCTCTTCCGCCCAGTGGCGAAATAAGTACCTCAGCTTCTGTTTGCAAGTTTCCCAGTCGTTAAGCTCTTTCTCATGGTTGTCATACCGCACCTTCACTGTGCTTTGTAGCTAAAGACTAAGTTAGCCAACATACTGTATTTACTCGATTTTAACATGCACCTGTTTTTTGTAAAAAAAAAAGGAAAAATACAGTCCTCGATTGTAACGCACACCCGTTTGCCGTGACCTAAAGAAAAAAAAAGTCCCTTGCAGTACCGCGCACCTCATTCTTTCATACAGAAATACAGCTTTCTCTCATTTGGAAAAAATAAAGATTTACTCCCAGTGCACTAAAGTTTCGATAAATAAAAAAGTCGCAGTATCGCGCGAAAGGCAGAGCATTGATTACGATAGCAAATTAGTAGACAGCTATATGAAAAGTAAGGATACATGTAGTAGTTTTATCGGCAGTATAAAAGTCTAAAAAACATTTGCTTACTAACTAAATTAACAAGCATAGTGTCACGAGCACACAAACATAAACAAGTCTTGCTCAATGACCGTGGAAACTCTTTAAATGCTGGAGTGAGGAAGTTCGGTAGCAGGAGCGGGGGAATTGACCTTTGTGCAGCCTCTCGTTTTGACGTGAACAGAGCGCGGTGCGCTCAGATACGTAGACTCTTGTCTCCGCCGCAGATCGCTTTCAAGGTAGGGGCTGCGCTGCTGTTCCGTACATGGCAGCTGCCAGTGTAGAATGCCTGTCCTGTTTGCGCCAGTCCTGCACGCAAGTTTCAGAAACTCCGAACGCCCGTGATGTGGCCCAATTTCCGTCCGTTTCCGCACACGTGATTGCTTTCCTTTTAATTGTGGCATCGTGATGAACTCGGCACGTCTTTGTAGTTGGCACTTCCATGCTGCTAGAGCAAACCATGGAGCATTTTTCTTCCTCCATGGAGCAAATGCAGAAAATGGGAAGAGCCTAAGCCAAAGGAAGCATTGCCTAAGCACACATACTACAGCACATGGAGAAAGCTACGGCAGCTAGCTAGGCTCGAAGCTCGTATGAAGTGGCCATCTTGAAATGCTGATGGTGATTTGGTAATGCAGATTTAGGGTCTTACTCGATTTTAATGCACACTCAATTTTTGCACACTCAAAATAGAGCACGTTAGATTAGAGTAAATACGGTAATCGTCGGATCCGATTTGATGTGTGCACTTACACACTCGTACGTGGCGATCCAGTCTTCCAAGTCGAGGTCGTCGATGCCGCAGAACATTCCTCGATCCCATGGCTGAGCCAGCACAACCGTCGGGGTTGTAGGCGTTGATGTGGGCCGCGCTATGTCGGTTCCTGTTTCGATGTTCATGTTGTCCAATCCAAAGTGACAGCCACTGCGGAGCTCGGTTGTTGTTTCTCGTGGGTACCCCGCACCTCACACCAATTTGTTACATTGTACAAGTCACATATAAAGATGTACAGTCGAATATCTATAATTCGAACTCGAAGGGGCTTGAAAATTTGTTTGAAGGAAGCTAATTGAATGGAGGACTTGACTGTAGTGGCCCATCTGCACTGCGTTAACACATGTGTGGGAAGTTCCACAAGATTTATTGACATGTATTTACAAATTACAGTCAGTTATTAGGTGTATCGGGGCTTGTACTGTGATAGGAGGCAGCAGGTGCATGCATGTATAATAAATGGAAACTTATGTCTCGTGACTTTTGGTATGCTTAATACTTTTGGTATGCTTAATTGCATAAGAGTGCTGTATTGGGACGAAGTTGACTTTTGGGAACCGGCATTATGCAACGTGCCGTGCTTTCCACACTCTGAAGCCATTGGCAAGGTTTACAAAGGCAGAGTCGGCGCCATTGCCAACAGCAACGAATTGTTTAAATGAAAAACATTGTACCGAACAGCTAGAAGCTTGGTACTGAACGTCGAAGTTGCTGTGGTGTGGCTATGGCTGCCAGTGGATTTGCGTGCGAGAGTGCCGGCTCGAGGCGGCGCTATAATCAAAATGGCAGTTGTGGTGGCTTCGATTAATGCCGTTTCGGACCTGCAGTCATGGCAAAAAGATTGAAAAGTTGGAAGGCGAAGGTTTCTTGCATCCGAAATTTCCGACGCTCTTATACATTGACTCAATGGGGGGTACATGGTGGTGGCGTGGCACTAACAGAAGTCACTCACTCGTCACGAACAAAAGTAATTTACGCTTGCGCACAAATTCCTGCCACGGCTTTCTTTTTTTTTTTTTCATGCGAGTCGTTGAGAAGTCTCTCCTAAGCTTTTCCTCTATGGTGGGGTCAGAGGAATGCTAGTCAGAGACGCTGCCGCGGGATTTGGCACGCTGCTGAGAGCATTGTCAAAGCGCAGTATGTTCGAACTAACCATTGCAAATGCTTGTGCGTTCGAATTACCGAGCGTTTTCGCCCATTGGAATCCACATAGCTTTGATGGGACAACAGCGTCAGTTCGAATAAACCGAAAGTTCGAATTAAGCATGTTCGAATTAACGAGATTCGACTGTATTTACAATATTTACACGAGAGACGACGATTCGTAAACAAGATGGCTGCCAAGAGCGACTCCACCTCTACCCGTCAAATTGTGTTGTTCTAACTGGCGCCACTCTTGGTTGTGCCATAACAATATGAACACTTCTCATGTGCATATGAGAAGTATTGTATTGCACTGAGATGAGAAAGCATGAGCGTCCCAGGCACTTCGAAAATGTCAAAAATGTCATCATTTATAGCATTATGCGGAGGTGGTTACTGCTGATCTTGATAGGTGGTCCTCACTTTTATTATCATTAGGCATATAGTTTGTTTGTTTGATAGTGTATTGCTAGAGTAAACTCTGTGCACATAAGCGCTTATCTAGAGGGCATGTGGCTTCCAATCGAAAATGCCGATGCCTGCTGTAATTGCGTGAAAACTGAGCGAAGTTGTTGTTTATGCTGTCGTATCGAAAGGGCCATCACTTGTTGCCTGTTTGGCACAAGAAGCAAACTATGCTTTTCGGTTAAAAAAAAAAAAATTCGGCATAACCTCTCTACACTGTCGCACTTAGTTCATGCACAGCCGGCTCGCCTGGCGCGTGCTTGCTTGTTACGGCCTTCTCACCTGTCGGGGAAACAATGGGAGAGTTTCTCAGCACGTTTCGCCACCCGTCGGCGGTAGGGGCACTGTGACCCTGACCCTTCCTCCCCTGCTCCGCATATATGCGCTTGCTTTCGCGCTCGCACAATCCTTTTCTCGCGCATTTTATTCGGTGTTCTGTCAGTGTTGTTCAGTATGCAGTGATTTGTGGGCTCCTGAAGACGGTCGTACAGCCTTTAGTACGCGCGGCCATTCATTTTACATCGGTATATAACTGCTGTGTGAAGGTGTATTGCTGTGTTCCATATTGCAAGTTCCGTTCCGGGAAAACACCTGGTGTTTCTTTTCACCAGTTCCCAAGCAATGCTGAACTTTGCTACAAATGGCAAAAGATTATTTCAAGAGACAACCTAGTTATCAATGACAAATCTGCATCAACTGTCGTATGCAGCAGACGCTTCCGCGATGAAGACTACATACCTGTGTGCCGCATCGGAAAACTTCTTCCTGATGTGTGACTACTCTCTTCGAGGACTATCCTTCCTACTTGATACCAAGTGCAAAGAAGCCTTGCAAGGATCCTGCTTCTCGAGCTTCGCCGCCACCTCAAACATCAAGGAAGCGAAAAGCAGAGACAAACGAATCAGAGCTTGATGTTGCGGGATCACAAGATGTTTTCAGCGAGCAAACAGCAGTAAGTGTTTGAAAGCAAACAACGAACAGTGACGCTCATCGCACTGGTCTGTATCGTACCACTGTTCAAAATGTCAGAAGCTGCAGCAGTTTCTTACGGCAGAGGAAAAAGTGACTGCATTTTATCGCGAAACCAAGCACCACGCATCTGTAAAGAAAATCGCAGTGGATGCATAGAAAGGAAATAAGAAGGCCGTCTTTCTTCTGCATCAAATAGAATTTTACGGAAAGCAGCGTGCAGCTTACCCCGAAGAGGTTGTTAGAGAGTGCGCGATGTGGCACTTTCTCTCTCCAAGAGGCTGTAATCATGCTCACACTTCGGGTCTTCTAACATTGCCAGCAAAGTAAGTGTACCCTTCAAAGATACCTACGTCCAAGCCCAACAATATCAGGAATGAGCAATGCCATGAAAGAGCGCCTCGTTCATGAGGCCTCGCTGCTGAGCAGCAAACAGCATATGGCCTCATTAATAATAGATGAAGCCAGCATAAAACCAAAGTTCGTCTATGATAGGAAGGCTGATGCAGTCTTTAGTCTCAAGGATAAGCCAGACAGCAGCATGGCGAACCCACCGAAAGAAGGCCTTGCCAACAGAGTCGTCTGCTTTGTTCTGCATGGTATGACTAGTAGGTACAAAATTCCATGCTCTTACTACTTCACGAAGCAGCTAAGTGGTAGAGACCTCTTTGCATGGACGAAGGAAGTGATTGCTGCTGTGGAATCATGTGGCTTCGTCATAGTTCGCATTGTTACTGACAATTATTCGGCAAACGTAACAATCTTTAAGCTCATGGGAAACGGAAGCCTGAAGACGGTTGTAGGTCACCCACATGACACCAACTGCATTATCTATTTAAGCTTCGACCCGTGCCATGTGCTCAAGAATGTTCGAAACCAGTTCCTGGAACGTCAAATTAATGTTGGAGCAGGTGTCATTAGTGATGTGTTTGTGCAGAAATTATATGAGCATCAAAAGCGCACCACTGTGAAGCTGGCACAAAATTTGACAAGGAAACATGTCTACCCTTCCAACTTGGAAAAAATGAATGTGCTGCAATCGGATCAAGTTTTCTGCAGCCATAGAGCACCTTCAACAAAATTCCACTGCTGGCGCCCGAGAGTTTAAGAATGCAAGCTCTACCGTTTGCTTTATGAAGGCCATGAAGAAATGGTTTAACATTCATGACACTTCTTTCAATGGAAGCGGCCACAAAGCTCCCATTTCTAGGAGTGATGACAGTCGGCTACTGTGGCTGCAGAATGATTTTACTTCCTACGTGGAGAAAATACAGGTGAATTCCATAGGATCAGTGAATGATGGTTTCACTAACGAGACATACCAAGCTTTGCTTTTTACAACAAAGTCAACTGTGGCGACAATGGAGCTCCTTCTAGAGCAAGGTGTTAGTTATATCCTAACAAAAAAATTGAGCAACGACCCCATCGAAGTGATTTTCGGTAAGGTGAGATCAATGTGGGGCGAGAACGACGTGTTGGATGCTAGAGCCGTCACCGCTGCTCTGGACCATATTGTTAAGTTAAAGTTTGCAAAGCTAAACAAAATTACAATATCAAATGTTGAAGTTGAGGACAAGGCCGTGAGGCTATCAGAGACATTTGATGAAGACCTGAGGTCTTTGCTGGGATACATGGCTTCTCCATCTCCATCTGTCACCTACTCTGGTCTGGCATACCTTGGTGGCTACATTGCCAAGCTGATGACAGACCTTGGATGTGACTCTTGTGCTCCTCTGTTGACGAGAAATAACAAAGATCACCCGCTGTATAAGCTACTCCGAGGCCAAGACAGTAGCGAACTACATTATCCAAAGCCTGAGTTTCTAGCGCTTTTGGACAGTATAGTTTATTTTTTTTCGATAAAGCCTCCGAACACCTGCCACGCAGCAATGTACTAGAAGTACTCGAAAGAGCAGTCCAGACCTATTTACAACGCGCTCCCATCTTGAGCTCCCCTGGAGGCGTTGACGACAGCCATACAAGACAATCCGCAAATCTAATTGCCGAGAAGTTTTTGAGAATATATACTTGCAAATCACTCAAACCAACTGACTGAAGAAAACGACAAGCCTTCGGCCTATGTACACAAGCCGTGAAGGAAACACTTTAGATTGTAATTGTGAATGAGACACATTTGTGAGCTACCGTGTCCGCAAGAGTTTTCGCCTGAAAGTATGGCACCCATTGTAAGTACATACGAGCAATAAATGTTTATTTTCATTCCTCAAAATGCATGTGTGTTTGATGGCGGAGAGCTGTTCTCCTGGCGCATGCATCTCCATGTTCCCAAGTGAACTTAAAGAAGCTCGATGTATTAATTTGGTTACACTGCATGCATTTATAAGAAGCCTAGATGAACCATTTACGTGTCCTCAACAATTAGGCGACTTGTTCTTGAATGCATGGTGAGGTAAGAAGCACGTCCGACCCCATCTTCCAGCGTTGTGCATGCTGCACGGATCGGCTGGGAACAGATGAGCTGGATGAGGTCACAGCGCCGCCCACCAAGCAGCGGCAATAGGCAAGAACTAGCCCCTATGCAGAGGCTGTAAGAAGCAAGCGCACACGTGCGCCAGTCGAGCCCGGCCGTGGTTCATGAAAGCGCTGGCAAGTGCAACCGACAACCTTCAATCAATCACAATGATGTGCCGGTGTTGGCACCGCACCGTGTTGCCGCTTCCAACTCCTTGTGTCTGCATTGTACTATGCTAAGAGCGGTTCACCTTAAGTTGATATGGCCAGGACTGAACTATAAAAGCTATTTCCTTCGTCCTACTTGCTTATCCTACAATTCAGGTCCTCCAGTAGCGGATGAACTTGTTGGCTGTACTAGGCCTAATAAAACTGCACTGAACGAGATCCACACTGCCTCAAAGTCTATGTAGACTTTGTAAGGGAAAAGATAGGGCCTGCTGGTTTTGCATCCTGAGATTATGCTGTCCCTGTGCATCTCTTTCTTTGCGCGTATGTTTAGTTCATGCTGCTAAAACCATACACAAGAGCACTTGCTGTGACATTCGCATTGTCAGTGCAGTGCTCTCATTGGCAACTGATTGCACAGCGATTGGCACACTGGGTTTGTCGGAGGCGGCATAAAAACCTGTTGCACTATGACGACTCACTGTTGTCAATTGTGTCATCAGTTACGTCGTCGTCATACTAGTATGACCATACATTTCTCCTGTTGACACAGTCTGCCAACTAGTCGGCTGAATGTCGATGTTGCTGTCGCGTCGACTTCTTATTCGTGTCCTGTCAGCATATAGCATGATATACCACATGTTAACCAAATAACGTTGTGAACAGCTGAAATTTCTGCCAATACACAGTGCAAATGCTGCGTCGCCATCACTGCACCGACAATACGAATTCGCGTCCTCATCAACTATGCTTCAGGCTGCCTGCGCTATTGCATACGTGCGTGTTGTCTGCTCCGCGAACTACCGACGCCATACAAAACGTTTCCAGTGGTTGCCGCTAGGGTACAGTTTATGTTCATTAGAGCACACAAAAAGCGCGCAATGTGAGCAAACTAGGATTAGATTCGAACATGAAATTTACTATTTCCTCATCCGGGGCATTGAAATCTATGAGCAAAGTAAACAAACTGGTATAGAAAAAAACAATAATTTCAGCAGGCCAAACTTACAGAAGGCCAAACGTACAGTTACAAATATAGTCGAACACCAAATATAGTCACACCGCAGTGAGTGCTGCGCATATGTCATTGACAGCGTCAAGCTACTGGAGTCATGCATAACCGGTGATGATGAAAAAAGTTGTAAGCTTTTCAGGCAGCGATTTGAACTGTTCCTGAAAGCAACGTAGTGCACCGAAAAGCCATGAACAGAGGTGGCAAAGATTGAAGTCATTAATTATACAGGCACCTTCGTTATAAAGGTTGTACGCTGCACTGTTCGCAATAGAACTGGGACAGAATTATTCCTTCGTTGTACAGGTCCTTTCATTGTAGAGGCGTTCGTCGTGGAGGTGCTCAACTGTACCATCAAGAGGAAAAATTTACATGAAGAAGTAGACATTACGCAGTAGTATTAGAATGTGAAAAAGAGAATGTATATTACTTCTGTCCTTGTTCTCACCCCCTCTTAACAGTGTGCTTCGCTTTGATTTTTTTTCCATTTCCAGATTGACTTTGTGGCGCATGATGAGATTCCCTACTGTATGGGCAATGAAGAGGATGTGTACAAGTTTATCAAAGAGAAAGGCATGTTTCTCGCCACACAAAGGACAGATGGAATCTCTACGTCGGACCTAGTTGCAAGGATTGTCAAAGACTACGATGTGTATGTCAGACGAAACCTTGCCAGGGGTTACTCCGCTAGAGACATGAATGTCTCCTTTTTGAATGTGAGCCATTTTCGTAATCCTTGTTTTGTGTGAATTCAGTATTGAATGCTTCTCAGCTTGTTGATGACAAATCTGTGTAATTGTTGCTGCCGATTGAAGGACAAGGAACAGTGCGCTTTATAGGCTTTATGTTCTTTGGTAAAAAAATTATGGCTCTCTCGTAATCGAGAGTAGATGTAAACATGAAATGGCTACTGGCAAAGCAGATTGGTTAGCGATGATACTAGTCATGATCTTTAATATGGGTACAGTGCATGTTCGCAGTGGTGCACCCCACCACACCACAGCACACGAACCTGTTTTGAACTGAGCCTCATAGCAAGTGTGATCTTGGCCAAACAGCCATCTGCAGCATGCTGGATACTGCTGGTTTGGTCATGCAGCATGTCGCCATCTCTCGAGCCACGGAACTCGCAGACCGCTGCCGTTGAACAGGCTACCCTGTCTCAGTACCAAAAAATGACAATTGAGTGTATGGTACTCTGTATCTGCCTTTCGAAGGTCGCTATTAGAAATTACCAATAAAACATCAGCGTACTAGAATTTGCAGCTTGAGTGATATTGCAAACAAACATTTGGAAAGAACTCTGAAGCAATATATTTTGTAGCTTGTTTGAGCAGTAACTAGCACATGTAATGCGGTCCTGCACAAAAAGTTGGGGGCC
The DNA here is from genome assembly GCF_038994185.2 of Dermacentor albipictus. Taxonomy (NCBI): domain Eukaryota; kingdom Metazoa; phylum Arthropoda; class Arachnida; order Ixodida; family Ixodidae; genus Dermacentor; species Dermacentor albipictus. The sequence goes on from NC_091821.1 coordinate 409,258,686, forward strand.
AGAGGCTGACTGGTTGCCCGGACGATCATGTTTTGGCCTCAAACTTACTGAAGCTGCAAGACAGCTTTTCAGCCAGCCCCCTCTACTCGGCAAACACTCGCATGGCAGATTCCTTGTTGACGTTGCATATTTTCTGTGCACGGGTGCAATAGTGCTGCAGAAGTCGCGGGACGCCTTTCTTTATTGTGGTGTGCTGTTCTTGTGATGATTGCATTCATGAGGCTGACGCACAGCTTCTGCTACTGTCGGGCCTGAATCGCCCATGTTGTCGCTTTCTGTCATCGTCACTATGGTTAAACGGCACTTCGGCAACAACTGAGGCAACGATGGCGAAAAGTTGAACCTCGTAGCCGAAAATATTTCGTGGTCGCAGCAGCGCTGCCGAGCAACTTTTGCATTCTAAATGCTGCACACCATAGTCAGCGGTAGATCCCTGTCGCATGCCATTGCCGATTTCTTCGTGCCACATTTGGTAGCAGGAATGATGTCCAATTTTTCTTCTATGCTGAACACCCGGTGTTTTTTATCCGAGCTTTGGCAGGACGCAAGTCCTAGCTAGCATGATGCCACAACGCTGTATGGCGCGACACAGAAATGATCTTGATGTTGATCTGGCTTCACTCGCAAATGCCAAGGGTGCTTGGAGGCCATTGTTCATATCACTGAGGCTTGTTGTTCAGCTGGGCCGCCCGATGCGGACGACGCACCGCTGTGATTGCGCTACGAAAAGTGGAAACACTACATGTTAATTGACACATACGCAATAAGTTGGTGCGGTTTATGCGGATATAAAACACATTATGTTCAATGGCCACTGAGTCAGGGATTTGACTTTACTACTTTTAAAACGAAACTACTGTTTAAGCAGCTACGGTTTAATGAGGGTTTACTGTAACAGTATTCAACTGCCACGAAGATTTCATTGTTATAACTGATACCTGTTTAACAGGGTTGCATGGAAAAAAATATAAATGGGGGATGGCACAGCTGTTGCGAGAAAACTCTAATGGTGGGGAGGCCATCGCCTCTCCCCACCACCTTCCTCCATCGGGCTGCCGATTTTGTTCACTTGTTTAATTGTTTCACCCTGCTTCCTGCATGTAACAAGCTGCGACTGTCAGTGTTCAAAAATGGCTCTGCTTTAACAACTGAGCAGAGGGGTCACCCGCAGCAAGTGACATTCGAGCTGCACTAAGGCATTGCTTTGGTTTAAAAGATGCAAGAAGGTTACCACAGCGGTCTGTCAGCTCGAAAAATCCAGAAAAAGACACTGGGGCAAGATAACCACAAGCATCTCACCACATACTTCTCACTGGCATGCATGAGAAAACCCCATGTCCATTGGCCTTGCTTGCTTTACGCAAAGCTTGCCCAAGTCCTTCTCCAAGACATCCAGGTGCTCCAAGTAGTGCAGCGAAAGGTCCCTCTTGAAAACAAAGCCTCGAAGGGACTCGAAGGGCAGCCTGTCCTAACGCGTCATCACTGTTGTTGCCATAACTTTCGCCGTCGCTATGCAATGCAATGCACTCATGACGATTGCCTCAACAGTTAGAAGCACTTCATTTCCAAATCTGTAGCAGTGCGCTTTCATTTCACCGGAAACGTCATGCATTGCTGATGATCAGCGGGCAGATCAACCACCTTCTGTTTTCAGCAGTGAGTCAAATGAGGCTGAGAAACCACATGGCCAGAATGACTTCGAAGCAACCAACAAAGACAAGCACAAGCGACTTCATCTATCGGCATAACTGTGAAGAATGAGGGGCCAAAGAGCAACGGGGAGCAGTGCAGCGCTGTCAGAGCAGTTGGTGCGGTCCGTTTGTATTTCGGAGGGTGGCGTTGCATAGAGATGTGGGTGCAGCCCACTCATGTTTGGAGGGGTGGAAGGGTGACAGGAGAGAGGCGCATGAGGCCGGCAATGCGGAGAAGGCTGGAAAATGAACTCGCTGCAGCCATTGTGGTGGTGACTGTTCGTGCAGCTGCTCAAGTGTCTCTTTTATTTCCTTCTTTTAAAGGATTTCACATTTCATTATCTTTCGACACGGACACCCAGCAGGCAGACTTCATCATTATAACCAACAATGTGGCATGTGGGCATTGTAGTAAGCAAGTTATCTTGCCATAGAAAACATACAAAAGTTGATAGTGCATCAGCTTCTCATTGTTATAACCAGCGTACAGTCGGAACCCGCGATAATGAAATACCACAGCTAAATACTCGCGACAACGAAACATTTTCATATGCCCGGTGAATGCCCATAGGATTCAATGCATTTCATACCTCTCGGCAACGAAATGTCGCTGTACTGCGATCCCACATCAACGAAATTTGCCGGAACGTAACTCTGCATATTGCGTAAGGCTAGCAGGCTCCAAAATGTGCTCAAATGCGATTGTTTTGCGCTAAAATTGCGTAAAATACCATTACATTACACTTGTGTGGGCGCTGCCATTTTTGTTCTCAAAAACAACCAAGCGCCAGAAGTGATCAGTGCCCTGGAAACACGTCATGGCCATCATCTTGTTTGTTGATTGCCTGTTTGATGTGGCACCATGAGCGGCACGCACATTGTTACCGACATGTGACGACGGTGTTTGCACGCCTACCAGGCGAGATCGTAATCGTTCAAAACGCGCGTTCAGCTTGCGTTCCCCATGGCTGACGACTCGGTGAGGCCTAGGCCAATCGCATGAGGTGAAACTGAACACAAACTGGACGCGCGTTTTCAACAACAATCCCTGATCGCTTCAGTGCACTGCGTAATGTGCACCTCGGTGAGAAAAATGCAGCAAAAGCAAAGAAATCCATGTCTCACCAACATGGAATTGTTGATGTCGCTTGAGATGGCGGTCGTGGCATACGGAGTGTCATGCATCAGGCCATGATTGAGCGATCGTCCAGGAATATGCATCCCTTGCTTCAAGAACACTGGCTTTGGTGCCACCCGAGAGGCATCGTGTGCCGATTCAGCGCCGAACTTAGATTTGCGTGAAAGAGCAGTTATCTCGATCGTTTGCCTTCGGGTACATGAGATACAATCACTTTTGTAATCGGCACCGGACGCGTCGGCGCCTGCGGGCGCTCTGCGTCCGGTGCCGAGTTACGCAAAATCTCGCAAAGTGATCACATCTCCGAAAGCAGTTGACCGAGAATACTGCGCTACGGCAGTACTGCCACTGCTGGTCAACACATGTGGCACTATTTGTACTGTCAGCAATGCGGTTCTGTATCCTCGAGCAAAGCTTGCAAAGTAGGCTAACAGAATTTAGACAGTAAAGTTTTGTTCTGCGATGCATTACCTATCTGTGCTGTCTCTTTTCGCAACAACGAAATTCTTGTGCAAGCGAATTATTTCGTGTTCCCCGCCTATTTCGTTATTACGAGGTTCAACTTTATTGTTAAAAGCAGCGTTGTTGTAAGTGGGTTTGACTGTACATAAGTGTGATTGCTAGAAGTGCCAGGCTAGCATTTTCTTTTATACCTTCTTCCATTTTTATTGTCTTGGCATACCGGGCTCTGAGTGAACTGTTGAGCTTCATTATCACGTGTTCTTGCTCTGAATACGAAGGGGATGTTGCTTTTTATCTTTTGACATTGGAAGGTGCTGGTAAGCTGTCTTTGAGCCGCTGAGACTATTGCAAGTGAAGATATGACACTAGTACCACGAATTGGCTTGTACTCATATGAATTTTAGCTGAGAGATTCTCTCTGCGAGGTTTGCTAGAATTTTTCTTGGTTGTATTTATTGCCTGGGCTTGCAACCTTCAGGGATTCAAATTTTTGCTTAACATTTTTCTGGCTGGAAGTTTTAGTGCTCCTTGATGTTGTATACAAAAATGAAATGCTGGTTACTCATTGTAGGGTGCTTGCAAGCTGCTTGTGGGCACACAAAAGAGACTCGTCACTTTTGAGAGCGAATGAGATGACATCAATGGGAGCACACACTTCCTCTTCCAAATTCATTTACACAAGCATTTCAAAACATAGTACTAATGTCAGTTTTATTGTGTTGATAGTTGATATCATATTACAAAGTGTAGAGACCGTGTGTTCACTGACGTTCCCTCTTACAAATGTAGAAGCTTTATTACTTGTCACAGAAGGACTCTAGTTGCACGCAATATCTCCCTTTTAGCTTTGTGATTTTGTGAAATTGGAACAGGTAAATGTGTCAGACAGTAATCCATTTGAGCCCTGACTGATTTTTGAAAGTACAGAAGACAGTTCAGAGAAGAACTTTTTTTTTACCCTATTGTATTTGCAGGAGAAAAAGTTCCTGCTTCAGAACAAGATGGATGAGTTAAAAGATAAAAGCAAACAGTTGGTGGAGAATTTTGAAGGGAAAAGGCACGAACTCATCCAGAAGTGGGAAGAGAAGTCAAGGGAATTCATCTTTAACTTCCTGGAGCTCTTTGGCAGGGAAGGAAGGCTGGTAAGTTTCTGTTTGCATTCTTTCCCCCTTTCTTTTGTTTTTTGGCCAAATATCATCATGCACTCATCGACGACCATGGTGCGTAACGTTCAATGGTCTTCAGACACCACCTTAAGTTCAGGTTAAAGTGGTGAGCATCCTAGCATGTGCCATTACTTGAGAGTTACAGCTGCTCTATTTCTCTAAGGAAGCACTTTCTGGTTATTGCTTGAAACGGTTCGCTTGTGCTTGCGTGAAGAATATGCAGGAAAAAAACAAATTTGCTGGGCATCCTGTGTATAACGATGCATGCTCGTTGTAGCTGGAGGCAGTTTCTCTATCAGTAGGTTAGCTATTTCTTGAGCATGTGCATCTATTAGCACCTTCAATTTGCCTGAATCAGTTTGTGTTAGCGACTTTGGGCACTCAGCAGCAGGGCAGAGATCTCCATGTGTCTGTCTTAGTTTGCCGATCTTTGGATGGTTGTTGTCAGGCCAGTGCTTCGACGAAATTCTTTAACAAGTGGATGTGAGTTGCACGGTCCTCTGCATTTTTCCTTCTCTGGTTTTTATGCTAGACACATCCTATATACATGACCCCATCAAGGTGTGGTCCAGGCTTGAGCCATTTTTGGTATATTGTAGATGGTTCCGATAAAGAAGGAGGATATTGTGCCTTGCTGACATGGAAACACAGTGGCAAGAGGTGGAGCGGCGAACCCGTGGGACCGGGTGATTCGCTGAGAGGGCTCTCTCTCTTTTTGCCCTCATAGGAAACTGACCAAAGTGGCACTCCCTTGTTGGACCTGGATGCTGAAGGTTTTGCTCCGGGTGCATCCCTGCATTATATGGAAATATGCAATCTGTTCCGACCACCGGCCAAGATGAGAACCCGGCGGCCAATGTCTCGAGACGCCTCACCATACAAACCGAGTTCTCCAGCTTACTGCCCGACACCGCCGCGTTCCCTGACTCCACCTCCACTTTCACTGGTACGCGAACTGCCTGCCGACAAGCACGCTGAGATTGCGAGCTCTGGGGGTGGTCTTCCCAAAGCCAAGAGTGACATAAACATCTTCTTGCACCACAAGGCCCTGGAAGGTGCCGTCAGAGCAGGGAGCAAATCCTCCGAAAACATGCAGGCTTCCAAGTCTCCCGAATCGCCCTTTCCAGCCAGGATGGTTAGCCACTTGACAAAGGATGTTGCCTCATTGAAAGAGGACAGTGATGTCAACTCCCAAAATCGTGACCAAAAAGGACTAACGCCACATTCTCTAGAAAATGTTGCTTCACATGGTAGTGCTTTCGAGGCACCATTGGAGACTGGTCCTAAGTGTCTTTCACATAGCATTTCAGATGAAGGCATGGGTGTGGCCACTGCTCCTGCAAGAAGGAATTCTCAAGATGTGTCTCCTTGTATACCACTCCATGCTGTGCACTCGGGTCCTGGTGAGGTTCAGTTGAAGAAGGATGATTCTTTCTCACCAAGTCAAAGCGTGGGTACAGAAAAAACCAGCATCAAGGCTGGTGGCTTGGAACCAGTATTGCACAGTCCGCAGCAGGGCACTACAGATTTCTATGTTTCATACTCCAATCCTGGGGAAGGTGGCGCTGAAGATGCAATAAGTGCGGTCAATCCCAAGTCTGGCTATGTAGGGCCAAATACAGCTGAACCAAGTGCTGTGGAACACGAACCAAAGGTTCCGGTGGCAGCAGACAAATCTTCGGCAAATGGCACTGTAGCTTTGTTGGACAGTGCAACTGCAGTTCAACAGCTGGAGGGTTCAAAGGTTTACAGTAGTGAACGGGTTTCAACAGGCCCAAAGCAGGGCACTACTGATTTTTATGTTTCGTACTCCAATCCTGTAGAAGCAGAAGCTGACAACATCCCCGTTCAAGCTGCAGTGCCTGATAATGCTGGAGCCACTGTAATAGAATCGGATGGCAAGAAGCAAGAACCTAGCTCCCTGGTTGAGTGGCATGACGAAACTTCAGGGAGGCAGGCAGCTACCAAATCTGAGAGTGGTGGAACAGAAGGAGCGCAAGCTCCCTCTACTTCAGTGCCTGATCAAAGCAAGGACAAGAATTGAGAAACAACTGTTGATGAACTTGTGCAACACAGGCTCTGTTTGAGGACCAACTTGTCGGCGATGACTGCGATGATGTGGCCATTAAGATGTGATAGGGCATTCTGAAGAATATGCTGCACTACCTCAGTGAATTTAAATGACACAGTGTGTATGGCAGAATGCTGAAAGACTATATTCATAAGAGGCAAAGTTTGATTTTTATGTGTGTGTTTTTGGTGCCTTGAACCATTGCAGTTAAATTCCTACAAAATATCTAGTCAAGGATGGTATTTATTCTTGTTGCTTAAAGCAGGGTTACAGGGTATTCCAGTGTATGTACCTTTTCACATAAAGGTGGCACATCGTTCCACCATCAGCTTATAGCACCTAATGACTGTAGCACAATTGAAAGAATGGTGTACCATGTCATTGTATACGTTTTACATCGCTCGAAATTTTCGTTTGTTCAGTGGTCGGTATCTAGAGCATGACTGCCTCGACACTCTGTCCCTGTTCTTTTTCAAAATTTGTTGCAGTTAGGTGGCAAGGATGACCAGAACAGTGGTCATGAAAGAGCACAACAGTCCACCTTACCATGACCAAGCTGTGCTTAAGTACTCTTTGCGCTGTATTTGAATAAAAGCCTGCAGCAGCAGTGCGCTATTTTAGCTTCTTTTTCTATGCTCTTAGGGGGGATCCCATATGCCTGCTTGCTTATTTATCTCATAAGACTAAACATTTAACATGCAGAACATATATTAATATTAATGCACATGATTTTTTTGCTTAACTACGTGCGTGACAACATATCTTTACTAGCCTTCACCGAAGCCCTATTAAACTCATGTAAATAATCTCACCAGAATGGGAGCAACTGTGCTTTGTTGTTTGAATGAATATTCACAATTTTGCCACATGCAGCATGCCTTTGTGCCTTATGAGTTGGTGCTGGCATCATGCAGTTATGGTAGCTGGTAGCATTTGTGAAGTCGTTTTTGAAGTCGTTTATTTGCTTCATTTATTACTGACAATCTTCTGCATTGTTTTATATAAATCTTGTGGCTTTGGCATTGCACTAACATTTCACTAGTCATTTTGCTATTGCTTTGCTCATTTCTTTTCATTTATATTTTACGTTATCTACAGTAGTATTGATATTGTATATTCTGATACCCTGTGTACACACAATGCATCATCTTGTTCAGTTCAGTGTGCTCTCTTGAGCACACTGCTACTTTTGCTAGTTATCATTTCACAACCAAGCAAACATCAGCAGCTGTGAATGTTGCAGGCAGAGGGAACAGAACAAAAACATATGAAGTTTGATACTTGCAGCATAATTTATTAGCTCTTTCAGACAGTACCTTGTGTAGCTTTTCCAAGTGTCGGAGTTAACAGGCACCAGATATCGGAGCATACTCCTGATAACATCATAGCAGATGGCAGTCACACTGTCATCTGCCTTTAAGCGGAAGCTTTAGCTCAGGTGCTTCTATCTAAATACATGTAAAAGGAGAACTCGCTTTTCTTGGCAAACACTGCGCCGAATTTGGCGAGGTTTGTTGGATTCAAAAGAAAAACTTAAAATCTACTGACTGTTGGTTTCGAATTTTTGATTTAGGCTGTCAATATTTTATTCAAAATTGGCAAAAATATAAAATTTTCAGAAAACGAGATTGTCAAGTTTACAACTGTGTAACTCTGCAATGAAAAATATCACAATTCTCTAAATTGGCTCCAATAGTACATCTAAAGCAGGCAAAATTGATATGTTACACATGAATCTCAAAAGAATTTAGTAATATCAAAATACAGCTTTTGCAGAACCCCTGTACACAACGTAACAAATTCACGTAAGATGACATGTCAAATTTGTCAGCTTTCAATGATCTAATGCATGCCGTTTACAGAACCAAGATATCTGTTCTTGATGCAGAGCTATAAATTTGTGAACTTCATGCTTCTATCTTTTCTCAATCTTTCAAATTTTTGAAAATCTGTAACAAAATTCAGGTTCTAAATCGAAAGTCCACTTCCAACAGTCGCTGGAATTTAAATTTCTCTGTCAAATGCAACAAATACCATTAAAATCGGTCTAGGGTTATCTCGGAAAAACGTTTTTGTGTTTTACATGTATTTGAATAGACCACATCAGATTTGGGTCCGAGCTAAAGCTTCCTCTTAAGCACTGTACGTTGAAAAGCTTGGGGGTAACATAAGTCTGAGAAAGTTGGCTGTTGTAATGCGCTATTTTGTTCAGCACCAAGAAAGAGATGAAGAAGCAAAGGATGTCTGCTCTTTCTTTGCCCCTTGCTTGGCCTTAAAGAAAAATGCAGAAGTTGTGACTTGATCTTGAAGACTGCCTAGCAGGTGGTGACTGAATTGGATTGGTTTTCTTTTTATTGTGCACAAAATATCTTCGGTGTGCGTGTTGAAGGATGAGGTCCTATAGTCAGACTGAAGGGGGGGACCTCCTATAACATCTGTTCGCTGTTCCGTTATGTAATTTGTAAGTTTGTATATGCTCTCTCATATATCACAGTCTTGATCAGTCATGGGATGCTCGCTAATTCGTCCTGTGACGCTCGCATGATATTGTTGAATGTCAAGAACAGTATCTACTTGCACAGTGTCTGCATGCACTTTGTTACGTAAAAAATAAATGAAACCTTGTGGCTCGGTCTAGGATTTTCTTCCGAGCATCTGCTAAGGTTCCAACGTTTCCCTGTTTTTCATTATTGAGCTTCCACTTCTTCGTAACTCGAGATTGTAAGTGAAAGGCCATTAGGAAAGGAATGGGAAATTGATTTTTCTTTTATGTTATGTTATGTAGATTGTCTTCTATTGATAATTCCTATTTTTGTCATAAATTTGAAATGTTTCCCCGTATTTGCAGAAAAGTCGTTGGTCTGCACGTTTCTGAATCTTTGCGACTGTCCCAAGCAGCAAATTGGCAAAGCTTTAAAAACTGTGCCTTGCATTTACATGCACTAAGGCTTGTCGCTTCTGCACAGCAATGTGTTATGTCGTTTCTTTTTATTTTGAATGCATTGGCAGCTTTCTGTGCTGATGCTACTTAACCCCTTAAATGTTTTATCTTGACCAAAAATGACCCTATTTTGCTTTTTTATTTTATAGCTCACTCTTAAACTTCAATCCGTCAAAAACTCTACCAAAACTTTTTTAGTGAATTTGCTTCATGCATTCAGTATGGACACCTTATTTTACCTCTTCACTATGTAATATATACATACTTGTCATTGCTACAATGTAATACCTAAAACTAGGGAAAAAGGCATAGTAAGCGTGCGAGACCAAAAACACGGCCCTTGAGTGCTAACGAAATAGCTGCTACCTATGTTGTAGAACGCAAACACTGAGTCAACATGGCTGATAAAGTTTTGACATCTATGTCAAATGAAGAAAATAACCGGGGATTTGAAACGTTGGTACAGATTAGACCATTTATAACATAACAGCTTATAATGCAGAACTGGCTATAATGCGCCTTTTTCCGACTCCCGTTTACCCTCCCACAGAACCCTTATGTATACACCTATTGCTTGTAGTGCAGCTGCGCAAGATTAAATACCGGTTATAATGCGGCTTCCATGGGAAAATCGCACAGACAAGCGTGGTAGCAAATGCTCTTGTCAATGAGGTGAGCCAGCTGATGGGAAGGGAGAGCAACAAGGGCGATGTGGAGAATGAGGAGAAGACGCGGAGCAAACGAACAAGGAACAGGTAAAAAAAAGTATGTCAGCAGTGCAATGTGGGTGCGCGGGGGTTGCCTAGGCAATGGAGAAGCCTTTGCTTGGCTGCTGCTTATCAGCGGCGTGCACTCCGCGTTAAATGCATGCGCGTTGTCGCGCTTTCGCTCTTCACTTTGTGTGCACCCGACGCGATGCATGTCATCATGAAGTGCCGATATCGCTTGTGCAATCTTGACTGCTGCCAGTTTATAAGTGGTGGTCCACAAATTTAGTTTGGAGCTTTTAGGCTGTATGTCCACGTGTGAGCTTCCCCTCTTCCTACCAGTACGCGCACATAGAAACTTGGTAGCTGTTCGCAATACTCTCTGCGGCTGGTCGCCCGAGAGACCAAACTCTACTTCACATGGGCTACCATCAGTTGCACATGCGCGTAATCACATACCCAATCTAAATCTAATCATGTATGGGTACAAACTATCAAGGGCGAGCTGTTCGCGATAGCATGCTATCCAACACCCCTGTCGACTAAACCTGATCAGTGTGCCTGGTCTGGAATCGGTGACCAAAGTTGCAGTTTGGTGCCGAGTCAACGAAACCAGTCACATTGACTGTACAGCACCTGGAAAGCAGAGGAAGCACCTCGATCAAGGGCACCCGCAACACTCAAATGGGAGCAGCGTGTTTCGCAGTCACCATGTTTTTGACTTCGTGCGCTTGCAGATCGCTCCCAAGAAATCGAATGAGACACTGTACGGTGTCCAAAATTTCAGCCGCTGTTTTACATTAGTTGTGTGGAGTTGGGGGCTGTGCCAGAGGAATATCGAATAATTAAGCAGATCTGTAAACTACTTTCCTCTATGTAATATTTTTTTTTTCCTTGTGTTACTTTGTATGTGCCACATATCCTTAAACACTAACCCTTCGACGTTCGTAAACTTAAATGAATGCAAACATGGAGCCACAAGCAGCCACATATTGTCACGTGGTGGTGACGTTGAATAACACAGTAGCAATACTGTGAAAGACAAAACTAACTTTTATTGGGCGAACCTGTGCCCACAAAACAGGCTACACTTATAGCACAACGATAGCGGCGAACACGCTCGGTGATCGTCGAAAATCTGATCAGCGGGTCAAGCGCGTCGGCTTTTATAGATCAGCCGTCGAATGTTCCAGATTAATCGATAGGACCCGCGTGTCTTCCACAAAGTTCTACACTATTTGCGTCGCGCATACATGCAATCAGATTACACAAGTTGCGGTGAAAGACAGTGGAGGGAACCATCGATAACATTCCAGAAACTCCTTTTACATGCAGGCGCGTCCTGCGCTGCACGATAACATTTGTTAGGTGGCCAAACGTGGTCGCCCGATAAAGATAAGTACATGTGTCATTACCCCCCTCTTAAAAAGCATCAACCCGATGCTGCAAACAAACGAAAGTAATAAATAAGCACTCATAGCAAAGAAAACAACAAATTAAGGGAAGTTCGTTAGCATCCGTAAAACGGTTTAAGACGCACCATGTGGACCACTTCAGGTCGTGCGCAGCACTGCTGTGAATGCGAAATGCCGTCTGGCACGACCTCATAGCCGGTGCGCCAATACATCGGATGACCTTGTAGGGTTCGAAATAGCGTCGCAGTAGTTTCTCACTCTGTCCTCGTCGGCGTATCGGGGTCCATACCCAAACACGGTCGCCGGGCTGGTACTCGACGAAGCGTCATCGGAGGTTGTAGTGTCGGCTGTCGGTACGCTGCTGGTTTTTGATCTGTAGGCGGGCGAGTTGTCGGGCTTCTTCGGCACGCTACACGTGTCAATATGTGCCACGTTGACACGTGCAATACACGTGTCAATATGCATGGCTGCTTGGTCTTCATATATTGCATGCGTGCAGCCTTTGAAAAATTTGTTTTGGTTATAATGCGAAACCACTTATAGTGGGGATATTTGCTGCTCCGGCGACTTATGCTATAAGCAGTTAATGCTCTTCAGGAGCTGTCTGTGTGCTAGAAGAAAAAGTATGTACGCATGCTAAGTTAATCCAAATCACCTTTAAAATGGGAGTATTGAGTTGACAAGCTGAGCTCATCCAAAACAAGTCGTCAGTGGGGGACATATCGCTTAATTAAAAGCATATTTTTATATATAGGGACATTTTGATAAAACTTGCATCATCTATGTATTATTACATGCTCATGTCAAATATGCGAATTATTTTGCTTTGCAACAAGCAGTTGAGTAATTAAAATATTAAGAAATTTGTTTTTGTGGGGGTTAGTTCAAGGTGAGCTGTCTATGAAATGATAGTTATGAAGGAAGTTGCATATCAAAATGATCTTTGATGATCAGAGTTTGAAGTGTCGCAAAAACGAATGTGGTAGACTAATTTGGACCAACGTTGTATCATGTCAAACATTTTATATCAATAACCGATAGTGATACCTAGGATAAATTATGACTTTTAAAAAATTTCCATATTTGATATTTTAAGCCTTCTTCACCCTCTATTTGTCTGGCTTTCTTTCATAAAAAAGGCAGAGAGAACAAACGTTAATAATGCGAATCACTGAGAAAGAGTTCTTTCTTCACCCAAGGCGGGTGGCCTCCTCAGTTCAGGTAGCCATTGGTCATAGCTGCTTCCTTGGCCTGGTTCACCTGCTTTCGCTGACCCTCCAAGTTCGTGGTCGCGAGCGTGGCCTCTTGCAATTCTTGACAGTCTTCTTCTGTGGTTTTGTTTTCGGTTCTTAATTGAGCTTTTTGATTGTTGGGTTCAGCAAGATTAGGACACCCCATCACCATGTGACAAAGGGATTTCTGGCGCCCCGCAGCACAGGCAAAGGTTTGAGAATCGGGTCAGGTGCATTCTGTTTATCGTAATGCCATTTACAGAGGAGTTTGTTTGTCTAACCTTCGCTGGTTAGACTATGGTGCAGTAAAGGGCATACCCTTCTTTCAAATTTGTAATGCTGCAGGATATCCGAATATTTTTTGGGAATAGCTGCGGACCTCGTTGCCTTTGGGAACCAGTCTGACAAGAAAGCCCGGTTTGTAATCTTACGCTGTGGTGTGTGCCGCTTTGCTTCCGGCCAATGGCTCGTGGCCAGGGGTCCAGATGACATTGGTCTCGAAAACATGCATATGTTTTGATATTTCTTGCAAGATTTTCAGAGCTTTGGTGGATATCGTACCTTTTTAAAATTACGACACGCTGATTGCAAGTTGCTCAGTATTACAGCATTTTCGGTGCATGTGGAGATGGCCAGTGCAAATATTGCCACCTTTTTGGCCATGTCCGAATCTCTTGCGATTATTGTTGCAGTGGCCTTTTCTTCGCCTTTGGTATTAATTGTGGTTACTGTGAAAGCAGGTATCCTTGGATGCTTAGCTGCATCCGTGAATCTTGTGTTAGGGTCTGCAGAGAATTTCTTGTGGAGTGCTCTTGGTGTTGTCCATCTTCTTTCCTCATGAAAGTTTGGATGCATATGGCGGGGTACAGATGCTACTTGAGATTGAATTTTGTATGTGCACTAAAAGTCTAGATTTTTTGTCTGATTTCGCAGTTGCCTCCACATCGTAACCGAGCCGAAGGAGCACGCTTCTTCCGATGGAAGTCAATTTGAGTCCTTCAATCTGGCTTGTTTTGTGCAAGTTCCTTCCACGTATTGTGCAGGCCGAGTTTGAGTAATTGTGCTGTAGATGCTTTTTCGGGAATTCCCAATGCAGTCTTGGTAGGTTTTCTAATCATGATCTTTATTTTTTCAATTTCTGCATTCTTCAGGGCCAGATAGGGTGTGCCATACGGGATACGGCTCGTGATGAGCGCCTGTAAAATAGATATGCAGCGTGTCTTGTTCTTTGAGGCCGTGTCTTAGGTTTGCAGCTTCCTTAATGAGGTGTAACACTTGGGTGAGCAATCTTTGAAGTTTGGGGAGAGTCGCGGCTCCTGGCCCCTCTTAATGTTTGACAAGGCCAAGTATTTGCAACGGCTCCACTCGTGGTATTTGGATTCTGTGAAGTGTTATGCTCGGGTAGGGTAGCTCATAGGCTGGTGGTCTGCCTCGAGTTCTTGCTTTGAGCAGTAGCACTTCTGATTTTTTGGGTGCACATTGTAATCCACATTTGTTTCAGTAAAGTTCGATCCAATTTACTGCCTCCTGTAGTGTGTTCTGTTGTTGGCCCTTAGATGGTGCTTTGGTCCATATTGTTATATCCTCTGCATAAAAGGTGTGACTGAGCCCTTCTATCTTGTTCAGTTCTTTAGGCAATTGCATCATTGTGATGTTGATGAGCAAAGGCGAGATTAGCGACCCTTGAGACGTACCCTTGTTCGTCATCTTGAAGTTTTCGGTTCTTAGGTTGCCAAACCCAATGGTGGCCATTTTCATGAAAAAGAAAAAAAAAAGAATTATCTTGAGAAGATGAGTAGTACCAGACTCTCCAAAACTGTCTCACCATCAGAAGTGCCGCCTTGAGAAAACAAGAAAAACCATTTCACGACATGTTCATGGTTAATATGGTGAAGGCTAAATTGATGATACAGTATGATACAGAGGTTTGCCTGGAATCGCTAAATCGGCTTCCTTCTATGTGCATAGGTGTTGCCTCCCCAGGGTTGGTTATCTTTTATGAAACTAGTATTTCATAGAAAAGGGAAGATGCACGACTTGTTTTCGGATGTCTAGAGCTTAGGGTATTTAGTGTCCTTTCTTTTTGGGTAAAGCCTGATTTTTGCACCTCAAGCAAGTTTTATGAAAATCGAATTAAACCTGATTTCTCACCGAAGGTTGCCCTTTCGTAAAGAATAGTAATAAATGTGAGTGTTACAAAACTAATTAACTCTGCCACCTTGTATGAGCAATTAAAACATGTCACAAAATTGCACTTGTACATGTGCACAGTGTCGGCAAGACGTAGAGCTGGTCAAGATGGCATGGATTCTCTAAAGCCTGCATTCTCAGTTTAAACTTCTTTCTGAGAGTCCGCATCTTCTAAAGTGTGTGTCCCTGTTGCAACTTCTTTCTTGGTGCTTGCTTGTGTCAGCTAGTTGCAACATCCCCCTGCCAAAAGAAAAGCATCGACCTGATGCTTAATAAACTAGAAATAAAAAAGCGCAGAACAACACAGCAGTGCACGCATAAGCAGAGCCATACACATTGAGCGTAAGCAAAGTAAAACTGGAGAAGTTGTGTGAGGTTGAGATAGCGTTTCATTAATGCATGACATATGGTTTGAAGCGAACAGCATAGACTACCTCTGAGTGGTGCTGTTGATGCCGAGGTGACATGGCATCATCCGAAATAACCTTGTAGTTCACTTTGTCAGGTCCAACATATCGACTAAGCAGCTTCTCAGGATCATATTAATAATAAATGCATTTATGAATATGAATTTATGAATATATTATATGCAGTATTTTACTTAACACTCAAGTTAAAATGTGCATATATCTAAGTGAGTGTTTACAGGCCTTGAGTGAATGGTTGAATGGAAGCTTTTTGCGTGTTGCTTTTTTATTAGCTGCATGTACATGAATACGACAGGGGCGCATCACATTGCATTTTGTGCACCTTTTGTATGCATGTAAATGGCAGTTATGCACTAGGAAACGAATGCAGCACTGCCATTGCTCTGCATTGCGAATGATAAGTGACATTCAGGACGTTTGTGCAATTATGTTACATTCGCAGAACAGGGTGGCTGATTCAGCCTGTTGGTGTGTTATTAGTTATGTTGCAAGAGTGTACAGCGGGGGGACCACTGAAGCAGGACGACAACATATGAGGATGAACTGCCCAGCAAGTCCAAGACGGACACAGAAATACTAAAAATGCATATGATAATGTACATCAACAAGGGCTTGCAAGATAAGGAAGAGCATAAGACCTCTTGCGAAGCGTGCCTGCGTACACTACTACATTGTGCTTTTTTCATTTGTACAAAAGCACAGAGAACCAAGTAATGAATGGATCACCAAACATGTCTGTATTTGTTACTTTTGTTTACATAACTGCCAACAATGATTTGTATAGATAAGTTCATTGCATGATTTCCAAGCACCTCTCTTTGTCCTTACATGTTCCTGTGAGTGATTTTGCTTACTTGACATGTTCCTGTGAGTGATTTTGCTTACTTGAATAAGAATTTTTTGTGTCTAAAAGGCAACCATTTCCTGTGTAAATGATTATGAATATTGCCAGCAAGATCTTGAACTTCAAGCTGCTCAAAAATAAATGCCAATTTTGTCCCGGCTCTTCTCTTTAACACTTGGTTTTTGCTCCCTGAATTTAAAAAACAGTAAAACTTGAAAACCAAGAATGGTACATATTTATAGTATACAGATGCAGAATTTCCAGTTGCAGTTTGTTTAAGGATTGAAATCAAGCAAAGTTATATATATTGAGCAAAAGGGAAATAGGGTAACTGGTGGCAGCCATCAGTGTTAATCATTTCACTGGATAGCTTTTGCACACCTTAATGCTCTATTAGGAACTAAATGTATTGTTTATGAATGCATTGAAATCAAATGCATAGTAACAAGATACTGATTTATTATCTTTGTAGACTGGAAAAATCAGTAAAGATGGGAACATTTTGGTGTTCTATGTTCATTTTCTGCTAGCATGTGTATAACTTTATTAATATGGGTAGTGTGGAATTCCACGTGAAATTATTGCTTTTGTTGTTACCAAGCAAACATGTTTAGCACTTCAATGCCCCGTAACGCGTCTACAAGAGCACAAGCATTTTTTATTGATAACTATCAAACATGTTAGTTCTCATCTTTTTATTTTTTTTGACAGATACATTTTGAAACACTATTTGGATGTGGCATATTGTCATATTATTCACATGCCTTATGTCTCTTATGTATGAATTGTGAAATAATTCCTCAATGAATTTCCTTTGCTACGCCATTTGAGTTCTCACAATGCACATCGCTGGTTTAGTTGGTCCATAATTAGGCCTGTCCTATCTACTTGCTGCCTTGTTATCTTTTCCTGCACATTTTTAATGTCTTGAGTGCTCTACCACGATATAATTTGTGGTGTGTATAACTAATTCAACTATGCTTATATCTGTTGTAGCTTACTAATTTATGGAAGCAACGAAATGACTTTCTGTAAGCCTTACACACAGTGTTATTTTGTTATACAATGACTTTGTTTTCTCAGCATTTCTAATTAGTATACTGATATAATTATCATGCTTAGATCTGCAAAAGCTTTCACTACTTGAGAGAGAGAGAGAGAAATGTGAACTTGCATGAAGTCTATTTATGGTTCTGAATGTTTATAATACACGGCATCACCAGTCTTAACAGTGTGACAGACAATGCATTTCCCTACTGACCCTATCTGATATGATGCTTTAGAAGATGCATTTGAACTGAGTGAGCAAAAGAGATGCTTGGACAATTAGCAGAAGGTTCAGTCCTTGGTCCTTTTCTTGGTCCTTGGTCCTTGGTCTTCGTTTCTTAGAAGAGTTAATAGAGGACATTTGTTGGCTTTATGTAGGTGATCAATTTGGTCCTAAGTGGCATAAGGCATCCCAAAACGGCTTATTTTCGTAATGAGGTAAAGCAAATGAACTGGTTTAGCTATCACTTCATACAGTCTATCCTGCACTGTCACTTTCATGTGATGGCAAGCTGATTTCTTTTCTGAAAGAAGTTATTAGTATGAAAGCTTCATACTGAGCCGATCACATTCATATCGCTGGTGGCTGTACATGAGTGGCGTAAGTGGATCAGCTGTAAGTGCAAGAATAGCCATTGAAAGCAGCCATATGTTTGTGGCACTGGATGTGGTGTTGTGAATGCAAAATGTATAAGCAAATGGTAACTGTTACAGTTGAATCCTATTCTAGTAGGCAAGCTAATTTGGTAAATGTTCTCAGTAGCTTGTCACGCTTGGACTAAATATCCACCTCTTCATTGAAAGGACTGTGAAAAGGCTTTTGGCTTTTTGCAGTAACACTTCCTCAATGCATAGGGCATTCGCTTGTTCTTTCACATGTCTGCATTACACTTGATACAATACAATGCTGTCATCACTTACCTGTTCAGCCTGTGTGATATTAATGTATAATGAGACTTTCATGTGGTTGCTAGGCGTGATTTTCTTCATTCTTTCATTAGACTTAGCATTGGTGGCCTTTGCATTGTAAAAAAATGCATTGGTGTCTCAACTCTTTTGGTATAGAATTATTTGGTATGAATGCTGAGTTCTTAGTAGGGCAGTTCTAAACCTTGTGGTCTGAGTTTGTTCCCTATCCTCTACTTCATGCTCTTACATATTGCAGTTTCAGCATCTTGCTGTTGAGCCTGAGGTTGCAAGCTCGATTCATAGGCGCTGTGGGGCTGTGATGTCTATGGGCAGAGCATAAAAGATGCTTGTGTACTAAAATTTCAGTGCGCATTACAAAACCCCAAATTATTGAAATTATGCTTGTGCCCTCCAATGTAGTGCTATTGAGAGCAAAGTGCCTCTTTGATATGTAAAGTCAGTCAGTCAATTGGTCCTTACGGCGCATGCTACTCTGATTGTCGAACTCAAATCCCTGCTTAACTGCTCATATTTTTTCTGCTCTGTGCTACCTAAGCACTCAGTCAGACAATAGATGAGAAAACATTTCTCATCTTTTCTTTTTGTTTCTTGTCTGGTTTGTTCTTTTGGCTCTGAGCCTCTCTACACCCTGCTGCCTTTTGTTTCTACTGCCCAAGCCTGGGACTAACCACTTACTGCATGTCCTTCCCTGTGCTTCTCTTTTTTTTTTCTCCCTTGTGTCCATCCTCAGAACCACCTCTGGAACGAAGGAAAAGACAGGCTGAAGAATGCCTTGTCTCCTGGAAGCAGCCCGCCCCGAAGCCCATCTCCGGCTTACCTGAATGAGAGCATGGGCTCGCCCCCCATGAAGACGGTGCGCCTCGGAAAGGGTGCGACCGCCTTCTGTCATGACTTCTCTGAAGATGAGGAGGACGAAGACGAACCAGAACTGCACAATGATGAAGCGAGAGACTTGGCTGCACTTATCAGAGCTTAGAAGTTTTTTTTGTGACAGATGGCCTTGAGGTTTTTTGAAATTGTGTGCTGTTAACGATTTTCCTTGCACTGGCAATCTGTGCCTGCTGGCAGAGCAGGACGTGTTGTGGATGGGAAGCCCGCAGTGCCAGCCCTTCTTTTCTGGAAAAGAAGGTGCGTGCGAAAGTGGAGGCCTGCTAAAATGCATGCTCATTTTTTGTCTTCCTGCTGAGTGCCGGTGAAGTGAGCTTTTACCACTGCCTCTATCATTGTCTATGTCGTGGTATAAAAGTGGACACTGCGCCATCTTTCATTTCTAGACAGGAAGTGAAAATGGCAGGGGCATGTGCCATTTTTTTTTGTAGGCTGAATGACGAGTGAAGGCTGGCAAAAAGTGCATCCCGAAGGCTGGCGGAGTATTTTGACAACTGGCCTTGCTACGATGTGTGGATAAGCTGATTTTTTTTTTTTTACACATGCAGAAACATGATAGAGCACTTCAAGTTTTTTTTCTTGTTTCCCAAAGTTAGTTTGTTAATACATTGGCAAGGTGCAGGGCTTCAGCCAATGTCCATTGTATTTATGCTTCTGGCTGTATTGCTGCTGTAACCATCCACGTAGGCTACAAGGAGCTGCTCCTGTGTTACATTGCCTCTGGGCGTCGAGCTGTGAATCGCCTGTGTGTTCATGGTCTGCATGCATTATTTATGTTTGCCTGGGTGTGAAAAAGGCTTGTTATAAACAAAAGACCTTTTTTGTTAGGATCTTATTGTTTTTAGTTCTTCAGTTATAAGACATAAGAAATATTTGTGTTGAATCATGTTTTGTGATTCCATGTTCATGAATGTGCTAGTGTGTTGGCAGTGTATGTGCGAAATGTACACAGCAATCCTAGCTTCATTTTCCCTGACAGACGTCTTGAATGAAGAGTGGGAAAGGAGGTATGTGAGGTCTTTTCTGCTATGGGCCTGATGCTGACATGAGGCAGGAGCACTATGTGACAGGCTTTCTGCTTCTGAGAAACAGAAGCTGAATTTAATGCCGCAGATGTCTCGGACTGCTTCAGTCCTTTTTTAAAGTTTGTGTTCTTGGAACCAAATTGGAAGAAAAAGTGCATGCTGAGATTTAGCTTCACATCATGGAATTTCATGTGCTTAGATTTAATCCTGACCTGCTGTGGCATGTCGTGCAGCTGAGAATTTCACACCACGATAGCTCAGTGGCTGCAGCATTGCACTGCTAAGCATGAGGCCGCAGGTTCTATAATTGGCCACCATGGTGGCCAGACTCCAGCTAGGACAGAATCCAAAAAGGCTTGTGTATCATGCTTTGTGTTTGCGAACCCTGAGGTGGTAAAAATTAGTCCGGGCCATCTGCTGCTTCAACCATAGCTAGGGTTCTGCATTTTTGGATTGATCGAGTAAAGTTCAAAAAACACTTGCCGATAAAGAAATTGATGATTCAGATGTATTCGAAAAACTCAATTTTATGGGCCTTAGTCAGGATCACGTGACGGTGCTGTGACAGCAGTTCCGGGGAGGATTGTGAGAAGCTGGAAACATTCGTTGTGAAAAACCAAACTCCTTCCACAATCTGGCCAACAAACACGTTCCTAAAGAACAATAAAAATTAATTGCCCTCAGTAATCAAGGAACTAAATGAATTTGTGTAGAAACCATCAAGGATAATTGTCAACGTAATCAAATAGCAAAATGCCTCGAGAATGCTATTTGCTTTGTTAAAGGAATAGTGCTTCATAACATATGTTTTTACATTAAGGATGTATACGTAGTGCTTGTTATTTCATTGTGTAATTCTGTAGAGAACAGAGCCGTGGACCAGCACATCCCTAGTGGCAGTACAGGTGCACAGCACATGTGTCTCAAAGAGCTATGACAGTTGGTGTTTGGCAATGGATGCACTCTGAGAGGTTGTGCTCCGTTAGCGTTTTTGCCTTTGTTCCGACTTCCGACCAGCAACCTCCAACTGCCAGCCTCTTGACTACGAAAATGGCCAAAAAGGCCAAGGAAAGCTATTCTTAAAACTGAGGGCATAGTCTTTTGCATAATGTGTGCAGTCCGCTTGCCATTCACCTGCAAGCTCCACTAAGTCTGCAGAATAAGTCGTCTGCTACCTCATTTGTGCGGACATCCACTGCTTGCTGAACATTGTAGATAAGTAGAAGTACTGCGAAGTCATTAATAGCCAAGAGTTTATACTGCTGTTGCAAAAAAGTGGAGCCATGCAGTTCGGTGAAACATTCCTGCTTTGCACTGCTCTAGTGAGTCATTCTTGCACCGCACTCAGATCGTGAGCCCCGAACGTTGAAGGCGAAACTGCCAGCAGCATTTGACATTCATGAGCATTTGTTTTCTGCCATTTTGCCCCAGTGGCAGGACATTACTTTGCAGGCAAGCGATTCGGCATATACTGTTGAAGAAATCTTTGAGGCTCTAATTTTCTGAAGGATGCATTACTGGCCTGTTCGTTATGCACTGTGCTAGATTTACAGGTTTATTATACTGCTAAATGTTGGGTGTTTTTATTTATCTCTATAGATCACAAAGATCATGCCACAATAACGGATTTCAATAGTTCTAAATATGAATGATATATTACACAAAATTGCAACTATGATAAATTCTTGTGCAATTGAAAATGTTGAAATTTGAAATGTTGAAATGTTTGTTGAAATGTTGAAATTGAAAATTGAACAGTATCCTGTGGGATACTGTTCTTATTTTTTTTTTCAATCAAGGTTGTTTTTTATGTATTGGCACAAACAAAAGTTCGATATAATGGTAAACATGGTGAAAAACGTAAATTCCAACACACTGTACAAAGAAAGCCTTGATAAACTAAGATATTTTTGCTGAAAAAATTGAAAAAAAAAATGCTCCGACTTTGCCCTGAAATGAACTGAAAATGCAGAACCCTACTTGTAGCCCATTGTATAGCTTCAGGATGTTAAACTCAAAATTTTAATTCTTGCTAATCTTACTCTGTGTTAAAGGAGAAGTGTTGGTATAGGGTCACACAGTATTTACTGTACAGAAGGATGGCTGAATGCAAATGATGATTGTTGAACAGAAGGATGGCTGAATGCAAATGATTGTTGCTGAATGATGACTAAGAGTGTGTGTACTGAAGTATCATGCCTTTTTTAATTGCAGTGATAACGATAGCCCTTAGGTCAAATTTTAGTTCTCATGCCTTAACATTAGAACCTCTTCTTAACTTTGCGTGTACACAGCTTGAGAGTGGCATAGATTTTTACTTCTGGTCTTGAAAATTGCAGGGAAGTCTTTGGGACACAGTTCGTCATAATAGTAAACATGAAACGCACACACAGGACAAATGGCATCTTTTCTTGCTGACTCTTGCATACCTTCATCCTCTTTGATGAAGTTGTAAGACGTGTGCTACAATGATCTTCAGGCATGTTTGCCCATTTGGCACTACTGCCTGATCATTATCTTTTAAGTGTTTGACTCCAATGTGAACTACTGCGTGCATGGTCTTGATATGCGCGTTTTTAGGACTTTTTTTGTTTTGTTAGCTACAGTAGTTGCATGTTCATGCAGTTGCAAACAGTGTGCCTTTAAAAACAATATGACTGCATAATGTCACATTGTTTCCAGCTATTCTGGCAAAATAATATATTCACAAGTACAATGTCTGCATTTGTGTACGTTCACTTTCTGTGTTTTGTCTTTCTGTGAAACGCAAGTTTTGAGTGCAATAGTCTCTTGCGAGCAGCAGTGTTCACACCATAAATCTCTTTGCTCTCTATAGGGTATGCATACATGACTAGGCAAGGCATCTTTGTAAAGTGGTGGCACATTTGGTGACCAAGGCTTCTTTTTGTGATGCATTTTAGAACGTCGAGCTTCATTGTGCACGTGTGCACAATATTTAGTCACAACAGCTATTTATATTGGGGGCATTGGATGTGGTTGAGATTCCTTTTTTTTTGTTGTTCTTTTTGTCACTTCAAGAATTCTTTTTAGAATGTTTTACATGATGATGTTCTGTGCAACAAAACTTGGAATTAGAATTGCTGCAGAATTTCTATGTTGAATTATTATAAATAAAAAGCATTGCGCAAAAGACATTGCACATCACGTACATTTTTATTTGTCATGACACACCAGGAAAGAGACGTACGTCACATTTGTATTAGTAGTCACCCACTGTATATCTCAACACAGAAACCGAACAAAACATATGCAATTCTGTGTGAACACAAAAACAGAAAAACCGAATGCTTGGCTATCCGCCAAGCTACCATCTAAGCACTCGTAACAATGTATGACACAACCATCTAAGGAGGCAGAGAACTACTGAGTTGTAATGATTACGAGGATACATCATGGACAGGCATGCATGTTAACTGGACCAGGTATCGTATCCACACTTTTCTTTTGTGCTGTTCTACGTCTGGTGTTTAATGTCGTCTGTATGCCTATATTTACTTGTCTTTGCACATACAGAAAGTTGGACCCTTCTGTCTGTACTGATTTCACGAAAGGCATCAGAATGTGTAGGCCTCAACAGTCTAGGAGATGAGGCCTGCGCAGTGCTCACATGTGATACAGAGCCACGTAAATTTAAAAGGATCGGGATACAAATATGCTTTTTACAAACGGGCATATCTGCCTGGGCGACAGGTATTTTCGCATGCATGCATGCTTGGGAACATACATGTATTGGATGGTTGCATATATGTACACATGCATTGTTTTCCAACGGGCCTAGTTTGCATCTTTTGTATATTTTCTCTTTCATATAAATTTATGTAGCTCTATACACCCTGTAAATTTCCAACATGACATGTAAGATCACAATCATGCATATTTATATATGTATATAGCCATAAAGAAATGGCAAATAAAAACACATGTTTACACAGTAGGTCTGTACTGCGGACACTGTCACGTTAAGTTTGTATTGCAGCCTAAGGTTATAGGTTGCTGAAATTCAAAATGGAGCACAGGTCAGGAGTAGATCTTGTCTACATTAGGCGGTATTTACAAGCATCACGCTGGCTCTTGGGGCGTATGTTCGATCAGCCATTTCTTTTTGCATTAAAGGACAGACAGCGTTCATGTAGGACAGTAATGCTTGCACACCTAGTACATGCCTTAGCAAAGTCAACTTGGTTTAAGGACAAGGGGTTAACGTGACTCGAAGGTGCCATGCCACTCTGTTTCAAGATAGTGTAAAGCATGTATACACATAAGGGCATGTGGCTACTGAAGATTTATGTTGTAGCAGCGATATGGTATTTTCATTTATGACAAGGAAGAAGACCACTCGGGACTTCAAAACGTTTAATCTTCATTTCTTATTTTTGTTTTGCTGTACTGAAGGGGACTCTGATAATCACTGAGCATGCCGAGTTGGAGCTTTTGCATTGCTTTGCCAGGAAAAAAGGGTTTAACTTAAAGACCTTAGTTTGATAATATGATTGAACTGGTGTGAAAGCTAATGCATGCACGATAAATGCCTTTCTTTATTGCCGAGAAAAGTCGTACTGCACGGCTGCTTATTTAGTGTGTGAAGTTCATGGTCCTTGCCTTTTATGTGCCCAGAGCTCATTCCATCGCATACCATCAGGTAAAGAAACTTTTGCGCCACTGATCGGTCACAGTATCGAGCCTTCGAGCTGTTGATTCTAAGGCTGACATTGGTATATATGTCAATCATTACACGTGACCTATTCGGCGCTCTTAGCACGGGCGCGGAGGTATAGGCACCTAGCACCGGCCAAAGAGCGTGCTGCGACGCTTCCATTTAATATGACATTTCAAACGACTAGAGAAGATGCAGTTGTACTTCATAGCTCGCCTGAGTGTGACCTCGAAGAGCTTTTGCAGAGTGGCGAATGTGCGTTGTCTGATTTTGTTGGCTTGAAAAGCGCTACTGGGCAACAAACGCGCGGGTGAAGGACACGCACGACACGTGGACAAGCGCTTATCCATGCGTCATGTGCGTCCTTTCCGTGTGCTCTTGTTGCTCAGTAGCGGTTTTTCGTTTCAACATGAACAGAGACGTCCACTGTTAGAGGGGAACACATGAGTGCAGAGCGTGTCCAGATTTTTTCTCTCGCAAGAATTCGGTCGCCTAGCTTTGCAGCAGATAACTTGTGGTTGGTGGCTCCGACTCCTTTCGACGTGCCTAGCTGTGCAGTGCACTAACATTGCTTGCGTGGCAACTTGCAGCTAGGGCGCCAGCAAAGTGAGAGCTGTCCATTTGAGTGTTCTCTTTAACTGCGGACTACACTACAGACAACTAGATCCAACCTTGACCCTTCATATTGGCTTCCACCACTCTGGGTGTTGGCACTGCTGTCACTAGCTTCAGCAAAGAGTTGTGCAGCGCATGGTATGGGTGGAATTTCTAGTACATTCTATGGCTAGGGTGTCTAGCATGGTGAATGACAGCTGATGATAGAGGCGCGTCCCGAAGTGTAGAGAACTGTCGGGTGGCGTTTAATTCAGCGCTGTATTCCATGCTAATGAGAAAGACTGTGATGGAAGAGCATCCAAATCGCGGGCCAAGGAGGAAGAAGGGGAAGAAGCATCTGCCATCCTCTCCTCCAGAGGAGCAGCCGAGGCTTGCTCATGGAAATTGTGCCATTTTCGCGTTGACTACTTTCCTTGACACTGCACTTCTGCACCGCAACCGTGCCACAGACCATTAAATATATGATTTAGAAAAAGGGAAAAACCATATAACGGCGTTTTGGATGCAATTAGCACACTACACAAGCTTAGATTTACGTCAGGGTGTAACCAACTATTTGACAAGCGCATGCATACATCGGGCATATAAACCTGCAAGTGTTTTAATGTGGCCTAAATAACTTGCATACAATTAATTTTTTTGTAAGTTCTTCGGCTACCCGCCACGGTGGTTCATTGGCCATGATATGCTTCTGAGCACAATTGGTCGTGGGTTCGCTTCCCAGCCTCATTCCATTGTGTGATGAATGTGAACATGGTGGTGTACCATGCTACGGGTGCGCGTTAAGGAGTGTATGGTGCTGAGAATTAACTCGGAGCCCTCCCCCCACTATACAGCGTTCCTCATAACCCACTGTGCCGTTTCGGGATGTTAAACTTAATCATTAAGCCCCTTGTATATATTATGCGGTGTTAAAAGCTATAGAGCATTTATTGACCTGTCCAAGGTGACGAAATCGCCAAGGGTCACAGTACCATCGATCGGCCCGCACACTTGGTGTGACTCAGACTTGCCTTCTCGAGTACAAAATGGGTGATAAATGTTATGGTTTTCTGGAATCAGTGTATGTAATGCGGTCCTCCGCGCACGACCGGCAGCCTTTGTACTTCTGGGAGGTGTCTCCGTGCTGCAAGACAGAAAACCAGCACTGTCTGCCTGAAATGTATTGGCAGCATCCCTTACCACCTCTTTAAGAGGCGAGTTTTTAATTTCTAGGATCACTTCAGCGGGAAGACAGAGTAGTAGATCTTTATGGAGACACACCGGATGGCCTGATAAAGGAATTGAGAACGAAGCAATAACTTCAGTTGCAGGGTTCCTTCAGTACGTTTGTTGCATTACGTCTTCTTCCAATGCGAGATCTTGGTGTAATTGTTGTGGGGGGCTTGGACCTTGCCACAGCAGTCCCCTGACACGCATGAATAACACCGATGTGACAGTCGTGTTCCCAAGCCGTACGTCGTACAGGCGCACTCACTGTATGCTGTACGTGCCATCTTTCTATCTCAAGATTTTATCCTCTCTCTCTCTCCCTCTTTTTTTTTAGCACGTCTTCGTTTTGCCATGGTAAATGCAAAGCGGTAGTAAGACACCAATGGACGCACGTTCGTGCCTGCGGGTCAGCTTCTCCGGCATACAGCAGGCCCCGTTATGGTGAATCAATCGGAATTAGTATTGTATCAATATATTTTTCTCAACTGCGAGTTAAATCGAGACCAGGATCGCTTCAATATTGAGCGATTTATCATGTCGCCAATTATTCAAGCCTGTATACAACCGTGTATCAATCAGCTGCGTGCATTGACGAGGATCGGAAGCGTCCACACCGGTAGCAATATAGCATTGAGATGGCAGCCAAGGTTAAAGTTGCTCACAAAACCGTTGTCACAAGACGTGAACCGTCGGTATTGCGGAAGAAGCTTCGATCGCAGCCTAGCGCCTGCTTGGGGGTGGGTGTGCGTTTCTTAAGTGCAAAGGCACCGCGCTGGCAAAGGCAACGCTGCTATATACCGCGATTTTTTTTTTCGGTTGAAAGCGTAAGAACGCCCTCAAAACGGGCGCCTTGGGTTTGTTCGCTATATCCGGTGTTACGCCATAACCGGGTCCTGGTGTATAGGGTGTGCGCGATCCTCAAGATCTGGCACCAGAGAGCGACGATAGCCCCGTAATGGTATATTGCAGCTTGGAACAGCAGACCGGTTGAAAGATACGCCTACGAGGTGGCGGCAGCATCGGCTCGGGCGCGAGGAGGAGCCGCCAACGAGGCGCTGTTCGAGTCCGCGCCTTCCTGGCAGAGCCTGGCCAGCTTCCGGCATGCGAGTGGTCCTAGCTTGCGCGCCGTGGTATACAGCTTGTCGGCGGCCCACGAGGCAGGGATGCAGGGGCAGTTTGCAGGTCCCGGCCAGTCGAGGCCAAGCTTGTGCAGCAGCTGTTGGAAGTCAGTGTTCTTGAGCGCGCTCGACTGCACCTCGCTGAAGGCGACGATGGGTACACTCTGGCCCAGCAGCGTGTAGTGCAGTGTCACGGGCTCGGCATCATCCAAGGGTCGGTTTTCTGCGACGTTTTGACAGAAATGAAGTGACATGAGGGCAATGACGCAGCGGCCGCCGCCCGAGCCAAGAGGCAGCCCACATGGGTATTTTTTTTAAATGCGAGATGAAGCCACATGTAACTCTGCAATGCACAAAAGTTTCACATAAAGGAAGATTAGAACAACCTGTTCACCTTTGTTTCTGGCCATGGAGAGTTCATTTGTACGAATACAATAAAATTTTGTTTGAGTTAAAACTTATTTTCATATAGGAACTAATTAGTAATTGGTTTGCTGAACTATCCCCAACTGGGGTAGGGGAACTTGCTTCAGCGTAGGAAAAACGTTTTCATAGGTTCTATAGGCCGTGCATTCAGTTTCCCGTCCCTAAATAAAAAAAAAGGCATCAGAACAACGTAGCATATAGTACCTTAGACACAACATAGTACACACGGCAAGGAGGGGGTGCAGCATAGGCGAGGAGAAAAAATGGAGGCGGAGGCTATGGCTTTGTGGCAAGAGCGCGCCTTCGGAAGTACGCGGATCTCGTACTTCGCAAGGTGCATCGGCTTCAGTGGTCTGTTCAAGTAAAGCCTTACATACGCAATGCTATATTTCCTGTAGGTATGAGAACGAGAACAATTCGATTCCTATGCATGTTCGAAAGATCGCTGTAAGAAGGCTATTTATTAGTTGCGCATGCAGGGGCTCTCTTTTAAAATGGAAGGTCATTGCTTCCGAGTACTTTTCTACTCGGAGTTATAGCGGGAAGAAAAGCTTACGTTATTTATTACCTTCGCAAGACCACAAAAATCACGTCCTCACGTCACACCTTTTTTATCTTCTATAGCTGTCCGAGTAAAGTAAAGCGCTCTATGAAAAAAATAAGTGCAGATCCAAGCACGTGTTGGAATCTACATGAAGCGGTAATTTAAATGCTTCGCAACTAACGGTGATGCGTAGAAATTTGTTTTCTTTCCTTCTCTGCGACGTGTATAGCCTCATGCAATGTATGTTTATCACCCATTAAAGTCACGACTTTATTCTCATAACAATCTCTTTGTTTATGCACTACATCGCCCACAAGCTATGCTGCAGTGCAAACTCGCAAGCAGGCGAATGGACAGCGTGAGATGAATGCGCAACAATCTCACTAGGACGAATGCGGTGCATGATGCTTGTCGAGGGAGGAATAGTGATGACACCTGTGTGCACAGAAAGTATGGCACGTATCAAGCAGCATTTAAGGATTGTGTACCCCTTGCACAAAACGGAGGGGGCCGAATGTCTACCTTTTGTATGTAAATCGAATATGAATAATAAGCGCTAAATATCTAATTGAATAACAAATAGTCAAGCGAAGACGCCATGTTTCCACAGCACGGATATTTGTTCAGTATATTTAGGCACCACATCTGACTGACTAGGGCAAAAGAGAGAGAGAGAAACAGGTAACTATCGAGGACAAACGATCATTTTTTATACACAAGTTCGCTAATTGTCATTAAAGAAATGCACGAATAGCCTTTCAACATGTTTATAGTCTGTTTTCAAACAAGATTTCCGGGAATGAATGACTGCTGTATAATGGTTCCCGAAAAAAGATCGAAAGTCGAGAAAAAAATAAAATAAAAATAAATAAAAGAACAGAAAATCTGCTTAGGCATTTGTGTGTCGTAAACACATGTAAACAGACATTTTACAACACTGGTTGTAGCGTAAAAAATAAAGCTGCTACAGGACTGTACTTCCAAAAACGCTAAATGACAGACTACAAGCAAAAACCACGGTTATCATGTAGGCTTCTGCCGCGAAGCCAAATACAAAGCTTACATTACCCATTTTGTATATGCATTGCTTCAAAAGCTTTTCTCATTGTTTCACTTCTGGTAACTTGCAATAGTTTGTTTCGCAGACAGAGAGCAGTAGCAAGACGAACAATAGGTTATATTTGGTTAATTACGAGAGTATTCTAAAATACCGAATAATTTCTTTTCGAATACGAATACAAGTAGTTAGCATGAAATATTCGGTTCGTATTTGGAACTTCGAATATTCGCCCACCCCTAGCACGTGCCCATTCTGGAGGAGTGACACTGAACGGGCACACACTCAGTGGCACATACTGAATAACCAAATAAAAATGAAATAAAGTAAATCAAAGGAACCTTTAAATTAACAGGTTGGTGTGCTTTAGAAATATCTATGAACCAGCATTATTTACTCAGGTTTTATATAGCAAACAATCTTTTGTTGTGCATAACAGAGATGCGCTTACTTGCACTAGTTTGTCGGTCAGCATACGAGGGTTTTATAAACCCGTTCTCTGGTAATTTCGTTCGGTGCATATATAAGCTTCGTATGTATCAACAAGTATACCAACGATCCCAAAATGCGTCGAAACTTGGCGTGCTCTGCTTTTGTTTACGTGATGGATCACCTCTTCCAACCGTGCGCTAGATTGCTCCCAACCATGACAGTTCAGAGTGCCAGCTCATGCGTATGCATCCCATTGGCCAGTGAAAACGAGTTCGTAACAGGCGTCAGGGCTACGTAGTGATGCCGGAGGGTGGCGAGCTGGAGGATTAGGTGAACCGGAGAGAAAGCGCAGGTGGCAGAATCAAAATGTTCAAGCCTGTTTGGAGCCCCACGGAAAAGTGCTCGCGATAACTTCCAACGATGAAGTACTTACTTAACTTGACGTAGCATACTTCTAAGAACTTCTTCTGAATCCACTGGAGCTGCTGTTCGAATCCACTGCCTTTGAGCTTTAGTACCAAGTCTGTGATCTCTGACCGCTCCTCGCTCTCGATGTTTTGAGACTCCGGCTGTTCCTTAGGCTTCGAAGAATTTTCTAGAAACTGGAAAGTAATAAAAACGAATTAAAATTTGTATAATAGGTTAACATGCCGTAAACGATCAAACCGGGCGCATTCGGCTTCTGTCTCACCTGTTTTTCTTTTTGTTCCAAATTTTCACATTGAGAATTCGAGATGACACGCTTGTACTTCAGCTGGTCCAGTATCTGCAAGAAATTCACAAGCAAACGTCCACGAATAAATAAATTTCTCTGGCATTCACCAGCACTGCTGCCGCAAATGTGTGGTTTAAAATTTTCTTTAGGAATGTCTTCAGTAATTTACAGGTTACATTTTACGTGAACACGCGACACAATTATCTACTTTTCGTGCGAACACTTGACGTTAATTATGTAGAATAAACCGCAGAACTCTAAACCACAAGAACCTCAGGCAATATCTAGCTCGCTTGCAATAAGACGCCAGCGGGGCCTTCATCTCTCGCTATCGTTCATCTCCAAGAGGATGAACGGCTGTTCGCTCATAGTTTGAGATTGCTTTCGGTTCAGGTGGTTTCAAATGGAAAGCCACGAGTGGTGGCTTTCCATAAGGTGAGGGTATGATCAAAACCTGCATTGTCTATATAAGACCTATACGACGGCGCTGTCTTCTTGCCACCAAAAAGCGGCCGCGTTTTTTTGTCGATTCAATTACGTGCGTTTGTATCAACAAACGAGGTGTTAACCTTAGATATTTTATTAGACTGGCCTGACAACCTTGACAACCGCCTCCCGATAAGGTTCAGGTGCGAACTAGGGAAATTTATTTCTCCCTTGTCTACCGCCTATCACAAAAGTGCTTTCCGCAGGCCATAGCTGTGGCAGGCCAGACTGCACACTTTACGGCGGAAAAAGTAAGTGCACTAAAGAAAAGTTTAAAAGGAAGGAAAATACAAACAAGCTTTTCGTTATGTTTGCACTGTGCACTGATTTGATTGTGCTGTCTCTCCGCGTTCCTTTATTGTGGCAAGTGGCTGGGCCGCGACATCCGCTTTTCTTCTTCATCATTACACCTCTATTAAGTGATATGCCAGCTCGCGCAGTTCGCAGTGTTTTTGCAGTGTACCTCTCTGCGGGTGCGGCGCACGTCGTTCCGGCGCAGGTGCTCGACGATCTGGCCGACGGGGTCGCTGTCGTACTCGAACTGGAGGAAGCACCAGTAGAGCGCGTTGTCGTCGCCCTCGTCGCTACAGTCGCTGCTGTCGCTGCTGTCGTCGTCGTAGAATGGCGGCACTACCAGCGGCTGGGTGCTGGATGCCGAACCGCTGCGCTGCATGCCAGGTATGTTCTCCGAGTACAGCTCTGGGTTACGTCCGGCGAGCTTTAGGTACCGATTCATCACGTAGCCCACCAGGTCTTCGTACAGCTGCAGCACGTACACGCGCGCGAGCGTTGCAGTTGCATTGCGGAAAGCGTCGTTGTATTTTTAGCAAGGCTATACAGCCTATTTCACTCATTTTCTATTTTTTTAATTGCAACTTGAAATGAAATGAAATGAAATGAAAGTTTATTTTCCATCTTGTAAGGTACAGATCTTGTAAGATACAGATGGAGGGGTGGAGGAAAAAAAGCTGTCCATTGAACAGCTTGACAAGTCCCCCATCCCTCATTTGGGCAGAGGCAGCATCACATTCTTTCATTCAAATATACGCATTTATACCGTATATACATAATTTTGCACATCATATACATTACTCAAGAAGTCACGAAGATTATCAAAGAAAAATATACATATAGTGGTCATAGAAGTATTACAAATCAATCGCGTACATCAGCCGGAGCTCATTGAGAGAGGAAGAGAACAGATTGAAACCAACCGAATTGTAATAGTTTAGGAGTGTGGGTAATGTATACCTCAGACACTGTTTCCCATAGTTTGACCTTGGTGTCGGTACTGCCCAGTCTTCGAAGTGTCTTGTGCTATATAGTGGTGGTCTAGTTTGCAATTGGGCGTGTTTATGTAGATTAAAAATATTCTTATAGACTTCTGCCTTATAGACACGACTTAATCGATATTTGTACAAATTATACGCTGGAATTACACCGGTGTTCATGAAGAAAGTTGTTGTCGATGCAGTGTAGGGAGCATTATATGTATGTCGGAGATATTTTTTCTGTACTAAGTAAATATGCTCTAGATTGCTGGTTGTCGTGTTTCCCCACACTAACTGACAATAGTTCAAGTGTGAATAAAAAAGGGAATTATATAGCAAGAGTTTGATGTGCGTAGGAAGAATGTACCTTAATCGGCCTATTACACCTGTTATTTGGCTCAGTTTGATTACAACATTTTTGACATGATTATCCCAGAACTTCGTTGGTCATTATCCTCTAGCCGGAAACGCCCTACATTACCTGCTTGCAGTGTGCGATGGCCGCATATTTCAAGCAAACCTGTTGAGAGCAAAGGCCGACAACTGAATTTTATTGCAGTTAAGATTTTTTTTTTTTTGCTTTGCAACCTTTCACCCCCAACGGTTTTCTACCTGCAGTACTTGATGATTTTGTGAGAGGTTTAATGAGCAGGAAAAAATCTGTTGTGGGGCTTAGCGTTGGAAATATGACAAGAAGCTGAGCCAAAGTACTGGCTACCAGAGCTCGGCTGAGACAATCAAGACATCACACCAAATGGCGTGTTAGTTACTGGGCATATCGTCTCGCTGTAAGACTACAATGCTTTACCGCACAAATTTATAAGGACAGCCGACTCACGTACGTATGCACGTTTTGAAAACTTCCAAAAAATTAGATGTTAATTTGACGAGCTAATCATTTCACCCGAACCTTCGCTATCGACAAACCGCTTGCTTTTTTCTTTGCATACACGGTTAGCACATGGACCGTTGTTTTCGCTGTCGTGAAAGTATAGAGTACGAAATATTTCTATATCTGTAACAGTTTGCGTTCAAATAAACGTTTATATGTCTACGCCTTCGTGTAGAAATAGACAAAGCCAAGCTAGAACACATAAATGTGCCCCCCCCCTCCCCCATAAAAAACAAACAAACAAAAGAAATGATGAACAACATATGCTTCATTATCTGTGATATGCGATAGACCACCTACGTGCTGCAAACCTTTCCCTGCTTCATGCTGACCGGTGTGTAGAGACAGTATTTTATTTTTCCGTATCACTTATTTTTGATCAGACTATGGAAGCGACTTATATTTCGTTTATGAAAAATGTGGGTACATTTGGGATTCAATAATAATTTTATTTCTGTGTGATTGGAATATGAGGCTTTTTTATCCTGTTCGCAGTGGTCTGACTATGCAGCACTCTCGTGAGGTTGGCCCTTCCTACCCGCAATGCTGTCCTCTCCCGGATCCATCGCAGACCATTTATTGTTTTGTCTCCTGTAAAGCGTGCATCGCCATGTGGCTTCTGATGGCGAGGAGAAGCTATCACACTGTAAACTTGCTTTTTGCTCTGTAAAGCGTGCACTGCCACATGCATCACCTTGATGAGGAGAAGCCACTACACTTATTTGTAGTTGTTTCTATTTATAGTTGGCTCCATCTGCAGATGCATCTACCAGTAGTTGCATTGACCTGTAGTTTGCTCTATTCCAATTTGAAGCAAACTTAATATCTAAATGTAACATGTTGGCCTTTTTACCATACGTATTAATGGGAAAGTATCTGCTGGTACTATTTTTGTAGAAGCGTCCTGTAGTACTCTTGTTCGTCCTTTCTTGCATTTCGCTGCTCACAGTTTTTCGTCGGCATACTAGCATAAGTCATCACGTGGTCATTCAGTTGAGTTTTGAGCCATTGGTCCGCTCTTTTAACCGGTTTTTAGTGTCAGCTTATATATCCCGCTGAGTGTAATAATTGTTTCACGTAACGCTTGTGACGCACTGATTGTTTACAAAACGTATGTATGGTTAGCATGTGTGTTAGATTATTTAACATAACTGACGTGGCTGATTTGTAGAGTTTAACAAATGTATAAGCTGCGTGATACGATATCTCACTGTCGCATGGACGTACCTCGGGAATTTCGGCTCCTTCATTCAAGATGTTGACGAAAGAAGATAGAATACTCGGATGGAAGAGTGCTTCCGGACGCTTTAGGTCTCCAGCAACGTGATGCATCATCGTGAAGACGCAATCGTTGACGAGTACGCTGAAAAAAAGAAAGAGGAATTACAGCTTGACGTATTATTTTAGCATTGGTATGCTTTGGCTATTCTTTCTAGGATTGCAACCTTTTCATGTAGATATTACATTTGAAATAATTTGAATGCGTGTGCTATTTTACAAAACGTGCCTTAGCAAATTAGTTCGAGTGAGCCGTGATTTACCTGTTTTTTCGGTAATCTTTCAACACCACACCGTATCTTTCCATCACCTCGACTGTTGCAAACCTGGGAGAGAGAGAGAAAGAAGCAGCGCTTCGTTGGCAACCGTTCAAAGAATTTAGTTCATACTCGGAACAAACAAGTTTCAGATGTGTGCACGAACGCTGCCGTTAAACACAGATCTGGGAAAGTTGGTTGTAAAATCGAACTGTTGAGAACGATTGTACCTGACGAACCTCCCCATGACATTTTTGTACGAATGCAAATGGCATTTTGGCGTCTCTTAGTCTTTTCCCTGTTAAAATTTATCAACATGTACGAAAATGATGCCAAATCAGAAGTATTAGGTCTCATTGATCTAAACTGTTTTAAAATAATTTTTGTGGATCGAATAACTTGAAAGAGCGCTAAGGACTGTGCGAAAGATTTAAAGAAAACTGTGATGAGTGCTCACTTGCAACAGAAAATATGCGACATTGAACGTATTACTCATCAGAAGAATGAACGCGTTCGCATCCGCAAAATCTTAGATAAATTGTGCCGAAAAACTGATATAGCAATATTATCACAAATGCAAGGTGCACGCAGATAGCAAATTAGTAGATAGCTGTACGAAGTAAGGACAGTTGTTTTATCGGCCGTATGAAGTTGTAAACATTCGCTTACTAACGAAATTACAATGATAGAATGCGTAAGCGTGACTGAACA
Organism: Dermacentor albipictus; assembly: GCF_038994185.2. Taxonomy (NCBI): domain Eukaryota; kingdom Metazoa; phylum Arthropoda; class Arachnida; order Ixodida; family Ixodidae; genus Dermacentor; species Dermacentor albipictus. Next base: position 409,294,550 of record NC_091821.1, read on the forward strand.
AGGACGTAGAAAGAAGCAGGCGCACGAAGACATCGCTGTCTTTGTGTGTCTCCTTCTTTCTACATCCTTCTTCAGTCGCGCTTACAAATTCTATCATGGATTCAAACCAACTAGCCCGTCAACGTGTTTTAACTAAATTAACCAGTATGGTGTCACGCGCGCACAGGTAAACATGAACACACATCGCTCGAGGACAGCGAAAACTGCCTGTGAAAACGCTGGAGGAATCGTGGCAGCAGCCGCGAACCAATTGACCTTCGTGCATATGTCGCTTCAATGCGTACGAAACGTCGAAAGCACAGCGCGTACGAAGCTACGGGCACTACGCGCACTACGCAAACATCGCAGATCGCTTTGAAGATGAGGCCAGCGTGGGCGCGCACTTTAGCCACGTTGCAGACCGTTTTCAAGGCACACGAGCGCCGGCAACGCGTCCCTACGGCGTCCGCGATTCGCGTAACCAACGCCGTAGTAGACGCCACGGTTGTGTCCACTCTGTACGGAGCGGAGGGCGAGGAGGACATCGAGACACCGTAGCAGCCGCCGGAGAAGAACGCCTCTCCTCCCTCGCCTCACCCCTCTGCCTCGGGCGCCACAGGAGAGGGCACGCAGGGCTGCGTTCCTCGCTCGCGCATGCGAGATTGAACCGCGTTTGCCGGCTCATCCTGACACCATGCTGACACACTTTCACTCATACGGAACCTCACAGCGACGGCAGAAGTCCGCCTGGAATGTACATATAATTGCTATCGTAATAAAAAGAAATTTAGCTGCAACTCTGGTCCTTAAACTTTTGCACTCGACTGTACGTGGTTGACCTATATGTGTTTTTTTTTCTGTATTGGACCTGATACTACCTACATGGGCTATTGGTCCAACAATTTTCTACGCATTCCTTGTATTTAAATAAAGCTTATTTTATGCGAAGCATATTACGAGAGCTCAACCCAGCTCCTCAGGCGCGGCGGTGTCGCCTTCAATACCACGTGACGCCGTGACGTCACGACAGAGGAGAAACCGGGCTCCAACTCGCGCCGTCGCTCGCGGCGTCACCCCCCGCATCGGACGCGGTGAGCGTCGAGCAACGCAGCGTTCGGCGCGACAACGATTTATTCATGAAGTGCAACGCCGCAGACACCGACGACACCGGCTTTTCTGCGACACGAGCTCCTTAACGCTGTCGCGTTGAAATAAAGGCTACTATGCTTCGCATCCTGGGCGTACTTCGCATATTACGAGAGCTCAACCCAGCTCCTCAGGCGCGGCGGTGTCGCCTTCAATACCACGTGACACCGTGACGTCACGACAGAGGAGAAACTAGGCTCCAACTCGCGCCGTCGCTCGCGGCGTCACCCCCCGCATCGGACGCGGTGAGCGTCGAGCAACGCAGCGTTCGGCGCGACAACGATTTTTTGATTGATTGATTGATTGATACCCAAAGCGTAGATTTCGAGTATAAAAACCATTTTGAAAAATAAAGTATGGACACGGTAACGCTTGGCATCCTACGGGTTCGGTCATCTTAGTTGTAGCAGAGTCCTTCAATGCTTTTCAGTTGCAGCAGAGTCCTTCAAAAGCATTGAAGGACTCTAGTTGTAGGAACCCAGCCGAGTTTAGGAACATAAGCGTAAGTGTACCGAGGCCGCCCGTCGTCGTTATGTGGCTCGGATGTCTGAGGCCCACACTGCCCTACTAGAACGAGAGCGGATTGTCGAAGGTGAGCGCTACAAATCAATGAAACCAGTGAACCAGTGGACATAGAATAATTTAATGTCGAAGCGCTGTGCACATGTGACGGAATCTAACATAATGCACATAAATAATTATAGCACTTCAGTTTAGTAAGACATTTCACCTTCAATAACTGTGTTGTTCCCGCTTCATATACCACCAATTCCCACACACGTTACAACTTCGGCCGCCGTTTCGCTCCAGAAAATAAACACGATTCGTGAGAACCCTTTTTCAAACTTAACAAGAATCATTCGCGTCACGTCGCGCTCAACTAAGGTTGTGGCTCCCGGAAATTTTTATCTTCCAATCTATAGTTTTTCTTGTATTCTATTTCGTTCTCGTCTTGCTCCTGCATATATTTATTCTGCAATAAATATTTAGTGTTGCCTTGTCCGACGTGCCAGTTTATCGCTTCTTTGTTTGCAAAGCAACACACTACTATGATCTTTACTCAGGTATTCAGATGACCTTTTTTGGCTTTAGTATAGTTTAGCGGAAGGAGAAGTCAACGGAAATAACACATACTGCGACAGATGTCCGAGTATGTCGATGTCCAGGCCGCCCTCTGTCTTTTGGGCATACTCCAGAATTAGAAGTAACAGATGGTTGGTGATGATAAGGTCCACAAGTATCTGGCTCGGCATGGCGTTCCACTTGCGGATCAGCAGTAGCGGAATATTGCGAAGGTCTTCCAGACGGGCCAGAGACACTGTGGACAAGGGCACTCGTATTATCAGGGAGGTCACATTCAATTAATATGACAATCAGTTCTGCGGAATTCCGCAAGGGAAAGAGAGGTTCATGAAGGAAAATTCTCATCCACCCGAATGTAGCACGATGCTACAAAGTAAACCCTTGCATATTTTTCAGAAAGAAAGCTTCGCAGTTGAAAAAAAAATTCGTGCTTGTAGGGAATCCAGGGCGATCCCAGACCAGGACGATCTCGAGCCAGAGCGATCCCAGACCAGGACTATCCCGGACCAGGACTATCCCGGACCAGGATGATCCCGGACCAGGATGATCCAGACTAGGAGGATTCAGGACTAGGACGATTCCGGATCAGGACCAATTTCTTTCTCAACTGCGAAACTTTGTGAGAAACCCGCATGGGTTTCCTTTGTAGCTTCGAGCTACATTTGGGTGGATGACAATTTGCCGTTTCATCTAATTCAGTTAGGCGAGATAGAATTATAGGTGAATGTACGAGTGGATGCGAGTGTTCGTGCGCGGGAGTGATTATTAGCCTTTGCAGGTGATAAGGCATGGCTTCATCCATATTTGTGTGTTACAACAATCGACATGGATTCTAGTACATCTAGTAGAACGGTAATGTTAGCAATTGCCGTGGCTAGAAAAACACGGGAGCGTCGCGGGAGTGGCTGGGCTATAGAAAAAAAGTACATCGCATCTACGGCAGTTATTGTGAAGGGTGCCACTGTCAGCGCCGGTCTACTTACCGCAAAGCCGACGCATGTCGTCACCGACGCCCTTGAAGCGGCTGTTGTACGTTCCGATGGCGGCGATGAATTCGCGGAAAGCGCGAACCACAAGGTGGTACCTGGAAAGGAACATGATGACTGTCATGCTGGCGCTGTGAGATTACAAAAGCGTAATATATATATATATATATTTATATATATTACGCTTTATATATATATATATATATATATATATATATATATATATATATATATATATATATATATATATATATATATATATACATGTATATATATATATACATGTATATATATATATATATATATATATATATATATATATATATATATATATATATATATATATATATAATACCCTGCTGACCCATACGACACATTTTGAAACCATGGAATTCCGATAAAAATGCAATCTCACAGTTTTTGCTTTTTTATTGGTCTAGCGATGTTGCGATAGGCGCAGGAGGTCGCAGATACTGGGAGTTCTCCGCCAAAGCAACCAGACCAAAAAACGGAGGTGCGGACTTCGCAAAAGAGAAGTTTATATAGAGAATGCGTACAAATAAGAATGGGTGAACAGGCTTCGGAAGACTGATTAACAATAGGCCCGCACGACTTTAATTACTGTTGGACGTTCCTGACTCGCCGATCCATACTTGTATGTAGGAAAATCAGGGGTGGTGACAATCCTGGCTGGTGGCAGCTGTCATAAATCATTAGTGGTTGTTGACGCAGACTCACTTCCAACAGCTGAACTCTGAACCCTTGTATTGGCTTAATTATAAGACTACACGTAGCAGATTCAGTATTACGTTTAATTCACGTATTGTTACAACCGACTTGCATGCGACGTAAATTGGTATATCTACTTGCGTTGGCCATAAACTACCGTTTGCCGGTTATCTAATTTCGTATGATGGGTAGCAAAGAGCCCTCAGACAGCCCGGTAGCGTGCTTGGCATATCCGCATAGAACAAACAGAAAAAACATTCGCCATGTCTGCTATCGAAGAATAACGGTTTAGTTTGCCAACGTTCGGAGTTCCTCTACCTTCAGCATGAAAACAATGTGCTAAATATGTTTAAAAAGTCCATATTATTTAGAAATAATGCGCTCTCGGCGGCAATGACCGGGCGGATATAAGAGAGAGAGATAATTTAATTGAAAGAAGGCAGAGAGGTTGGTCTGAGCTAAAGTGCTCTAGCCTGCTACTCTGTACGGGCGAGGGGGAACGGGGACATAAGGGTGGATATAAACATTCCGTAGGAATCGGGGGCCGAGTTGACAAAGCTCTTTCTTGACAATTTTTGTTTTCGCGTCAAATTCGCCCATGTCACTCCTGCGTCTTTGGTGCAAGAGCAACTGGCAAGCGCGTTTGTGCTCTCGCACATTCGTGCTATGCAATGTGACAGACGCGGCGATCATCTCAAAGAACTAGCTGGCGCTGTAACGATCGAAGTGTACGTGCGATTGCGACCTATTGGAATCAAAACGTTGGGCTGCTTTGCTGGGGAACCTATGCTCTGTCCCTCTGTCGGGCATGTAATCCGTTCTTCTTTTTAAAGTGTGAACTATTCGGCAACCCAGCAGTAGCACTCAGCAGCTGCGGTCAGGAAATTCCGGGAGAGGGCTCGCAAAAAATAAAAGCTTTGCTTTAAAAGCTATATGCTGGGGTTTTACGCGCCGAAACCACAATATGATCACGAGGCACGTCGTGGTGGGTGACTCCGGATTAAATTTGACCAACTGGGTTTTTTTAGCTGCACGAGCATCGAGTGACACTCTTGTTTCTTGCGCAGCATTTCCGGTTCACCTCCCGAGACGACCGGGTAAGAAATTCAAAATAAATCAGAAAAGATCGAAAAAAATAGTACAGTACGAAATTCGTGGGTTTCATTAGAGATATGATACCAGAGCATAAGTTTAGTAAAGCTTGAATTACTGAAGTGTCTGGAATAATTAGAGTTCATTATAAATAATCGATAACCGCACACCAAAGCACACAATCGGAGACTTTAGAGACCCGCCAGTTGAGCACGACTTTGGCGAAATTCCTGGAAACCCGGAAGTAGAAGGCGGGAATAATGACGTCATTATTGACGTCACACACAAGACGGCGGCGTGATACCTAACCGCATAAATAACGGAAAACAGTTGCCTGCCAGTTCGGTTCGTGCGTTGCGTTCGCCTGAAGCTAACCTAAAGAACACCAACGCCGAGGTGCGAGTGCCACTAAGAGACACCTAAGTCAAAGATGAGGGTCGCCTACTATTTTTTTGGCGTGCTGTCTAAGTACACGAGTGTTTTTGTACCTCGACTCCGTAGAAATATGGCCGCCGCGTCCGAAACCGAATTCACAAGCTCAGCAGTTGGCGCAACGCCATAGCCACTAAGCTACCGCTCCTTCTTAGGCAGTGGAAAATAGTCGAGTGTGTGCGATTTCTGGCGAGCAACATTATTCGTACCTCTTTTTGAGCAGCTTGGATCCCTCGGCCGACTGGTGCTGCGGCATGTCCAGCTCTTGGCAGACGGCGATGGCCTCGAAGACGAGCAGACCGACCACCTCGATCGAGAGCACAGGCCGCACGTGGTGCAGGGACAGGCCCAGCGCGGTGGCCAGTCCCGTGAAGTATCCCACCACCCACAGAAAGTGGCAGCGGTCGATCAGGCTCGAGCCCTGCTCGTGGTTCACCCTCTGCGGAAACCAATCGAAATGCACGCCGCGTGCTCGGAAACGCTACAAGTCCAGTGCGCAGGCTCACGCTCAACGTTCGGGTCGTTCATTTCAAGTCTGTGGAGATTGGAAGAGTTGTACCGGGCCGGCTCTGAAGAAAGGTCAACTGGAAGGTCGGATAATGCTTTGATAACGTTCCTTTGAGAGATAAAGAGAGATGGAGAGGTTGGTTTATTTGGGGAACAGCAGAGAGGTCGGCCTGGAGTAACAGTCTTATATCCTGCTACTCTGCTCGGAGGGAAAGACAAGAGGTGAAAAGGAAGATATGAGGAACGATGATGAGGATAGGCAGTATTTTCCTTAGGGATGTTTGTAGTGTAGCGATCTGCATGCGTGTTAGAAAGCTGACGGCATTTTTTTTGTCACAGTTTATCTCGAAAGAAAGCGCGAATGATTTCGCTCGTCATAATTTTGGCACATAAGTTTATATTGCTGACCCGTTTCTGACGGACCTTTTTTCCGCTGTTCATGGTATAGTCTCGCTTATCTCAAGATAGGTTATAAAAGCATTTGAGATCTATAATACCAACAGTGATTTTTTTTGCTCCTTAATGTATGCCCCTTACATGCGGCATTTAAGTCTACATGCACACACCTCACAGATATCAACAACCTATACAGATATGAGCGAATGACTTCGGATATTTTCAACGCTCCTTCTTGCGCGATAATCAGCGCCGTTATCACCGCTGTTCTACACGAGTTTTCTAAATCCAGACTCTGCTTTCGCAGAGCCGTCAGATGGCTCTTGCAAAGCATGACACACGTATATTTTGCTGATAACTGTGGTGCTTATCACACTCGCAGCTTCGCATCTTGTTTAACTAAGTGTTGTGAGGTACGCATACAAGTGCACATACTAAAAAAATTGAGTGGGTCGTTTTATATAAAAACAATTGCGGTGTAGGAAATCGCCGTGTAGGAATATACAGAGGAAAAAAATTAGTAGTCATTGTTTATGCTCACCATAAGTTCAGTCACCAGAGGTCCATATCCGCTGTGCAGAAAGCTGATTGTGAAGTTCTGAAGCATGTTGCTGTAGAGAAATAAATTTGTGGAAGAAAGAAAAGAAAATGCGCACGTGCGACATTGTGAGGGGGAAGAATCAACGAAGGAACTGACGGGTACAGACACGGTGACAAAGAGACATAGAGACGATACACGGGATCAACGTGACAGCCGTCAAGCAGCCCAAAAGAAAGCTTTTACGCAAATGGGAATACCATTATGCGCAGAAATCCCCAAATCATACACGAAAATGTCAAGCGCATGTGCGCAAAGGCACAGGCTCGACCCGGTACTGATTGCAACAACGTCTTTAACCTCGTGTCTCCCTTCCTGATTATTTTTCTGTTTCCTGGTGCTTAGGCGCGCCGAGTTGAATATGGTATACTCGAGGACTCCAAGGGAAGTAAATTTTGCACGAGGAAGTTTGTCTGCTTGATGCTTCCTTTTTCATCAGAGCTACACGCTTGTATCACTTCTACGAATGAGCGCGACTTTTGGTTAGGTAGTATTAGTCATAAACGTTTTTTAGAGCGCAGCTCTTTGGCGTCCGTTCCTGGGTTTCGCGTCGGCGTTGTCGTCGGCCTCGTAACCAGCTCCGCCCCCCTTTCATCCCCCCAGCGCTAGCAGCGACCGACTGATACCGCTGGATGCCGCTGACGCCGCTAGAGAGTCAAGATAACGTGACTGCATAGAACACCGTCGCCGCCATGCAGAAAGAGGAGGAAAGGGTCCCCCCCCCCCCCCCCCTGGTTCTTAGCGCTGCGGAAGCGAGGGTATCATATTGTTTGTGTCGGCATCGGCGGCGTTGTCCCTGAAACCAACTCCGCAGCTGGGGTTGACTCACTATCGGCGTCAGCGGCATCAGTCAGTCGCTGCTATCTCTTCCCTCCTCCCTTTATCGTGTTGTCCGCTTGCTGCACGCGCTTCTGCCCCCATCGTTTGCCGCTGGGTGTACACGCCGCCCCCCTCCCACCCCTTCCTGCGAGTCTCCGGTTGTCAAAGCGCCGGCTCGAACTTTGAAGTTGGCGAACTGTGCGCCGCAAAGTTGCCCAACGGCTTGCTGGTAGTAGCTGCCTACTTCGCCCCTACCGCACTCACGAAAGACGTCGTGCACTTCCTGCAACTCGCATTAACCGTCCATCGATCCACACCGATGTTAGTAGTGGGGGACTTTAATGTTGACATAAAGACAAACAGCAATTTCCTAACACTTATGCGGGAGAACATCCCGTTCCTCCCGCTCGTAACGCGTCCCACGGCTGTGACAACCTCGCGAGGCACTTGTATAGATCTCGTCTTTGAGAATCAAGCATTGGTGTACCAAGTCGAACATATATCAGTCTATTTCTCCGACCACAAAGCTTCCTTCATGACTGTCAAGAACTGTTAGTGGAGTCTTTGTTAAAGGAATACGTGTGAAAAATAAAAAAAAAATTCTGTGATAGCGCATACATGTGTTGCTCGATTTCTTTGCCTCAATCTATCGAAAAGGTGAAACAGCTTATTTGCTGCGCTCAAATTTCGCATTAGGAAGTAACGTAATCGTCGGTAATCTTTTTTTCTTCGCTTCGTAAAACAAACGTCGCAAGCTATCCTAGCAAACATGTTTACCTTTGGCACATAGATTTGGTTTCTTTTTTCTCCTCTTTACATCCGTACCAACGTCGTTAGGCATGCCGCACCTTTTAAAGCAATGAATTTGTTCATACACTTTGGCTGTTACGTATTTTTTCTAGTGACCACTTAGCTAGTCTATTTTCTCTCGACGCTGACGGGAATGTGTTATAAATGTGAGGACCTTCATTCCCGCCCTCCTATTGATGTGATAAATCGACTAAGGCGTAAGAACAAGACGCGACTTAATCCATGGGCCACGGTGTGAGGTATTTATGTTTATGCGTCGCCTTAGAGGTCGTCATGTAAGGGTGCTTATATCTAAGGCAAACACTCTACATTGCGCAAGGGTACAATCGGCCCTGAAGCAGAAGAAAGAAAGACCACACAACAGCGGTCTTATGAGGAACAAGATGCCGTAAACCTCGGCGTTGCGCTCTTCATGCCACGACACGTGAATACAGAGTATGAAAAGAACACGTGAAGAGAGAGTATGAAAAGACGAGGAGGGACGGCAAGCTAGGCGCCCAATAAAGCGAGCGTGCGGCATTTTACGTAAGCAGCTAAAGTGGGTGTTCTTACGGTCACCACGGGCATGTTCTGACGCTCTAACTTGGGACTAGCCTGTCGTTATCTTTCGTATGCGTGCTGTGGAATGTTGGAACGCAGCACACTTTTACGCTTCCCGAACTCAGAACTGGCGTGCTCGCTGCCAAGCGCTCTTTCGTACTCTTGCACAAGTAATAGGGGCACGCTGTCGCTAACGCATGGTTGGTTCATGAAACACTTAGCTAAGTTTGGTGTTTCAAAATTAAATCACGCATGCTTCCCCCTTTTTAAAGAGCGGAACAAAGTCATTACGAGTTTTGGAATGATTTCATGATATAGCGTTAGCATTTCTTTGGGTAGCTCTTCCATGCTGAGGAAATAAGTGCAATCGTGACCATGTTCATTTATTGGACTGCCCTTCGGACGAGGAAATGGCGCGTCGGTGTTCGGCACACAACGCTTCTCGTAACGTCGATTTTTAAATTTATATTTGCCGCAAATTTATTATCCGGTGTTCAGTATGACCTTTACAAAAGGAAGACATATCGTAAAGTTGGCCACGCAGGGGTGTGCGTGTTTTGCCTTCATCGTCCATAAGTGAGACGAAACTGCCGACTAGTACAATTAAAACTTCTCGACTCAACAAAAGCACACAGAGAGTCATGCATCGAAACGACGGACGACGAAGCGGACGAAGGACGTGAACCCACGTACACACACCACCAGCACAAGAAGCTCACAAACAACCAAAAAGAGACCGCAAATGTGTGGCCAGAATACCCTTCCAGACCGGCACCCTCCTTCTCGCTCGACTGCTAAGTGAGATCTGTGATAGGCTGAAGCAATGTCATCTTTAACCGAAGTCGTTTCCATGAAACTAAAGGGAGAGATTAGAGAGTGTGAACAAGTTAACTGGACTCTTGAGCTGCGCTACAGGAAACGTGAGAGTCTGAGATTACACTGCTGCAGCAGATCATAACTCTCACTCGGCAGTCTCGGCAAGCGAAGGGGTGACAAGGAGATGGCCCGGTAAGGACGGGTAGTGGCGGCGGGACGTCGAGGAGGAGGGTGTCCCCGTCGCAAACGTGTGGCCATGGTCGAGCGACGCCCGGGGCGCGTTAACCGACAGAAATTCAGCGACTCAGCGCTCCGTCACTTGCTATTTTCGCTGGGGACCGTACTCTGCGTACAACCTCACGGGCTGCGGTGTAATGAAACAACCGCAACCTGGCTATAGAGTCCTTTGTGTGGGGACCTTTCAAGTTGCCTTTCTCTACCCTAACTTTTTTTTCCTGATTAACCTTATTCCCCGAAGATTTATCTCTTAGGAACCCACAAATGCGCGTTCCGGGTGAAGAGCCTTTCTCTCTCATTGCGCACCAAACACAAAACATAGTCAATGAATACAGCAAGCGAGGTGTTTTTTTCCTTTTTTTAAGGAGACAAAGCTAGGCTGAAAAAGCAGTGCCAATTGTTTCTACAAGACCAAAGCCCCGATGAAGTACGCAGAAGTCGCCAATGACCAAGCGACATCGCTGGATTTTTGTGTACTAACGCACCCCTGGACTGCCGTGGGAACTGCATGAAAACATTGGCATAGATGCGGGTGCGATAACTGTACAATAACGGGGAATCGGGAAGTGAAAAGTAAGAAAAAAAAATTCAAGAGGTAGGTAGGAAGGGAGCCTGAGCTTAGAAAACTAACGAGGGGCCCAGGGTATATAGTTTGCTTAAGGGGATATAAGGGATGGC